>NC_059300.1:21910799-22110799 GCF_017591435.1 Portunus trituberculatus
CTATCCCCATGAATGCCATAATGACTTAAAAACCAATTCAATATTTATATAAAAAACGACATAATTATGCAATTAGTGGTGAATAGCCAAACTATGAAAATAAAATAAAATATTTTCATATAGCACGACTATATACATCAAATTCATACGTAGTAATCTATATGCAATACAACACTAATAAAATCCAGCAATAATGCATATAAAAATCAAGCCTGTAGACAAACTGTTCTCTATAATCTATGTATCTCATATATGCCAAGTTGAGGCATCTTTCACATTGCCCTGATTATGAGTACTTGCAGTGATTTTACAAGTCATCACAGCAAAGAATCAACCAGACACCTCCCAGATATTCCTATTTTGTGTCATATCAGGTCATGCACATGAATTTTCCTTTGCATATTGCAGAATATGAGTCAACACATGAAATCTCACAATATTAGTTCTTAAAAATTTGAATATGTTGTTACACATATTTTTCCTTATTTTCTCCTATGTGTAAAAAGAATTTGCTCCTTCAGAAAAATTTGGAAAGAAAAAGGATACTAGTACTACTATACTGTATATGTGGTGGTGCCTCAGTATGTTAAAATGTTACTTTAAATGCAGTGAATGTATTACAACCAATTCACAGAACCCAAAGGCATAAAGATAAAATTTAGGGTTCCTGGTAAGGTCATTTCAAACTTTTAGTGCTCTTTAGTGCTCTTTCCTACCTTCCTCAAAAAGACAGATTCACTTTAGTACATATTAATCATCATGAAGTATAAAAAGGATTAAAAGTTCCAATACATGAGATATTTTTCCAGCCTTCAAGAATATACCAGTTACTCTAGACACAGAGCAATCCAGATAAGAACACTACTGACATCCATGAGAACAAACTTTCTCAACACATCCTCCATCCAGTATGTCTCAACTTTCACACTATTAATTTGTGTTCTTCACAGAGTTGATATAAAATTCAATTATAAGTTATAGGACACTCCATTTTCATTCACATATCATGTCATTCATATGCAGAAAGCAATTAATAATTATAGTTAATTTACTTATCAAACACCCATACAATGTGTCACTGGCTCCTTGCTTCCTTGGGAAGCAACAATTTACCTGTAAAAAGAGGCAAACACATTTCACAATGGGATAAATATATGAGAATATATTCCTATAATAAAAATATAACTCAATTAATTGTCTCATTCTGAGAAGTTGAAATAATAGTTTTGGCTAAAACTATTGAAACTCAGAATTATGAAAATCTGAAATTCATTTGTATTCACGTTAAAAGCTTGATTTTTGCATACAATCACCTATATAGAGTGTTGTCACACTATGCAATAAGTTTCATTCTGCACCCTACATTAAGGCAGCCCCCCTTCATCACAACTTATTGAAATAGTGATGCTGCTGTGACTTATTAGATACATTTTATTCAATTTTAACAACAGAAATTTATAATCTGAAGAACATAACTTTAAAAGAAAATATTTCTTGAGCTGCCAAATTTTTCTGACACAGAATTCATTCTTTCTTTGAGTTATAGTCAAGAACATTACTAGGCTGTTATTAATACTATCAAGTATTATGAAATATGCAATGATTATTTGGCCCAAGTCCAAGATGGTAAGAAATAAACATTTCTGACAAAAAAATCTTGTTTATACAAAAAAGTGACCAACACAAACACTCACTTGATCACATCATCAAATCTGATATTCAGCTGTTGAGATACGACATATGATATATTTTCTTATAATTGTATATTATGACAAGATATAATGATAGTCATTATTTTTCAATCACCATGTGATAATGTTTCATATAAATAAAAAGATGTCTGTTTGGGTCTCATTTCTGGGGATTTTAGTAATAATTAGTTTGATTATGTGATTAGAATTCTGTCTAATATTCATAATCACTGTTCTAGAATTGCTTTACATGATTATACTTAAATTATTATGCACAGAATGAAGACAAAGATTGTTCAGGTGGGTGGATCTTTATTGAGATGCCCATCCCAGCCCAACTGGCTTATATCTTCAAAACCATGAAGCTGATCACAATGAAATTCATAGTAGATATATAATAATAGCACAGCTCATTTAGTTTTATGTGGTACAGTTTCATCACTTCTGAAGTTGAAGGATAGCTTACAAAAAAGTGGAAAGATATCTCTCATATGGTTTCTCAATAACCACTCAGCAGATTCTGTTGAAGTTGGTATGAGTCATGCATTCTTTATGAGTGTGGGTATGTCGTATCTAAATATGCTCTTATCATGTGCAAATACTTCATAGCATTTCATGAAGATGCAATCGGTATTCAGGAATTTCTACCAATTTAAATTGAGCTCAGAAATGGAACACATATCATTAGATGCTATCAAGTGATGTGTGTCAGACCATCAACTCAAGAAGTTTTTAATAATACAAAGCTGAAGTAGATAGTTGCCTATCAAGGCGCTGCTATATCTTTTTGTGAGGATATTTTACACTGAATGTGTTGCAATGTTCATTCATCACCTATCAAAGTTGATGATATCCTATATCATATTTGGTAATATCATAATAGAATCATTCAAAGAATACACGCATGTAAACACACTGAAATACACTGCTACAACCACCAATGAATGACTGTATAACCACCAGGTCAAACTTTCTAAAAACTGTGACAATACTTCATATAGGTGATTGTAAATTTCGGTATATTTCCTGTCATTAAAACATCTGCATAAGGTTGTTTCTTAGAAAAAAAAGCAGTAACACTATTCATTTTTTTCTTAAATGTTTGTTAATTAAATATACACATGGAGTGTTACTCATGAGTCTAACTCCATTCACAAGATGGAACCAGATTATAAATGCAATTAATTTCAAGCTGCCCATGACAAAAAAATAGCAATTCCTTTCTAGACAAGGTTGTTATGCACATATTAATAAAAACAGCAAGAAAAGCAACACAAGGTATATATACTTTGTGTACTTCTGTAATGTGTTCTGGTGGCATGGAGGACAAGAGAAAAAATGGTCTGGGTTAAGTCTCCATCATCAGCTTGCCTGTGGTAAAAGTCAAGCACAGGCCACTTGCCTTGGACTGCATACATCATGTAAGCAACCACACTGCTTTCAATGTTATAACAAAATGCAGCATAATATAGGGAAC
This sequence comes from Portunus trituberculatus, assembly GCF_017591435.1. Taxonomy (NCBI): domain Eukaryota; kingdom Metazoa; phylum Arthropoda; class Malacostraca; order Decapoda; family Portunidae; genus Portunus; species Portunus trituberculatus. Next base: position 21,913,968 of record NC_059300.1, read on the forward strand.
ATGTTAATGTGATTGCACATAAAAAAGTTTATATATTTCCAACATTCATTTTTAATATTAAGGAAGTGTATGTGCATGAGTCTCTATAAAGATTCTTATACAACAAGGATCACTGTTGTGGTTTCTCTCAGCATTGTCACATTTAACTATAATACAATCAAGTCAGAGAGTGACTAAACAAGGTTATTTACAAGGGGTTATGACATGGGATGTCCATCATTGTCACACAAAACATATGAATGCAGTTATACATGGCAAATATTGTTGCATCTTTCTGCAAAATATTACAGCTCTGCCAAAAACCCCACAATAAATATAATAAAGGCTAGTAAGATATGAACATTGTAATATATGTATGCATTCTCTATACAAGTATATCTGGTGTGCACAAAATAATTACACACAAATACACTGCAAAAACTTACCTTTCCAAGACTGGTGTTTCGGAAGCCTAGTATGTGTGTGTGTGTGTGTGTGTGTGTGTGTGTGTGTGTGTGTGTGTGTGTGTGTGTGTGTGTGTGTGTGTGTGTGTGTGTGTGTGTGTGTGTGTGTATATATATATATATATATATATATATATATATATATATATATATATATATATATATATATATATATATATATATGCACACACACATATATACATATTAAAATTTATTTCAATCTGAACATATTTTCTTTTACTGGAAGTGTGATTAATATATAAAATGAGTAGATTCCATCATCTTTTCTCTAAATATACATTTGCTTTCCTTTTCCAAATTTGAAATCTTGTATGAGTTGTATTCCATTTTTGTAAAGCCATTTTATGGCACTAAGTGGTTACTTAAATCATCACTTCTAAAGAAAGGCAATACATGTCCCTGTATTGCCCAGTATAAAAAATGCTTGGATTGCCAAAGCCATTCCTTTTGAAGTCAGAGTGAAATTGAATTAGTTATTTCTTTTTTCAATGTTTATCAGAAAAGCTTCAGAGACTTTTTGCAACAATCACTGTCAGACACAAGGTTATGCCAGTTGTACCAAAGGAGTTTTAGAAAAAACTAATTTCAAAATTATATTTTTTTCTCTGCCACTAACTCAGTTCTACACAAGACATCTTGAAGATAAATCAAGGTACTTTTGAAGATAAATCAAATGTCATTTTAAATAAAGAGATAAATCAATTTAGTTCAGTACACAACAGTACACACCACAACAGAGGTAAAGGGTCACCACAGTTTAGCAGGAACAGTTGTCACGACTAGATTGTGAGTCATTGCTGAGGTTGGTTCTGCCAGGTTGGGTTGGCTTGTGCTGGACTCCAGATTCAGCAGCATTCAAATCCAAGCTGCAATATCAAAAATTAAATTTGTGAGGCAAATACTTAATAAAAATACACTATACATAAATATTTAATTAGTGCGCAGGACAAATTCCAAATCTTAAATTTATTGATTATAAAAACTAACTTAATATTGTATGGAACAATTACTATTGTTGAAAGGCAACATATTAAAAGATGTTTGCCCAACTATAATTGTCCTGCTATCAACATTTACAGCCAAGATCATGGTTTTGTATGTCACTTTGTCAGGACAAAATTGTAGAATCCAACAAATTCTTTCTTTTCATAATTAATGTATAAGGATAAAAATTACACATCAAACTCAGTGACTGACCCAATGCTTTCAACTGCTGAAAGACTAGTTAATCACATTCCACCTTACATTACAAGCTCAGTTGATCATCACATTTTCTCAGGGTGCATATTCAATGTAATGTGTGCCATTTATCATAATTTTTACCAGCACATATAAAAATTGTTCATAAATAAAGGGAAGTCCCAATGATAAGGACAGTAAGTTCCATTTGAATTGCTTCTATAATGAATTCTCATACAACGAAACGTAGCTAACAGCAAAAAAGGGATTAGGCTCTGTGATCCTTGTCAAAGGAAAGTTTTCTAACTAGAACATATGAAATCAAATGCAACAAATGTCTATTTTAGAGAACTGTCAATAAAGCAGCATGAAACAGAAAATGGCATACAAAGAACATAATTTCATGTTAAGTAAACATATAAAATTTTCATAATTTTCACCAATGCATTGCTAACATGTTAGGGAAGGCAACTCACTCCGCAATCTCATGGCTCTTACCAATTTCTACCTTTTACTTAAAGCACTGTACAATGTACTTGTTCTGTATTGTAAATATATTTGTGAAGAAAATGACAATAAAGAGGTTTCAGAACCAGTGGTTGTCCTCAGGTGGTAGTACAATGCATGTCCCTTTGCTCTCACAGCAACATACCTGCAGTGTCATTCTATAAACAATATATTTGCAATAAGTCGATATAAAATATTTTTCTACATAATTCCTTGTTAGTAGTATAATAGACAAAATCAAACCCTCTTCATGAACAAATGTATATAAGTTGAATTTCTTGTGAATTGGCATTGAGCCTTATTTGGTCATCTCCACATTTCCCAAAGAGTACATCCTTGATCGGCAGTGTATCTATTAATCCAGTTGACAGTAAATATGAAGACAACATGTCTGTGTCACTTAAAAGTCCAAACCACACAGATCAGCTTCCTAATATATGAAAACAACAATTCTAATTAAGAATAGGCAACTCGAGTATCTGGGCGAGTGTTGCTGTCTATCCCAACCTGGGCTGGCCACCTGTTTAATGTAATAAACACATTGTGGGACAAATAATTAATACCTGCAGTAATGTCCATGCCACTATGCTTTCACATATTTCTCTCTCCTCACTCTACAGCTGTCCAGTGATATGCTTATTCTTAGCTCAATTGTTTTGCTGCTTCTTGATCTTGATGAAAGCGATGCTCAAATCCCCACAAAAATAACTATACCCATATATCATGATGTTACTGAGCAAGCTGGGTCACACTATATAGTAGTCAAAGATTTTACCCTTTTCACTGTCCAAATCAATAGATTTTTTACTTGTAGTATGCATTATTTAAGATATTGATTGCAGTATTACAAGATAATCACAAAAAAATATTTGTTTTGACTAACTTCTCCCAAATTATCCATACAGGATATTCAAAAGTAGATACAGAATGTCAACAGTAACATAATAAAAAATGTTTGTATGCCTCTGTATGCACCTGGGATTTAATACAACAATCTAGCTCATGTCAGCAGGGGACATGTGGGATTTAATACAACAATCTAGCTCATGTCAGCAGGGGACATGTAGCAGCAGTGACATCTGGTGGATTAGTTATGTAAACTCCCCATAGAGTACAAACATAAGAACAAGTAGTAAGGCCATACAAGAGGGAGTCTTAGAAACATTGAGTTCATTTAAAAAAAAAAAATTACTAGTGAGACTCAGGACAGTGAGTGGCAGGTAAGTGACAAGGAATGAGTGTAGTTCTTTTTCAATACTCACAAACTTGAGAGTATTGAAATCACATCTGAATCATTGTGCATCATCACACAGCCTAACATTTAAAGGGAAGGTGCAGAAAGGCCCACATTTTCTACTTTATAATTTTACTTGCATGGAACTAAGGCTCATATCAGTTTTTGTGCTTGTATAACAAATGGTCCTTAATTTACACATCTCATACCATCAGTTTCTTGTATAATGGGTGCTAATATAACAAGAATTCTTTTAATTTATTTTTAAAGTTAAGCAAGTAATTCAGGCACATAATATCCAAGATGATTTTATGACAGGTGTTTTCCTATATTGCTGACTTGGACAAGCAAGTAGTCACCTGCTGTTGATTGAGACACTGAGTGACATGGTGCTTGAAATTTCTAACCTATAAGGAACTGAACAAGATATAATGAAACCAATGATGAGTCGGAAATCAATGATTTAGTCACTAATGGAAAGCATAGGGATAATGTTTCAACTTTTATAACAGGCATGAAATTAAAAGACTGCCTGTAGAAAAGTTAAGAGTGCCACTCCTCACAATAAACATATCCTGCCACACGTGCCTTGTATAATAACAGTTCTGTGCTGAATGTTAATTCAACTGCCACAAGAAAACTGAAGGAATAATCTGCAAACATTCCTGCATTATCTCCATGCATAGCTACCCTAATATATATATATATATATATATATATATATATATATATATATATATATATATATATATATATATATATATATACACAGTATGTACTAGACAATTGCTCAAATAATTGGTCTAAAGAAAGGAGTCCATACAATTACCGATATTTGCAATTTGACAGAAGAGGGGCAAACGAGTGTGAAGAAGTACATGCGAAAATTTCATGAAGGAGGAAGTGATCAAATACCACAGAAAAAAACCTCGCTCTGGCAGACCATTAAGATCTCAAATCATGCTACAAACATGCTGTCTTTGTAGCTGCTGACTCTACTGTTTGTTTTAGTATGTTTGTAGCATGATTTGAGATCTTGCGTGGTCTAGCAAAATGAAGTTACTTCTGTGGTACGTTATCACTTCCTCCTTCACGAAATTTGCGTATGTACCTCTTCAGACTCGTTCACCCCATGCCAGTCAAATTGTAAATTTCTGTGATTGTATGGCCTCCTTTTTTTAAACCAATTATCTCACTCATTAAATCCTTAGATTTCAACAGTATGGCAAATAAAGCACTACTAACCACCCAAGTCATGTAATTCCAGAAGCCTGTCACATAGCAAGGCAGTGCAGACCTCACTTTACTACTGCCAGTGGCTGCTTGAGAGTTTGGTTTGTGTTTGGCCTCAAGTGGGAGAGATTCTACGATGTTATATAGAATGGTCACAAATTTTTGTCTAACTTTACTTCAACCTCATAAACACCATTCTTTTTTTGCCATAAATATGTGACCATGTACCTACATGGTCAAATATTTCTTGTCTAATATTGTATACTCATCACTCGTTTATCCGGACCTCATTTATCATGATTTCGGCTTTTCCAGACATCGCACACTCCTAGAAACGTCCAATAGATGGCGCCAGGCGGTTGTAAACAATTCCAGTTAACATTCATAAATACTGTGTATTGTCCAGATTTAAAGAGAGTTTGTGCATTTCTTAGTACCTTAAAACTCTTAATTATGCCTCCCAAGGGGTTCAAGCAAAAGCGAGTGGCCCTAACTGTGGCTCAAAAGGTGGAAGTAATTAGAAAATTAGAAAAGCTAGTGTTATGAACATTTGTGAGGAACATGGTGTGACAATGGAAACTGTATCAGACATTAAGAAATCAAAGGATACTTTATTAGAATACCCTGTGAAATACCGTGTTGATAGATCAACAAGTAAAAGCAGAAAATATGCTCCATCGTTACACACTACACTATCAAGGCAGGTGAAATTTTTAGAGGTCTCAATGTCATAGCCATATGCATGGACAGACTGTACTGTTTCATCCAGTAAGCCTCCAAAAACCTGGACCTTGGTCTTGGGCCAGAAAACCTAGAGTCCCAGGGGCTTCACCTCCTCATGCAGTGCCTCTAGAGTCATTACAAGAGCATCCACTGACTGAGCAAAGATTACTGCATCATTGGCAAAAACAAGATCTGTAATCTCAGTATTGCCAACAGATGCTCCACAATGACTTTGGTCTACAACTCTGCCTAGTACCCAGTCCATGCAAATGTTGAAAAGTGATGGAGCAAGCATGAATCCCTGCCTCACTCCTGTATTCACAGGGAAGAAGCTGAACATGCCCCCTCCACACTTCACAGCACTCACAGTCCTGGAGTAGAGGCCAGTTAATAGACCAATAATCCTTGCAGGAATCCCACAAAAGCAGAAGATCCCAGAGTGTCTCTCGAAGCATTGAATCAAACGCCTTCTTAAGATCAACATAGGCTGCAAGCACTCCTTGTCGAAACTCACGTTGATGCTCCACCAGTATGCGAAGCACTAGGATCTGGTCAATTGTTGACTTACCGGGTGTGAACCCAGACTGTTCAGGTCTCTGGTGTTTCAGCAGGTGACTGCAGATACGCATCAACAGCAAATACGCAAGCACCTTGCCTGGTGTGCTGAGCAGTGTTGTTATACCACAGTAGTTGTTGCAGTCCTGATGGTCCCCTTTCCCCTTCCAGATAGGGATGACCAATCCTTTTTTCCAGTCAGGGGGAATGGTACCTGAATGTCATACAGCAGTCAAGATAGCATGCAACCCATGGATCATGGCCTCATCCCCGACTTTGAGCAGCCCCGCATTGATGTTATAGATGGCAGCTAACCTTTCCAGCCCTCAACTTTGCCATAGGCTCTCTGACATCATCAATGTAGGGTGTAGTTTTGTCAATGGGTGGATCAGCATCCAGCATCTGTAACCCTGCAGTTTGGAGCTGTCTGCTTGGAGGATCCACTGTGAACAGCTGCTCAAAGTACTCAGCCCAACGAGCCATCTGCCCATCTGCATCCGATATGAGGTGACCATCAGCTGTTTTGATAGCGATCACCTGAGATGTAGACTTGGAGTGAAGTTGCTTCAGGGCCCAACAGAAAGGTCGGAGGTCACTTCTCAGGAGAGTTCTAGTCCTACGTGACAGAGCCCTGTACTGGTCACTGTTCCCAGTAAGTCTGGCAGTGCAACTCACCTCAATACTGTCCAGCGTCTCTACCGAGGTGAAGCCACTCAGTGACCTTTGGCTCTCCCCAACACATTCCTTGGCAGCCTCAAGAGTCTCATGTTTGAAGGTATCCCATAGTTCTACTGGGTCAATGATGGTGTCAAGCACTTCAAAACAATTGGAGACTGTCACTGCATACTCCTGCCCACATGTCAGGTCCTTCAGTTTCTCAAGATGAAAAACAAGTGTGGTCACATCTTGGAGGTTTTCTGGACTTGACATGTAGCTTGAGTGTAGCAACAAGTCTGTGATCAGTTGCAAAAAACTCAGTACTCTGAAAAACCCTGCAGTTCTGAAAGATCCTCCAAGTACTAACAAGGATATGGTCAATCTCCTTCACTACCCCTCCAATATTGCTATACCAAGTCCAGCAGTGCAGTTGGTCTCTGATACCAGGAACCTGCAATTCTCAACCTTCTGGATCTTGCAAGATTCATAGAACGTTTCCTTTTACAGTGGCCCCTCTACATACAAGATTAATTCATTCCTGGATCGAGCTCGTATCTAGAATTTCTCGTATCTCGAACGAATTTTCCCCAGAAAAAATAACTGAAAATCAATTAATCTGTTTCCGGTCTCCCAAAATCATCCAAGTTAACCATAAATGACTATAAAACACATCTTCCGATTACTAAAAATACATTCAAATAGTAATTGAACATAAAAATAAAGTAATAAGATAAATACGATGATATTAACAAAATAAAATGCGAGTTTATTATGAGCAATTACCATGGAGGAAGTCGGTGGCATCTAATGGAGGTGTATGCATGGTGGTAAAGGAGTGAGGGAGATAGGTGCGGGAGGAGTGAGGGAGCGTGAGACTGTTGACGATACATAAACACTTAAACTCTATAGCTTTTATGGCATCTTTCTGTTTCAGTATCGTACAGATCATCGATGATGACCAATTATACTGCTTTACAAGATCATTCACACGAACACCACGCTCATATTTGTCTTTTATCTCCTGTTTCATTTTGATTGACATCCTTTTTTTTTTTTTCTCAGAGGACACCTTTTCATTTCCTTTCTTAAAACTCATGGTTAGGGTCACAAAAAAAAGCCACACAAAGGAGATACCGTATTTTACAGCTTGCAAGACGCTGCATCTTGGAAGACGCACCCTAATATTTGAAAGAAATTTCTAAGAAAAAAAAATAATTCTCATACAAAAACACATTCACCATATACCCGATCCCTGAACACAAAGACATAAGAAGCAAGGAGTCTGCAAGACATTATTGTTTCAGCACTCATTACAAATTTGCTGGAGCACTCACCACAAATTTAAAACTATGTAAATAAAAACACCATAGGTAAATATGTTTGTACACACTGTGAAACAGTCCATCTTTTCCAGTTTTAGTGGCGGGCGACGGCATGTATTGGACCTATTGTTTACATTACAGAATCACTTGTCCGATCGCCGAAACCGAACGCATCAGTGCTGCAGTTCGTATTTGTTTTATTTTGCAATCGTGCTTCACAGCCTTTATCAATGTGAATATAATTCACAAATGGAGTTTTGACTCTTGCTTGAATGAGTAAGCCATTTGGATGTTCTGTTAATAAAGTATAAAGACACCTGGCATGATGTGTGTGCGTTCGTGTGCATGTATGTATGTGTTGCAATGAGACGAGGGAGCGCCCCATTTTCTCCACACGTTGAGTAGGCTGCAGGAAGGATTATGGTATTGGAAATACTTGTAACACCTAAGTACTGAGTATACATAATATAAAAGGATAAATTAAATAGTACTTAAGCTAACTTCATAATGTAATGACTCAACATACAAATCCAGGTCGCTATCGGTCAAGTGTCCAAGCTCACTTGAGGTTGGGTGTTGCCTTACAATACAACATTCGTCTTGGAAGACGCACTAGTATTTTTCAGGGTATTTTTTAGGAAAAAAGTGCGTCTTGTAAGCCATAAAATATGGTAAATGTGATAAAAACAACACACCACAAGAGCGCAGGATCAGGTCCATATGGTGAAAAACACACGTGCTGCCTAATGCTGGGAGATCTTGATCATGCGGCCACATAGCAGGAGCATCTGGAAATTCTCGTAACTTGGATTTTCTCTCGCATGTCGGTAAAGATTTTTGCTCGAAAGACATCTTGTGTCTATGTATTCACTTTCACACAACTTGGTAGGAGTGTATACTGCAACAACAGACATGAAGCCTAGACTGTGCTTCAGCCTTAGTCGCATTATACGCTCTTCAACTGGAGTAACCTTTACAATGACCGGCTGCAGTCTGCTGGAGATGCCTATGGCTACCCCCCCTTGACATGGTGACCATTGCTCATGCCAGACCAATAATAAGTAAAACCCTTGCTACTGGTCTCACCACTGCCAGGCCCCTTTGTCTCAGAGTCCCACCATATCCACCCTCAGCCTACTGAGCTAATCCGATAGAATCGGTAGATGAGGCAGTCAGTGATCCTCATTCCTCCTGCTTTATTATTTTCCAACGTTTTGCCTTACAGTAGATGGCATCTTCAGGGCCTACAACAAGTAATAACTAAGTATGAGTATATAAAATGGTCTAACAAAGACATTATCAAGAAATTAAATTAAAAACAAAATTAAAACTAATTGTGATTTTTTATAGTTTTAATTTGGTTTTTAATTTAATTTCTTGATAATGTCTTAGTTATTACTTGTTGTAGGCCCTGAAGATGCCTTCTAATGTAAGGCAAAACGTTGGAAAAATAAAAAAGCAGGAGGAATGAAGATTTCTGCTGGGTTTCCCTACCTTTCAATATATAATATATATATATATATATATATATATATATATATATATATATATATATATATATATATATATATATATATATATATATATATATATATATATATATATATATATATATATATATATATATATATATATATATATATATATATATATATATATATATATATATATATATATATATATATATATATATATATATATATATATATATATATATATATATATATATATATATATATATATATATATATATTATTCTTACACAAATTTAATTTGTTGCCTATTTTGTTGCAATATTTCTATATTTCATATTTTGTGAATGTTTATAAATGAAGATTTTATTATATTCTAAGAAATAAAGCCATTAAATATTAAAAAAAAACATGTCAATTAACAGAAATTAAAAAGTTATGTCTTCTGAAAACAACCACAAAATTATGGATGCATTGTATGAAAAAAAAAGATGAATAAAAGTAAAATAAGAAAAAAAAAAAAAATAAATAAAAAAAGCATGTACTACTGCAATGAACCATTTCAAAGGACACTTACCTGCCATCCTGGATATTCTGGTAGATCTTCTTAGCAGTCTCCAAGAAAGCTTCTTCTACATTTTCACCTCTATCAAAATACAAAGAAACAATACAATGTATAGCTTGGCAACAATATCTTGACATCAGTAAAATGGTCATATACTTTAACAAATAAAATTTCACACAATACTTGCAAACACCTTTTATCACATCATATTTAGATGAACAAGGTTCACTTCAATAGGAATGATCAATGGAACTCTGCATACTTACGTTTTTGCACTAGCTTCAACAAACATCAATCCGTTTTCCTCTGCAAACTGTTTGGCTTCTTCATATGTTACATCTCTCTGTAGCATAGAGAGAGATGATGTATTATATTCATAGTGGGATCAAGCTACAGTTAAATAAGGAATCTCTTAACTCCTTACCTCCATTCACCAAGAAATTAAATTCAATCTCTTACATAATATATCCTGACATTCTTCATGAAGTACAGTTTCAGGAACATAAAGTAAACTCTCTAAAAATCAGATCAATTGGGGAAATCCTTGTACAAATATCTGAGGATTTGATTTATACAATTTATCCAGCTGCACATGCAAAATCACTGAAACATTTGTTTACAGTAAAAAAATCTAATGAACATATTACAGATAATAACTGTATGTTACACTACACCAACCTGTAAGTCAAATTTTGAAGGTTTGAACTCTAAAACTCCAGAAAGCCCAGAACTTTGCAACTATTCTAGCTAATTAATTAATGTTGAATTTACTATTTCTAAACTAAAAAAATAAAAAATAAAAAGCCAAGGGTATGGCAACATTGCACATGTTCAGTGGCATCAGTTTGATTTTATGATTGTAGACACCCTACACTACTCATACTTTCCTATATTCCAAAATCTGCTCCAGAAGCTTCTGGAAGGTTATGGAGCATTCTGCAGTACATTATAGCAGGGTTATGATGTCACTTATGACTTATAAAAGATCACAGGTTCATCCACTTGTGGGTGGTGAGGGACAAGAAATGATGATAAACATCTCTTACAGAACTCTGCTGCCCCTATCTTTTTCTTGTCTTTATTTCAAGTGCATAAATATTTGTTGTTTTAATCATTCTAATTAATTAACATTTTTTTTTTCAGAATTTTACTACCAATTTCAGGTATATCGCTAAAGCTTTGGAAGACTTAACATTTTAGAACTCTCATGTTCTGCTGCCTTCTGAAGCTTTAGACTTTTACTTGTTTATGTAAGTTACTTCTATACTCTGTCATTAAAAATCATTCCTTTTTCATACAACTTGATCACCTTCAATTTCTCACCGATGCTAAGACTTTTCTTCTTTTCTTTCCAAGACAATGTAGAAGGCACTGCACTAGCCTTGAAAGCCATCACAAAATACAAATAGGGTAGCAAGTAACACAAGTGAAGATCGACTATTTGACCGTATGTCCGATTGATAGGACAACACAACATAAACTAACCAAGGAGCAACAAAGGACAGTGTGGGTGGCTGGTTTGGTGGGAAACTGGACCAGATGCCCACTGCATATATTGTCACCATCTGAATTAAATTAAAATAATCCAGTTGCAACACAAAATCCAGCTTATCCGATATCCGACTTATAAATATACGATTTATAGAGGATTTACTGTATTATTTTCATTTCTCTATCCTCCATAAAAATACCCACCTGTGCATCTAAATCTGCTTTATTGCCAATAAGGAATATAACTGTGTTGGGATTTGTGAGGTTACGTGCATCTGTCAACCAGGAACTGAGGTGGTTGTAGGTGGACCTCCTTGTGATGTCATAAACCATAAGGGCTCCAGCTGCCCCTCGGTAGTAGGACCTGTGAGAGAAAACCTTGGATGGAATCTAGTTTCAAGTTGAAAATGGACAAGTTTCCCACTCTAAGAAGAATAGAAAGAGAAGGATCAGTTACAGTAAAATTTCCATAAGTTGGCATAATTCAGAAGTATGAATCATTAGTAGTGGAGTATTACAAAGGATTTAGGCGTGACAACAAAATAGATAACATTGACAATATGTTTGGAAGGTTGCAGGAATCAAAAAGAAAGAAAGGATAATGTAAGAATCTTTACAATCCTCTGAAGATTTAGAAACAAGAAAATAAGAAAATGAAGAAAACATGTACCCAAGAAAAAATCAAGGGAAATGAAACAAAAACAGATTCATTATCCTTTTAAATACAAACAGATCTGACACGCTAAGAATAGAAATAGCAAGGGAAAGATAACTTTATGAATACAATGAAAAACAAATGAGCAGGGAAAAATGAAATCAAGCAAAAATGTCCAAAAAATGAATGATAAAGAATAATGTGCATAGAAACATATTTGTTGTGCTGTTTAACTATGATTAAAATAACTGAATGAGTGAAAAATATAATAAAGAAGAGCATGAGACAGACTATGAGGAGATAATAAAGATCTATAGGAAACAATAAAAGATTAAAGAAAGATATATAAATACAACAAAAGAAATTAAGGATAAACTACAATAAAGATGGTAGCAGTTGAGAGGAATACAAGATAAAGAGATACACAAATAGAAGCACACAAGTATAGCTTATGTCCTCTTTATCAAAACTAGAAGATATTGCATTCATGCTCTGTAAAAACACAAACACACACACACACACAAGCCAGAGGACCGGGGTTCAATTCCCCGGCCGGGTGGAGATATTTGGGTGTGTCTCCTCACGTAGCCCTGTTCACCTAGCAGTGAGTAGGTACGAGATGTAAATCGAGGAGTTGTGACCTTGTTGTCCCGGTGTGTGATGTGTGCCTGGTCTCAGACCTATCCGAAGATCAGAAATAATGAGCTCTGAGCTCGTTCCGTAGGGTAACGTCTGGCTGTCTCGTCAGAGACTGCAGTAGATCAAACAGTGAAACACACACACACACACACACACACACACACACACACACACACACACACACACACACACACACACACAGATTGCATATCCCTTTCCTGGTATACCAGGAAAGGGATATGCAATTAAAATACGATAAATTGATGGATTTGTATAACTGCTGTGGAAAAGTTTGTGCCATATTACAGAAAGAGGACTTTAAATAATAAACAGTGGTTTAATAGAAATTGTGAAGAAGCAAAAAAGAACAAAGAAAAGGCATGGAAGAAACTTAAGAAAAACAGTGATGTATTATCAAGAGAAGTTTACAAGACAGCAAGGAATAGATATGTTGAAGTAAGAACAGCACAGAAGGAATATGAACAGAAGGTGGTGGAAAACTGTGATAGTGACCCAAAAATGTTTTACAAATTCATAAATGGAAAACTAAATATAAGGGAGGCAATAGAAAAGGTAAAAATGGGAAGAAGTATATGAGGATGCTGGAGATATAGCTGAAATTTTTAACGACAACTTTTGCAGTGTTTACAAAGGAGGAGCATTTTATGGGAGGAAGGCCTACGGAAATAAAGCAAATGCAGGACATCATGGTTACTAAGGAAGATGTAAGGAAAATTATAAGCAATCTGGATATTAATAAATCAATGGGGCCTGATGGCATATCTGGGAGGTTGCTAAATGAATGTAAGGATCAATTGTTGAACCCTGTATTTGATATTGTGGAAACCTCCATACGAACAGGATTAGTCCCGAAAGAGTGGAAAAGAGCTGACATTGTGCCTATATATAAGAATGGTAGTAGAATGGAACCGCTAAATTATAGACCAGTATCGTTGACTAGTATATTGTGCAAGGTATGTGAAGAAGTAATTAAAGCTAAGTGGAGTGAGTATCTAGAAAGTGAAAACATTCTGAGTGAAAGACAGTTTGGTTTCAGAAAAGGAAGATCGTGTATCCAATTTATTATGTTTTTATTCAAGAGTGACTGACATACTACAACATAGAGAGGGATGGGTGGATGCTATCTACCTGGACTTGAGAAAGGCCTTTGATAAAGTACCACACAATAGACTGATGTGGAAACTAAAGAAGATTGGAGGAGTAAATGATAAACTAGCAAAATGGATGGAAAATTACTTAATGGGAAGAGAAATGAGAACAGTGGTGAGAGGAAGGAAGTCCGAGTGGAAGAAGGTAACCAGTGGAGTTCCACAAGGGTCAGTGCTTGGTCCCATCATGTTTTTGATTTATGTTAATGATATGCCAGTAGGAATTGACAGTTACATGAACATGTTTGCGGACGATACTAAAATTATGAGGAGAGTAAAGAATGTGGAAGATTGTAACAAGTTACAGGAAGATCTTGATAAAATATATGAGTGGAGTAAAGAGTGGCAGATGGAATTTAATATAGACAAGACCCATGTTATGAAAATGGGAAGAAGTAGATACAGACCAAACTGGGATTACAGGCTGGGTGATGAGAAAATTAAAGAGACCAATGAGGAGAAAGACTTAGGAGTAACCGTGCAAAACACTTTGTCACCGGAGAAACACATTAACAAGATTTTTGGAAAACATATAACATGCTTCAAAATATTGGCCTTGCATTCCACTACCTAGATGAAGGAATGATGAAGAAGATATTATGTACCTTAATAAGACCCCAGTTAGAATATGCAGCTTGTGTCTGGTCACCGCATATGAAGAAAAATGTGAAGAAGGTAGAAAGGGTACAGAGGCTGGCAACAAGGATGGTACCAGGACTCAGGGAGTTAGACTATGAGGAAAGACTGAGGAAGCTGGGGCTGACCACATTAGAAGAGAGAAGAACAAGAGGAGACATGATAACTATGTATAAATTGGTGAACAGGATTTACATACTGGACAGAGAGTTGATAAAGGTGACCACAAGTAATCATCTCCGAGGACATGGAAAAAAGCTAATAAAAAGACATCCGTCTAAATGACGTGAGAAAATACAGTTTCCCGCATCGTAGCATTGATAAGTGGAATAAACTGAGCAGTGATGTCGTTGACACGGTGTGTGTCAATCAGATGAAAGAGAGATATGACAGGAATGGACAAGGAGACAGGCCACAGAGAGCTTAGCTCGGGCCCTGTAATACACAAATAGGTAAATACACACACACACACACAATTATGGGTAACTTTAATTGCAAGGAGGTATGGTGAGAAAACTGGACCATGCAAGGAGAGGAGTCATGAGGATATTCATTATTGAACTTAATAATGACTAACACTATGACCCAGTGGACTGGGGAAAATCCAAGTTTTGGAGGGAATGAGGAGGCAACAAGGCCGAACTTATTGTTCACCAAGGAAATGAACATCACTGAGGACATAAATTACTAGTGCCCACTAGGTAAAAGTTACCTATTAATTAAATTTAGTTTGGACAGCAGTTTAACAGAGAACAAGAATGAATCTTATAAGAATGGAAGATACAATTACAGGAAGGTAGATTTTACAAGTTGAGAGATTACTTCAAAGAAGTTGAGTGGAGCCAACTGTACATGGTAAGCAATACACAGGGAAAGTGGGTTATATTTATGAAAATTTATAATGAAGGGATCAGTAGATATATTCCTAAAATCAGAATCAGTGAGAAGAGAAAGGAAGACTGGTATAACACAATATGTAAATTAGCAAAAGGAAAAAATAAACAAACAGCATGGAATAGATGGAGAAAAAGAGGACATAAAAATTGAGAATATAAGATGGTAAGAAACAAATATGCCCAAATCCTGAGAAGAACAAGGGAATTATGAGAAAGATATAGTTAACAAATGAAAAATGAGCTAAAACTCTTTAACAGATATGTGAATGGAAAAAAAAAAAAAAAAAGAAACAAGTAAACAGACTAAATATTTAAATTTGAAAATTATATATATATATATATATATATATATATATATATATATATATATATATATATATATATATATGTTACAGTCAAACTGTGAAATCAGTCATTTCGTGAAATGACTGATTTTCTTAGCCATTACATGTATTGCCTGCGGAGGCCAGTCAGTTCACGAAATGACTGAAAATTACAGCCATTTCATGAAATGACTAAATTTTTTGCCCAGCTATTTCACGAAATGACTAAATACATGTAATGACTAAGAAAATCAGTCATTTCACGAAATGACTGATTTCAGTTTGACTGTAACATATATATAAATACAGTATAAAAAAAAAAAAAAAAAATATATATATATATATATATATATATATATATATATATATATATATATATATATATATATATATATATATATATATATGGTTGCTACATCACAGGCTGAGTTAATGAATGTGTGCTTTCAATTGGTATTCACCAAAGAAAACAAGTTTGAAAGAGAAAGAACATGGCACAAAGACAAGATGATGTGGGAGATTTAAATGGACATACAAGAAATAAAGAAAATTATAAAAAAAACTATGTGAATAAGGCTCAGGGACCTGATGGTGTGACAAATTGGATACTGAAGGAATGCACCAAACAGCTAGCAGAGATAATAAATAATATCTTTTAAGGAAGGCTAGACTGGAGAAGGGCCAATATTGTGCCAATTTTAAAGGGAGGTAATGAAGAAGAACCACTGAACTACACACCAGTGTCCCTAACAGGCATGGTTCCAAAAATAGCTGAAAGAATTGTTATAGACTAGTGGATGGAATATCTAGAAGAATCACATACATTGACTGGATGATAGTTTGATTTCAGAAATGGAAGATCTTGTTTTACAAACTTATTGAGTTTATACAGTTGAGAAACTGATATTATTTAGAAGAGGGATGGATGGGCAGACTGTGTCTACTTAAACCTAAAATAAGGTATTTGATAAGGTCCCCCAACCAGATATTGTTATAGAGAAAAGTACTGGACTGGATAGCAGACTTCTGAAAGGACAGAGAAATGAGAAGTGATGAAGGGTAAAAAATCAAAACAGTGTAGAGTTATAAGTGAGTTCAACAGGGAACAGCCCTGACTCCTGTAATGTTCATAATATATAATGATGATATGGTAAATAGTGTTGACAGTTATATAAGTTTAATTGCAGATGATGCAAAGTTGCTAAAACAAGTGGAAAATGGCATGGATTGTGAAATGTTACAGAAAGATCTGAATAAGAATATATGAATGGAGTAAGAGTATGGAAATGGAATTTAATGCAAAAAAAAAATGCAAAGTGATGGAACTAGGGAAAATTACAGAGGACAGACAAGATCCTACACCTTGGAAGGAGTAGAAATTCAGAAAACTAAAGAAGAAAAGACTTGATTCCAAGCTTAAGAGATTTACCCTAAGAAGACAGATTAGAGATTGAAACTTCCAACATTGCAACAGAGGAGATAAAGAGGAGACCTAATTGCTATATACGGGGCATGGCAGGGGATGAACCAAGCTGACAAAGAAGACTTATTAATTAGTGTGGGACTCAAGAGATACAAGGGGACGCGGCATAGAATTGAAAAAGACCGCATGTAGAAGAGACATCAAGATATATAGTTTTCCAAATGCTCACCACCTTATTCACTATGCCACTGCCTCCCTACAAACTACAAGTGGTAGATTATGCAACAGAGCAGCAGCAAGGGCTTTTGGGCCACCACCTATGGAAAAAATTATAAGTGCCTGGCGACAGCAAGAAGCATTCTACAATTGTTATTATGATTGTTCTTATTATGTTGTTATTATCATTCTTAATTAGGTAAGTTTTTTTATACTGTACTATTTCTTCATTCTAGTAATATTATATGCTATAAAAACTGGGCAAAAAGTAACAAAAAATGACAGCTTGGAGCTGCTAGTGTCAATTTGAGCTATTACCATAGGTTCTTCACTTTGGCTGTCGCGATTTTGGCTATTGTGGTGATAGATCCACCAATTAGACGCGATAGCAGAGGATTGAGTGTATACAAATGGAGAAACGATGAACAGGGAGATCATCAGTAAGTTAATTAAGGTAAATAGGATATATGAAACAGCATAAGTCAGTAAACTTATGAATACGAGAATTAGATAA
This sequence comes from Portunus trituberculatus, assembly GCF_017591435.1. Taxonomy (NCBI): domain Eukaryota; kingdom Metazoa; phylum Arthropoda; class Malacostraca; order Decapoda; family Portunidae; genus Portunus; species Portunus trituberculatus. The sequence goes on from NC_059300.1 coordinate 21,931,841, forward strand.
GCATTTAATGGAGATTTTATAAACCAAGCAATAAAATAAAATAATGCAGTAAGAAAAACTGCAGTGCAAAAATAGAAAATTTCCAAATTATTAGAGAAAGTGGATGTTAGAAAAGCAATGGGCCAGATGGAGTGTCAGGATGGACACTGGGGGAATGTAGAGAACAGCTTGTGGAACCAATTTGAGATGTGATTAACAGCTCTTTGATGGAACAAAGAATACCAATGGAGTGGAAAAGATAAAATATATTGCATATATACAAAGGAGGATAAAAAACCAAGCCTCTAAATTATAGACCAGTGTCACTGGGTTGTCGGAAAGATCTGCAAAATTGTGATTATGGAAAAATGAGTGGAATATCTGGAGGAAAATTATATTAAATATATATCTCCCAATTTGGTTTTAATTAAGGATCGTGTATAACAAATTTAGTAGGTTTCTATAAAAAAGTAATAGATGAGGTAAAAGGATGAGATGGATTGGTAGACACAGTGTACAGTAAGTCCTCGTTATATGGTACACATGCGTTCCTGAAAACCTTACCACAAATCTAAATTACCGTATACCAAACCCCTTATAACACATAATGGGGATGTGTTCCAGCACGTCGAAAGTCACCCTTACAGACATGAAAATAGTCACATAAAATAATGTAAAGTACTGCACAAAAGAAATAAACAGAAAATGTTTTTATTTACCTTTCACTCACCACGTACAGGGGATCCTTGTGATTCGACCGTTCACAGTTCGAATTATTGCCAAATCGAACTCAGTTAATCAATACCTAAACCTCAAGGTTCAACCGACTGACTCACCAATTCGATATTCATATCGAAATGGCGATCAAATCCGCCGCCACCCCAAATTCGCTGCAAACCAGCCAGCAAACCAGCCAGGCAGAAGTGTAAACCGATGCTACCCTGTGCATCGCTTAAGGCGGCGTCACACTAGCACTTTTCCGTCAACTTTTCCTGTCAACTTTCTGAAGACTGTCAACTTTTGTCGACGCTGGTCGTCACACACAAGCTTGCTTCCACCTTTGTCACATTTGTCAACTGTAAAAAATCATAGCAGCCCATTCAGCCCCCGCAAGCCGTTGCTATTTTTGGTCTTTAATGCTCCCTATGAGAAACTCTTCACACACCTTCACCTTTGTCCACTCATAAACAACAGAGCTGCTCATCTTGGCCAGTTGTTCTTTGGAAGTTCTGCCTTTGAGCATCACAGTCCCAGAGAAATGTAAACAAACAACTGAATTACTTTTCACTGTTAAGCTTGGACAAAAAAAAAAAAAAAAAAAAAATATATATATATATATATATATATATATATTATATATATATATATATATATATATATATATATATATATATATATATATATATATATATATATATATATCGTTTATCGCAGTTAATGGATACCAGAAACCCCCACGAAAGGTGAAAAACCGCAAAGTAGGATTTGCCCCATCTAGGAATTTTGGTGTATGTGTATGTAGGTACCAGAATGTTTAAAATATGTAAACAGTATTTATACTTTACATATACAGTATTTTATTTAAATCTATTTAATCATAAAACCTAATACAGTAAGTATACAGTTACTCTCTCTCTCTCTCTCTCTCTCTCTCTCTCTCTCTCTCACACGTAACACTCACCCTCTTCTGCCCTCTTTGATCATATGCAAAAGTTTCACTTTTTCACTGATGGTCATCATCTTCCTCTTCCTCTTGGGCTCACTAGAGGAAGCTTTCGCAGGGGCACAGGGCTTAGGCGGAATTGTAAGGGCTTAATGAATCACTACTTAAACAAAAAAGTTATCGCGAACACAACACTAAGATACAGTATGCGAGACAGTCTACAGCGTGGATGAGACTGGCAAGATACAACCAAGGCCCATGGAAAAGAAGGTCGACCTACAAGACATTCAAAATGGGTCTAGTATGAGCATCAGTGACATCAGTGGGTTCACAAGTGGTCAGAGCAGGGACGTTGGTTCAGTTAGCAAGCTGCCTGGTAGGTGTTCACGTGCTTCTCTCTCTCTCCCATTCTCTCTCTCTCTGTTCAGTGCCAACATCGGTCACAATGCCGAGTTGTGCAGTGCGTGACTGTTTTAATAGTATATAATAATATTGTATTATGTGATAAATGAAAACCATAATTTTTTTTTCCTGGTAATTTTGCACCTTAAGACATTAGTAAATTTCTGATGTTTAGTTATTGAGAAGTAAATTTCTGATGTCTAGTTATTGATAGGTCCCCATTCAGTTACTTGTGCAGATATAAATTGCCTCTGTTATATATGTAATGTAAAAATTAAATAATAATAATAATAATAATAATAATAATCATAATAATAACAACGAAGACAGCAACACTATATTAATATTAATAATAATAAGAGCAAAAGTTTAATAATAGTAATAATAATAATAATAATAATAATAATAATAATAATAATAATAATAATTAATAACAGCAAGAATATTGAGATAATCAAATATGATAATGATACAATGATCAAAGAGAGAGAGAGAGAGAGAGAGAGAGAGAGAGAGAGAGAGAGAGAGAGAGAGAGAGAGAGAGAGAGAGAGGAAGAGAGAGAGAGAGAGAGAGAGAGAGAGAGAGAGAGAGAGAGAGAGAGAGAGAGAGAGAGAGAGAGAGAGAGAGAGAGAGAGACAGAGAGACAGAGAGAGAGAGAGAGTCTTGCTGGCAAGTAGAGGGTGTGGGGCAGTAATAGGTAGCACAGAAGCCTTCACAAAACCTGTCTCCTGTGCCAGGTAAGTATGATTTCAGCGGGCAGAGGGAGAGCCTGAGGTTTCCGTGCAAGAAAGACACGTCCTGGGAGGATGCTCCCCTGTTGATGAACCCACTGACGTCACTAGCCCCAGCTCTTTTCCCCTTAGAGCTGCGTGTAGGTCGACCTTCTATTCTATGGGCCTTAGATACAACAAGGGAAGATGTTAGGTGAGGCTGCATATGTATACGAACAATACATGTACAGTGCTTTACGTACATTGTCGTCGTTATTACACACCAACTTACCAAATTATTGTACGTACAGCATTAATAAGTGACACTACAGACCCCGTGATATAGCGAAAAATCCGCAGAACGTATCTACGAGTATGTATAAAAACAACAAAAAAGTGAAGCTGCGAAAGTCGAACCGCGAAATAATGAGGGAACACTGTATGTATATATATATATATATATATATATATATATATATATATATATATATATATATATATATATATAGTAAAGTCCCGGGTTACGTCGGTCTCGAGTTACGTCAAACTTATAGTTACGTCAGTCCACTATAAGGCAATTTAAGATTAAAAAAATTGAAAATTTATAAATCGTAAAGTGCGGGATTTATTGTTATTGTTGGTGGTTACCCGCCACACCGCCCGCCTCACGCTTGAATACAATAACACCCTGCCTCAGTTCCACCACACCGTCGCCCCTGGCAAGAGTGTTACCCTACTTCTGCGTTTACTGAATCAAGTTCTTAGTATCTTGCTCAATGGCACCAAAGAGAAAACTTCTTAGTGACAGCAGTGATGCCAAGAAAAGGAAAACCATTACGCTACAAGAAAAAGAGGACATAATTAAAAGACATGAGAAGGGAGGCAGCAGCTGTGTGTGAGGGAGGGAAGAAGAAAATGGGAAGCCTGTTACCATGACAACGGGGAGGTTGACGACCTTGAGGGCTCGCACACCCATCACAACATTAACAACTCTGGAGCCTTCGCCTGGGCCACACGACATTCGCAGCTCACTTGCACCGTCTGCGCCTGTTTGCTGATCCCTATTGCCCTTTCCTATTGCATTTCCTGCCCCGCTGCCCACGCTTCTACTCCCACCGCACTGCACTACGCTCCCAGCTGTCCACCCTGGGCGTCACAACATTCGACCTGCCCAACCTTCTGGCGGCCTCAGGCGTCCACCCCTCTCTGCAACCTGCAGTCCTTCGCGTTCATGGCCCTAATCAACAACAAAAACAAGCTTGTGTTTCATATTCCTACATAGTTGTAAATAATATAACAATATAACCTTTAACTTACCTGAATGACCATAAACAATGATTGGTTGAAAACTCCATAATATGCTTTAAAATGTACGGAAACTCGAGTTACGTACAAAATCGACTTACGTCATGTTTCAGGAACATAACTCTGACGTAAACCAAGACCTTACTATATATATATATATATATATATATATATATATATATATATATATATATATATATATATATATATATATATATATATATATATATATATATATATATATATATATATATATATATATATATATATATATATTATAGTAATACTCTGTTTAATGAACGTTCGTCTAACGAATTTCCAGTTTAACGTACTATATAAAGTTAGACCAAAAAGTCCACATAATGTACAACCACATCCATTTTAGCGAATTTTCTGGGTTTGAATTTGCCGGGTGAGGGACCGAACGTGGCAGCTTCACTGTGATTGTCTGGCTCCCTGCCTGTCTCTAGCGCTCCTGGAGCTGGATCCAAGATTCTTTAACAACGTCAGAGCAACCTCCTGCAGCGAAATGGCATCTATGAACGCTTGGAGGGACGGTGACAAGGTTGCTCTGAGGTTGCTGGAAACACCACCTCTGGAGGTGGTGTTACTGTCTTATATCTGCGTACATGTTCACAAAACAACATTTCTATTAGCTTTTTACAAACCTTGCCCTCAATAAAGAATTGTTTTGTAATGCATAAAGTGAAATCTTTCATGGAATACCAAAAAATAAAGCAGAGATGATGAGATCGTCCACAGACGGCAGAGACTCTGGCGACTTGGCCGCTTCTTCTTCTTGTGACCCTTTTAGCTTGGCATGTTGTCTTTTCCCATGATGTTTGTTTCCATTCCTCTATTGCCTGCTATAATGGATATCATATCTTAGTATTCATATACGCTCATGCACAGATAACAGTAGATCTGGATTTTACACGAAAATCGCCGCGTTGCAGTAACATACCCAAAGCCGGAGATCGGACCTAAAATTTCAAACCTCGAAATCTCAGCTCCTAGCCAACATGAATCTATGAAAATCACTGTGAAGCAAGCTAACTGTGTTTAATTCAATGCCTGAAAGCGATATCTAAATCCATACAACCATGTCATTGTACCACTCAGTTATACGAGTCAAAGACGAGAACTTATATAGTACCAGGTGGATGTTTAAATACAACTTTAAGCTTACAGCTGTATTTCAAACACAAAATGCAAATTTTGTATCACTTATAAATTACTTTACATGATTTTGGCTGTCCACTTGCTCATCTCTTCTTCACACCTGTGAGTTTAAGCCTCTTGTCATCACTCTGTAGCCATGTGTTACCTCCTGTGGCGACACCAGGTTTGTGCTTTATTTTTTTTACATCATTAACGCGAAGAAATATATTGCAGTAGTCACTATCAGTCACTGCCTAGGCATTGTTTCCTACCATTCTAGTCACTATTAATCATTCATCGGTTTGTTGCAGTCACGTTAGTAATCAGGTGAGTTTAACACTTAACAGCACTCCACAGTACACTTCCACGTCACAGTGATGTCAATAACATGTCACTGTTCTTCAACAGAGTCACTATCTTTTTCCAAACTGACTATCTATATGGCACCAGATGTCATAACTGCAGTCACTTCCACCAGTTGCACGCGTCTCGGATTACGTCCCAGTTACAGCCTCTCACTCTGCCATTTTGTGTGACCTCTCATTATATTTCACTGTAGTGTTTCACACTGTAGCCTCAAGTCACCACTAGCAGTTCTTCTCCACTGTACAACTGACTTAACTCCGCATACAACACTCAGTGTCACCCTACACACGTCACGGTTGGATACACTACTCACAATGTTAAATCTGTGTGCATTACACCACTCACAATGTTCACTCTTTATTCACCTCACTGTACTTCATTACTCACTGCACAGTGACATCACTAGCGACTGCATCACACACGCGCATAATAACATTTTCAAGTGAGCCTCAACACAAGCTCTTCACACTTTCACTGTAAATCCATTGTTGGACAAAACTCTTTCAACAGCATTCACATTTCACTGTTTCATTGTCTCCACAGATATGTCAAAATGCCTGAACATACACGTAACAATTATAACCCCTCACTCTTGGCTGCAGCGATATCCCTAGAATGACTGACTTGAACCGAGTGACTTGAGTGACTGTCCGTCAGCTAAACCGTTGGCCGTCTCGTTGCTCGCCTGAGATTTTAAAATGACTCATTTGCAGTAGACATGGGTGTATACAACTTGCCACAAATATGTACATAATAATAATAATAATAATAATAATAATAATAATAATAATAATAATAATAATAACAACAATAATAATAATGTTTCCTCCAGGTAGAGGTCAGCTGAGCCCTTAATCTGGTGCACCTCACAGCCTCCACAAATGCACATGCCTTCCCATTGCTGCAGTATTTAGTAATGATTAGTATTTCCTTAAAAAATGCACCTTATACTGTATAAAACTTTACAAAATTATAACTTTAACAGTCAGCTGCCACATACTACCAGTCGACCACTTTGGGTACGTTACTGCAGTGGCAGCGCGGCTCCACATTCCTGTGTCAAATTCAGATCTACTGTTATCTGTGGCTCATGCCATGAGAATAACCTCAACTCCGTGGCAGTGAGTGATAGTGAATTTTTTTTTTTTTTTTTACATTACAAGGGCACTGGCCAAGGGAAAACAAAGTTGGAAAAAAAAAAAATCCCGCTGGTTGCCAGGCCCTGTTAAGAGGAAAGTAGAAAGAAAAACAAAAAATCTAAAAGGAGGGTCCAGTTAACGAAGAGGTGTCTTGACACTCCTCTTTTGAAAGAGTTTAAGTCATAGGCAGGTGGAAATACAGACACAGGTAGAGAGTTCCAGAGTTTACCAGTGTAGGGAATGAAGGAGTGAAGATACTGGTTAACCGCGGTATTTCATTAGTAATTCACTATCACTCACTGCCACGGAGTTGAGGTTATCCTCATGGCATGAGCGTATATGAATACTAAGATATGATATCCATTATAGCAGGCAAAAGAGGAGTGAAAACATAAACATCATGATGAAAGTAACACGCAAACAAAAAGGCCACAAGAAGAAGAAGCGGCCGAGTGGCCGCGAGTCTCCCTGCTTCGTCTGTGGCTGATCTCATCTCTGCTTTATTTTTTGATATTTCATGTAAGATTTCACTTTATGCATTACAAAACAATCCTTTCTTGGTGGCAAGGTTTGTAAAAAGCTAATAATAGAAATGTTGTTTTGTGAACATAAATGCATATATAAGACAGTAACACCACAGCAACCTCAGAGCAACCTGATAGCAACCTTATCACCGTCCCTCCAAGCGTTCATAGATGCCATTTCGCTGCAGGAGGTTGCTCTGACGTTGTTAAAGAATCTTGAATCCAGCTACAGGAGCACTAGAGACAGAGGCGGGGAGTCAGCCAATCACAGCGAAGTTACCGCGTTCGGTCCCTCAACCGGCAAATTAAAACCCAGAAAATTCGCTAAAAAGGATGTGGTTGTACGTTATGCGGACTTTTTGGTCTAACTTTATATAGTACGTTAAACTGGAAATTCGTTAGACGAACGTTCGTTAAGCGGAGTATTACTGTACTAATAAAATACCGTGGTATTTCATTAGTAATTCACTATCACTCACTGCCACAGAGTCCAGGTTATCCTCATGGCATGAGCGTATATGAATACTAAGATATGATATCCATTATAGCAGACAATAGAGGAGTGGAAACAAATTTAATATCGTGGTGAAAGACAACACGCCAAGCTAAAATAGTCACAAGAAGAAGAAGTGGCCAAGTCGCCGGAGTCTCTGCCGTCTGTGGCCGATCTCATCATCTCTGCTTTATTTTTTGGCATTTCATGTAAGATTTCACTTTATGCATTACAAAACAATTCTTTCTTGGGGGTAAGGCTTGTAAAAAGCTAATAGAAATATAAAGATTTTTTTTTTTAACCCATGTGGTATGTTGGGGACCAGCCCAGAACGCATCCCCCCTATTTTCATTATTTCCTATGGGAAAATTACGTCCGCTTAACGAATTTCCGCTCTACGAACAACTTTGACACCCCCTATCCTGTTCGTTAAGCGGAGTATTATATATATATATATATATATATATATATATATATATATATATATATATATATATATATATATATATATATATATATATATATATATATATATATATATATATATATATATATATATATATATATATACAGGCAACCCCCGCTTAACAAAGGTTCACACAACGAAATTTCGCTACAACGAAGGTTTCATTTTACTACCATCTGCTCGTTTAACAAACACCAAACTTGCATTAATGAAGTTTTATCCAGGTAATTTTTCCAAGTTTGAAAGCCCCGCTGTTTCACACAAGCCGACAAGCTTTTGAATACACCAGCGCCTCTCGTGGACAAAACGCGCACCACTCTGCCCGTTCAAAACAATAACAGCGTTAGCAGCAGCTCATCTTCCCTCGCTCAATTTACCACCAAAACGCCCTGCAATGTCGCCTAGCATTGCTAAGAAGACAAGGAAGTCTCTTACTCTCAAAGTGAAGCTGGATATTATTTACAGACACGAGAGAGGCAATAAAACTAATAGCATTGCTCGCCACCATCTTGACTCCATCTAATGTCTCTACTATTTTCAAGTCAGCAGAGTCTATTAAGAAGGCTGGTGAGACCGTATCTTCCTTGCAAGCTAAAAGAACCACTTGAACTCGTGACTCTGCAATGGATAAAATGGAAAGCCTTGTGGAAATGTGGTACATAATTTTTGTATGTGATACAATGATGCACCCTTTGTTTACATTCCACAGGTTGCCAGTAGGTGTCTTTCCCATTTCACTCTCCCTCCCCTCACAAATTTAAGATCATCAACATTATAAAGTTACGTACATACATACATTAGTGTACATCATAATGACTTAAATTAAACTGCCTAAATATTTAACTTCATAATTTTTACTTTCATTAAACCTTTCACTGTACTATGATGCACTCTCACTTTGTTTACTCTCAATGGAAGTTCAAGTCAGGGGTTAAACTTGTTATAATCGGTTTGCTTAAAGAAGTTTCGCTTAACGAACGTTTTTTTAGGAACGTAACCCCTTCATTAAGCAGGGGTTGCCTGTATATATATATATATATATATATATATATATATATATATATATATATATATATATATATATACAGTGGTACCTCTAGATACGAAAGCTTCTGTTTACGAAAATTTCATTTTACGAAATATGCAAAGAATTTTTCACTTTATATTAAGAAAAATTACTCGGCATATGAAAGATACAAAACAAAAGTCAAAACTCCTGAGTGCAGAAAATTTTTAAATTCTCGCCATTTAGAAACTGAAAAAAAAAATAAATAAATGCAAGACGGTGCACCTTGAAAGACGCACCCTAATATATGAAAGAAATTTCTAAGAAAAAACTCATTCTCATACAAGAACACATTCACCATATACCCAACCACTGAACACAAAAACATCAGAAGCAAGGAGTCTGCTCAGCACTCATTACAAATTTGCTGGAACACTCACCACAAATTTAAAACTATGTAAATACAAACACCATACGCAAATACGTATACACAGTGAAACAGTCCATCTCTTCTTGTTTTAGTGGCGAGCGACGGCATGTATTGGACGTATTGTTTACATTACGGAATCACTTGTCCAATCGCCAAAACTGAACACGTCAGTGCTGCAGTTCGTATTTATTTTATTTTGCAATCGTGCTTCACAGGCTTTATCAATGTGAATATAATTCACAAGTGGAGTTTTGACTCTTGCTTGAACGAGTAAGCCATTTGGATGTTCTATTAATAAAAGTATAAAGGCACCTGGCATGTAAAAAAAAAAAAAAAAAAAAAAAAAAAAAAAAAAAAAAAAGAAAGAAAAGAAAAAGGGTGTGTGTTCGTGTGCATGTACGTATGTGTGTTTTGCTATGAGACGAGGGAGCGGACCATTTTCCCCACATGCCGAGTAGGCTGCAGGAAGGATTATGGTATTGGAAATACTTGTAACAGCTAATAATAATAATTTTAAGTGTTTCGTAAAGTTAAGTGTTAATGTTTCCTGCCATCTTCTATATTTTCTGTCGTTTGCCCTCCTCCTCTGCCGCCACTTTTGCTTTCGGACATCGCCTCAGTCAAAAGGCAAGCTCCCACATTTTCGTATCATTTTCTTATTATTATTTTCCATTTATTATTGCATTATGTTCTATGATCTACTTCATTTACAGGTATTAATGGTTAAGTAAGGTATATTGAATGATTAAAATGTATTTGGCTCTGATTTCATTCTGGTTTTACCCTTATCATAGAATTTAATGTGGTGTATTTGTAGAGCTTGGAACGAATTAGGCGATTTACATGTAAAAGGTGACTCATTATACGAAAAAATCATGATCCGAAAGCCACTCCGGAACTAATTAATTTCGTATCTCGAGGTACCACTGTATATACAAATATATTTACATCTACTTATCAAGATTCTATTGATTTGAGATCATAACATCATTCCAATTAACAAGAAAGTGAATTTTATTATAAAAGTGTTAATTACAAACCATAGATCTGAATTTGACTAAAAATTGACGCTAGAGGAAAACGATGCGTTTTGTTTGACTCAAGACGATGTAACGCCACCTCCAGCTCCAGCCCTAAGAAGCACAATTAACTGCCTTTCAAAGATAAGCTTGAGCTTAGAAGAAAGTGTGAGGCAGGTATAGCTCACAGTGTTGTTGCAGCACAAATGGGTGTCCCTAGATCAACATAATCAACAATTTGGAAGAACAGGGACAAGTACCACGAGACCGCTGCAAGTATTTTTATTTCCAAAAATGTACTGTACAGCACCCTAATGTGTTTAATAAAACAAGTTAGATATAAATGAAGCCTTTAATAGTACTGATTTAGTCTAAGAGTTTTTTAGAGGATATAGTGATGTTTTGAGGGGGTTCTAGGCTGGAGGTTGGTCCCTATCCCCCTTAAATCTTAAGTATATTATGGGAAAAATTGCTTCACAATTTGAATAAACACTGATTCAACCGATGAAAAACTGCCCTAACCCTGTCAAATTGTGAGGATCCCCTGTATTCTATCAGATTATGTCCCTCCCGAGGCTAAGGGACAGTACGGATTTCAGCCCTTACTCAACTTCCACTGAGTTGGCAGACGAGGCTCTGCTCTGCAGATCCGTTGCATTCTCCCCAGCTTTTTTTTATAGCCTCACGATTCTTTAACACTGTCCAGACTGTTGACTGGACTAGGCCCAAGTTTCAACTTATGGCAGATGTACCTTCTCCCTGCTCTTTCCTCTTCAAAATATCTAATTTTACCTCCAATGTCAGACTACTCCTCTTTCGCTTCACCTTTTCAACTCCAGCAGTGCCTGCAGAATGTTTTGGGGCCATTATGGGTGCATCACTGTGCGTCATGATAATAATATCCACAAAAAACACACTGTAAGGATTTCACTTATATTCTGTGGGAAAAGCGGGAAGAGACTGATTGTTATGGTGGCCGCATGGCGTGGTGGCGCTACAGTATGGTGTAAACAAAACACGGGCAGATACTATATCTGTGAATTTTTCTTACTGTAAATAGAATCGAGGGTAGTAATTATCAAACACCGTAACTGTGAATTTACCGGATAACGAAGTACCGTATAAGGAGGACTTACAGTATTTGGGTATGAAAGAGGCATTTGACAGAGTACCACATACAAGACCCTTATGGAAGATAAAACACATAGGAGGAATACAAGGATATGAATATCAAGTTGGATGACGGACTACTTAACAGGAAGAAAAATGAGGACTGTGATAAAAGACATCTCATCAAGTTGGAGGACAGTAACTAGTGGCTTAACACAGGGATCAGTGCTAGCACCTATAGTGTTCCAAATATATATATTAATGATATACAAGAGGTCTTCAGTAGCTACATAAATTAGTTTACAGATAATGCAAAACTATTTAGAGTAATAAAGAACAATGGGGACTGTATGAAATTGCCAAGAGATATTGACAAGATCTGGGAGGGGAGCCATATGTAGATATTAAAATTTAATGCTAAGAAATGTCATATGATGGAGATGGGTAAAGGCAACAGAAGACCAACATGGGAATACAAAAAGGAGAAGAGATGATAATGAAGAGGAAGGAAGAGAAGGACCTGGGAGTGGCTATTTACTTCAACATATAATACACAAACAAATATCAGGGTGGCATTTAATTACAGGGATATAAGCATGATGAAAAAAAAGTATAACCACTATGATAAGATCCAGACTTGAATATGCAGTAGTGCTGTGGTCTACACATATGCAAAAATATACCAGAAAATTAGAAAGAACTCAAGGGATAGCCACAAAGATGGTGCTAGAGATGAAGGACCTTACCTATGGAGAAAACACTGAAGGAAATGGGACTAACAACTTTAAAAGATAGACAAGAGAGAAGATACAAAAAGAGACAGGAGAGAGAAGACACAAAAACAATGTATAAAATAGTAAACTGTATGAAAAAAAAATACAGATAAGACCTGGTATCACTGATGGAAAATGGAGATGGACTGAAGAGAGAACACTCCAAGAAGATCATGAAGAGTTAATGTTAAAAGACCAGTAAGAAGTTTAGTTTTCCACAAAGAAATGGTAGATAACTGGAACGGCTTTGGTGAAGAGATTGTAACGGCAGAAACTGTGCATATATATATATATATATATATATATATATATATATATATATATATATATATATATATATATATATATATAAAGAAAAAGTTCCATAAAAGTAAAACTATATGCCCAACTCTAACCCTGTAAAAAACAACTGTGTAAATGCACTCATATACACACACACACACACACACACACACACACACACACACACACACACACACACACACACACACAAATCTTACTGACCACACTTTAACAAGTGTGGTCGGTAAGATTTGTGAGAGGGTGATAAAGAAATATTGGATACAGTTCCTGGAGGATCATAAGTTATTATCGGATCATCAATTTGGCTTTAGGAAGGGGAGGTCATGTGTAACAAATCTACTGAGCTTTTATTCAAGAGTGGTTGACAAAATACAAGAGAGAGAGGGATGGATGGAATGTGTATATTTGGATTTTAAAAAAAAGCTTTTGACAAGGTACCGCACATGAGACTGCTATGGAAATTAGAGATTTATGGAGGACTGAAGGGAAAAGTGTTAAAGTGGATGGAAAACTACTTGAGATGAAGGGAGATGAGAATGGTAATAAGGGATGCAAAGTCGGACTGGTTGGTGGTGGAGAGTGGAGTCCCACAAGGTTCAGTGCTGGCACCAATACTTTTCCTTGTCTATATTAATGATATGCCAGAGGGAGTAAACAGTTACATTAATTTGTTTGCGGATGATACAAAGTTGTGTAGGTATGTGAAGAGTGAAGAAGATTGTGAAATTTTACAGGTAGATCTGGATAGGATTTGGGAGTGGAGCAAGAGGTGGGAGATGGAATTTAATCTGAGCAAAAGTCATGTAATGGAGATGGGGAAGAGTGGAAGACGGCCAAGAGGGTCATACAAGATGGGTGAAGGAGTAGTGTTGAAAAAGGTGGAAAAGGAAAAGGATTTGGGAGTGATAATACAAGACCATGGACAGTTTGAGGCTCATATTGACAAGATGTTTGGAGAAACATATAATTTGATTAGAAATATTGGATTAGCCTTTCATTATATGGATAAAGATATGATGAAGAAATTAATTAGTATGGTAATTAGACCAAGATTGGAATATGCTGGGATGGTTTGGTCCCCTTATAAAAAGAAGCATATAAGGAAGTTGGAGAGATTGCAGAGAATGGCAACAAAAATGGTACTGGAATTGGCAGAAATGACCTATGAGGAGAGATTAAAAGAAATGAATTTGCTTACCTTGGAACAAAGAAGAGAAAGAGGAGATTTAATACAGGTTTATAAACTGTTGAATGGTTTGGATGAAGTGGATAATGAACAAATGATGTTGAGAGAGGAAAATTTAAATAGAACTACGAGATCGCACAGTAAAAAGATAGCCAAGGGAATATGCTTCAAGGATGTGAAGAAATATAGTTTCCCACAGAGATGTGTGGAGGTGTGCAATAGTTTGAGTGAGGAGGTGGTGTCAGCAAGGAGTGTGCATAGTTTTTAAAAAAAGTTGGATGTGTGTAGATATGGAGACGGGGCCACACTAGTATGATACACAGGCCCTGTAAAATTACAACTAGGTGAATACAACTAGGTGAATACACACACACACACACACACAGACGAGACGCGGTAGAGGAAGCACACAATACCGTCGCTCCCGAGAATCAGCTGATCTTCACTACCTTTGTTTGGGTTTACAGTGGCCTGGGCGATAAGTGTGGACTCATTTTTTTTTTAATGAATACAGTGTTAAATAATAATGAGTGAGAAAGATATTCCATCTAAATGCAGGTATGTGACAAGGAAAGAATGAAAGCTGATGATGACAATGTTGGTGAGGAGAAAGAGAATTTGAAGGCTTTGATACGGCGCAAACTTCACTATTTGATAGAGTCTTGACTATCGAACGTAAATTAGATAAATTGATAAAGGAGAGTATGGGAATGAAAGAGAATGAAGAACAGGATAAAGAGCTCCAGAAATTGAAAGAAAGGATAAAAAGTGGAAGAAAACGAAACTAGGCTAAGAACCGAAAATGAAGAATTAAAAGTGCAAATAGCGAACTATAAGAAATTGATGGAAGAAGGACTCGGTAAAGCCGAGAAAGAAAAAGAAAAGCTAAAAGATCTAGTTAACAAAGAAGAAGAAAGAGTACAAGACGTGATTAAAAAAGAAGTACAAGCATGGAGAATCCAAGATAAGAAAGACAAGGAATCATTTCAAGAAGTATTTCAAGAACAGTTAAAAGAAAGAGATGAAAATATGACAAGCAAAATGATAGGAGTCCTCAAGAAAAAAGAAAATTTAGTAAGAGAAATTGCGGAAAAAAAAGTGTAATTATTTTTGGACTGAAAGAAAAAATGTTAAATATAGACCAAGAAGGGAAAAAGACGAAATGAAATCAGTAAAAGACCTACTAAAACATCTGAATGACGAGGATAGACAGAACTTAGAAGAGGAAGTAGAAGAAATCCATAGAATGGGACCATATCAAGAAGGAACAGTGAGACCAATTAAGATATTACTAAAATCACAAGCAGCAGCAGAAGAAGTACTATATAGAAAAACAAAACTCAGAGAAACAGAAGGTTGCAAAGATATATATATAAAGAAAAATAGAAACGAGGAGGAAAGGAAGAGACACAATGAACTGGTGGCAGAAGCAAGAGAAAAAATAATGAAAGGTCAGAGGAGGAGAAGAAGGCATTTTTGGGAGAATTATAGGAGACAGGATAAGGAAATGGTATATAAAAGATAAGAACAAGAGAGAAAAATGAATGGAGCAAGTTTAACTAAAATTAGAATGATAAGAACAAGAGATTAAAAGGAGGAGGAGTGATGTATACAAACATAGATGGAAATACTGTATGTTAAGATGCATATTAACAAAAAGGAGTTAACAATCATTGGAACAAAAACAAAATGGACTAACCAAGAATATAGAGACATGATAGATGACACAATAAGGAGTCTTACAAGAATCATTAAGGAAAGGAGAAAAGTGATATTGGTAGGAGATTTCAACTGTAAGGAGGTAGACTGGGAAAATTATGAAAGTGGTATGGGGAAGATGCCTGGGAGATAGATTCCTGAACCTAATGATAGATAATTTGATGGTCCAAAGAGTAAAGGAAAACACAGAGATTCAGAGGAAACGATGAGCCGGCAAGATTAGACCTAGTTTTACAAGGGATATACCAATTAACGATGATATAAGATACAAGTGATTGGGAAAGAGTGACCATGTAATATTAGAAATGGATATAGAAGAAGGAAAGGAAGATAGAGATGAATCATACAAAGGAGACCGATTAAATTACAGAAAGGCTGATATTGAGAATCTCAAGAACTATTTTAAAACGTAATGGAGGAGAGGAAAACTCATTAACAGTTCAAGAGAAATATAACTTATCTTTGGAAATATACAAAACTGGGGTCAGGGAATATGTTCAAATATAGACCTAAAGAAGAAGGAAAGAAAGATTGGTTTAATGCAAGATGTGCTAGGGCAGGGGAAAATGAAGATAGGAAAGGAAAAAGAGAATTCAAGGGGCGTGAAGTCATTGAAAAAAAAATTTTAATAGATTATAAGAATAATAAAATCAAAATGCCCTGGAATGACCATTATTTGTTTGAGTGGCTCATTATTAAAATTTAATACAAACAGAGATCTGTGAACAATGCTAAGAAATAAATGCAATAAAATAAAATAAGTTCACATGAGAAAAGGAAGGAATATAATAAAGAAGAAGGAAAGAAAGATTGGTTTAAAATGTGCTAGGGCAAAGGAGAAACGAGATGGAGCATGGAAAAGGTGGAGAAGAAACAGAAATCCAGAAAATAAGGAAAACTTCAAAACAGCAAGAAATGAATATGCTAAGGTGAGAAAGGAAGAAGAAAAGAACTATGAAAAGGACATTGTCGAAAATGTAAGGAACAACCAAAATTGTTCTACAGATTCATAAATGGAAAAATAAGACAAAAAGAAACAATAGAAAGGTTAAAAGGAGAAAACGGAATGGTGGAAGACCCAAAAGTATGGCAGAACTGTTAAATAGTAAATTTCATGAGGTCTTTACTAAGGAATCCAAATTTGAAAGACCACAGGGTAATAGAGAGACTGTCTATATGAAAGAGATTAAAGTAACCAAGCTTGAAATAAAAAGTTGATGACGGAATTGGATGAGGAAAAGGCAATGGGACCGGATGAAGTCTCAGGCAGAATACTGAAAGAATGTAGGGAAGAACTAGCAAGTCCAATATACAACATCATAAAATGCTCAATAGAAAATGGAACAGTGCCAGTGGAGTGGAAAAGAGCTGAGGTGGTTCCCATATATAAGAGCGGAAGGAAGGAAGAACCTTTAAATTACAGACCGGTATCACTAACTAGTGTAATATGCAAGATGTGTGAAAAAGTAATAAAGAAGCAATGGATTGAGTTTCTTGAAGACAACAAAATATTATCAAATAGCCAATTTGGTTTTAGAAAAGGTCGGTCATGTGTGACAAATTTATTGAGTTTCTACTCTAGAATAGTTGATAAAGTACAAGAGAGAGAGGATGGGTTGACTGTATTTATTTAGATCTAAAAAGGCTTTTGATAAAGTGCCACATGAAAGATTACTATGGAAGTTAGAGGAGAAGGGTGGCTTAAAAGGAAGCACATTGAGATGGATGAAGAATTACTTAAGGGGGAGAGAAATAAGGACGATAGTTAAAGATATGAAGTCCAAGTGGAGAACAGTAGACAGCGGAGTGCCACAGGGTCAGTATTGGCACCAATACTTTTTCTCGTATATATAAATGACATGCCAGAGGAGTGAACAGCTACATAAATCTGTTTGCGGACGATGCGAAACTGTGCAGAGTCATTAAACAAAAAGAGGATTGTGAAATACTACAGGAAGACTTAAACAAGATCTGGAAATGGAGCAAAAAATGGGAGATGGAATTCAATGTGGACAAAAGCCATGTCATGGAAATGGGAAAAAGTGAAAGACGACCAGTGGGAATCTATAAGATGGGAGATGGAGTAGAACTAGAAAAGTAAAAAAGGAAAAGGACTTGGGAGTGACAATGGAAGAAAATAATCAACCGGTAAGCCATATTGATAGAATTTTCAGAGAGACGTATAATTTGCTAAGGAATATTGGAGTAGCATTTCACTATATGGACAAGGAAATGATGAAGAAATTGATAAGTACTAAAATAAGACCTAGATTGGAATATGCAGGAGTTGTGTGGACTCCCATAAAAAGAAACACATAAGAAAATTAGAGACTACAAAAATGGCTACAAGAATGGTTCCAGAATTTAAAGGGATGGCATATGAGGAGAGACTAAAGGCAATGGATCTACCAACCTTGGAACAGAGAAGAGAGAGAGGGGATCTGATACAAGTTTATAAATTGATTAATGGAATGGATGAAGTGGATAATGAGAAACTGATCCTGAGAGAAGAATATGACTTTAGAAGCACAAGATCGCATAGTAAGAAACTAAGGAAGGGACGATGTCTGAGAGATGTTAAAAAATTTAGTTTCCCGCAAAGATGTGTTGAGACTTGGAACAGTTTGAGTGAGGAAGTGGTGTCAGCAAAGAGTGTACATAGTTTTAAAGAAAAATTGGATAAGTGTAGATATGCAGACGGGACCACACGAGCGTAAAGCCCAGGCCCTGTAAAACTACAACTAGGTAAATACAACTAGGTAAATACACACACACACAATGGGGCCAGATGTTGTATCAGGCTGGGTGTTAAAAGTATGTAAAGAGCAATTACTGGATCCAATTTGGGAAATAATTAAAAGTTCAATAACTGAAGGGAAAGTTCCACTAGAGTGAAGAGAGCCAACGTAATACCGATATTTAAAGGAGGAAAAGCAACTGAACCACTAAACTATAGATCAGTGCCACTTACAAGTGTTGTAGGGAAGTTATGTGAAATAAATTATCAAAGAAAAATGGGTTAAATTTCTAGAAGAGGATCAAGTCATATCGAACAGACAATTTGGGTTCAGAACAAGGCAGTCATGTGTATCAAACTTAAGCTTCTACTCAAGTTATTGCAGGACTTGAAAACAGAGATGGATGGGTAGACACAGTATACCTGGACATTAAAAAGGCTTTTGATAAAGTCCTGCACGGAAGACTTCTTTGGAAACAAGAATACATAGGAGGACTGCGTGGAACCTTGCTCAAATAGACAAGAGATTATTTGAAGGATAGGGAAATGAGAACTGTGATCAGAGATACATACTCATCTTAGAGTATGGGGTAAAGCAACTAGCAGAGTGCCATAAGGGTCAGTGTTAGCCCCCATTATGTTTCAAGTTTATGTAAACGACATTCACATTGGGATAAACAGTTATATAAATTTATCTGCTGATGATGCAAAGTTGCTAAGAATTATCACAACCAGAGAGGACTGTCTGCTGTTGCAAGAAGATTTAAACAAGATCTAGGAATGGAGCAAGAAGTGGAAATTGGAGTTTAATGCCAAGAAATGCCACATAATGGAAATAGGAAAGAGTAAGAGAAGACCAGTATGGAACTATTTGATGGGAGGAGCAAATAATGAAAACTAAAGAGGAAAAAGATCTTGGAGTGATCATACAAGAAAATCTAAGCCCTGATAAACACATAAGCAAGATATTTGGACTATCATATAAGATAGTCCAAATACATTACATGGATAAAGATATGATGAAAAAAATCATCACAAGCATGATACACCCAAGGTTGGAATATGCAGCAGTGATATGGTCTTCGAGCTCTAAAAAGGATATAAGAAAATTGGAAAGGATACAGAACATTGCTACAAAGACGGTACCGGAATCAAAGGACCTCACACATGAAGAACGACTGAAGGAAATGGGACTGCCGACCTTACAAGATAGAAGAGAACACGGGGACCTAATAACATTGTATAAGATAGTAAATGATATTGAAAAGATAGACAAAGAAGACCTGGTGCTGTTGACGGAAGAAGATTGAAGGACAAGAAGACACAACAAGAAGATCAGGATGAGGCAGTGTGTGAAGGATATTGGAAAATACAGTTTTCTAAACAGAATGGTGGAAAAATGGAATGCATTGGATAATGGAATTGTCACAGCACATAGTGTGCATAACTTTAAAGAAAACTAGATAAATGAAGATATGGAGACAGGACACTATGAGCCCCGCTTGAACCGTGTACAATACAACTAGGTAAATGCAACTAGGTAAATACACACATACCTGGTCACTGCCCTGAACCTTTCCTGGCCTGCTGTGTCCCATATCTGTAGTTTGATCTTCTGGCCAGCTACTTCAATTATCCTGGTGCCAAATTCAACCCCGATGGTGTGTGGGCAATCTGCCATGACTGAAAGATGGAAAACATTATAGAAAAATTATAAGCAAGTTACTTATGGGAATTATAATGGTTGATTCCATCACAGAACCTCACTTCATGCTAAGGTTAAATACAATTTGACCATGAGACACAATACAACACTTGCATAAATACACTTAGCTTTTCTTTTGTGTGTGTGAGGACTAGGTATTCTTTACGGAAACCCTTTAAAGTCAGTTTGTCAAACAGCAACATTTCAAGACAATGACTTAAAAATACATAAAATCAGACAAGGAGCATTTCAACAATTTAAGTCTTACAAACTATGGGTGATGCTAGTGTAAAACTTAAGTTAAAAGAAATGTGTGTCCATGGTGCTAGAAGCATATTTTTTCAGTCTTAGAGTTATAAGTGAATGAAGTAATGTCCTCAATTCATTGAAGTTATAAGTGAGTGAAGTAATGTCCTCAATTCATTGATGGAGGCCACCAGAAACACCTACAAACCTGGCAGTGTTAGAGCTGAGAGCATTTGGGGAATTATGAACTACTCTTGTAACGTCTTGCCTAATTTGAACACTACTATAAGTATGGGACTGGTGGGTAAAAATTGTGTCTTCCAAAGAAAACTGCCATGAAAGGGAATAAGGTTTAAGACTATTAGATTAATAATGAATTTTTTCATGCCATAGGTTTTTGTACAGACCTTACATTTACATACTTTATGATATACAACACAAATAAGCAGAAAGCAGACCTTTCTAACAAAATGAATTGCTCAACAAGCTACAAAGCATACCATACTATTACTTACATTTCTTTTCTGTAAACTGATGAAGGAGACATGATTTTCCAACACCCATGTCCCCAATAATTATATACTTGAAGATATATGAGTAATTGTATGGTCCTGCAGACATTTTGATCCTGAAAAGAAAAATTAAAGCTGTTACATTCCAAACAAACAACACAGCAAACTCATAACAACTACACAAAGTTAACATGGGAAATATCAAAACTAAATTAATCATCTTAGCTAATAGCTTTAACAGACCTACATTTCCAACTAAAGAGAATAGATCGCATGTACTGTACATGAAACATTCTATGGGAAAGCCTGAATTCCATTTTAGTACCTAGTCCTTTAGAGCATGGGTCTTCAAAATAGAGGTCATGATCCAGTACTGAGTCTCAGCTGATATTTAATGGGTCATCACATAAAAATTATGATAACAACAACAATAATAATAACATTAATAATAATAACAATAATAATAATAATAATAATAATAATAATAATAATAATAATAATAATGATAATTCACAAGTTGTCATAAATGAGAGAGAGAGAGAGAGAGAGAGAGAGAGAGAGAGAGAGAGAGAGAGGACGTGGGGGGGGTAAGGGTTCGAGTCCCTGTAAGCAGCGAGGTAAATGGCAAGCTTCTTAATGTGTGGTCCCTGTTCACCTAGCAGTAAATAGGTACGGGATGTAACTCGAGGGGTTGTGGCCTCGCTTTCCTGGTGTGTGGAGTGTGTTGTGGTGTCAGTCCTACCCGAAGATCGGTCTATGAGCTCTGAGCTCGCTCCGTAATGGGGAAGACTGGCTGGGTGACCAGCAGGCAACCGAGGTGAATTTACACACACACACACACACACACACACACACACACACACACTGAGAGAAGAATATGATATTCGAAGAACAAGATCGCATAGTAAAAAACTGAGGAAGGGAAGATGTCTGAGAAGTTAAAATATATAGTTTTCCGCAAAGATGTATTAAGACTTGGAACAGTTTGAGTGAGGAAGCAGTGTCAGCAAAGAGTGTGCATAGCTTTAAAGAAAAAATGGATAAGTGTACATATGGAGACGGGGCCACATGAGCGTAAAGCCCAGGCCCTGTAAAACTACACCAGGTAAATACAACTAGGTAAATACACACACACACACACACACACACACACACACACAGAGAGGGATGGGTTGACTGCATTTATTTGTATTTAAAAAAGGCGTTTGACAAAGTGCCACATGCAAGATTACTGTGGAAGTTAGAGGAGAAGGGTGGCTTAATAGGAAGTACATTGAGATGATAGAAAATTCAATGTGGACAAAAGCCATGTCATGGAAATAGGAAAAAGTGAAAGACGACCAGCGGGAATCTATAAGATGGGAGATGGAGTAGAACTAGAAAAAGTAAAAAAGGAAAAGGACTTGGGAGTGACAATGGAAGAAAATAATCAACCGGTAAGCCATATTGATAGAATTTTCAGAGAGACATATAATTTGCTAAGGAATATTGGAGTAGCATTTCACTATATGGACAAGGAAATGATGAAGAAATTGATAAGTACTAAAATAAGACCTAGATTGGAATATGCAGGAGTTGTGTGGACTCCCCATAAAAAGAAACACATAAGAAAATTAGAGACTACAAAAAATGGCTACAAGAATGGTTCCAGAATTTAAAGGGATGGCATATGAGGAGAGACTAAAGGCAATGGATCTACCAACCTTGGAGCAGAGAAGAGAGAGAGGATCTGATACAAGTTTATAAATTGATTAACGGAATGGATGAAGTGGATAATGAGAAATTGATCCTGAGAGAAGAATATGACTTTAGAAGCACAAGATCGCATAGTAAGAAACTAAGGAAGGGACGATGTCTGAGAGATGTTAAAAAATTTAGTTTCCCGCAAAGATGTGTTGAGACTTGGAACAGTTTGAGTGAGGAAGTAGTATCAGCAAAGAGTGTACATAGTTTTAAAGAAAAATTGGATAAGTGTAGATATGGAGACGGGACCACACGAGCATAAAGCCCAGGCCCTGTAAAACTACAACTAGGTAAATACACACACACACACACACACACACACACACACACACACACACTAGGTAAATACAACTAGGTAAATACACACCTTTATTTATTTATATATATATATATATATATATATATATATATATATATATATATATATATATATATATATATATATATATATATATACAGGTAACTCACAATTTACGCGATAGATGCGTTCCAAGAGGCATCATGTATATCAAAATTCATGTAAAACAAACATGTAATTCTCACAAGAAACAATAGATAATAGCGGGGATGCGGGATGTAGTCCAAAAAATTTTGTACAAAATATTCTATTTACTAGGCTAAATTAACATGTTTTTACCATTTTAAATACTAGAAGTGTATTGAAGGTAAAGGGAAAAGCAAGAAATAATAAGAGAAAGCAAAAAATATGAGAAAACAACAAAACAAAGAATACGTAAACAACACACTGCATCACTGCCTTCACCACTCACACCACAGTCAGTCACCATCTTCCTCTGAGCTTTACCACTTTATCAAAAATCCACTTATCAAAAATAACCCCACTTGCAGAAGATGATGAAGGACGTTTTGGGGACATCTTGATAAATTATAGGCAGATTGAAGAGATTCCGTCTGCACTCAGTGCTGGCAGACTGCAAATGAGGCACGAGAAGAGCGGAGCTCCTACCTATCAGCCAGCTGCGGAACTCTCTGGCATGCAGTTTTGAAATTGCGTCTGGCGCTCAATTTGAAAATGCAGTTGGGCCAAATCGCGTATAGGCAAACTGATTGCGTAAATTAAATTAATTAGAATATTTTTTCAGTCACGTTATAACGAAAACACGTAAATCAAACACGCGTAAATCGAGTTAACTGTATATATATATATATATATATATATATATATATATATATATATATATATATATATATATATATATATATATATATATATATATACAGTAGTACTTCGACGTACGATCGCCCTAACATATGATTTTTTTTTTTATATATGACAAAATTTTTTATATAATTTACGCCTTGAAATACGACAATATTTTTAAGATACAATTAGCCATCATTAGGTGGCGCAGCGATCGCTCGGCTACCCGCGTCCACCCGAACATTCAGCCTGTGTTGTGTATCATTGTTCATCCTTTGTGCATGTATGTGTCTGTGCTCCTCAGCAGTGTGCATTTTTTATTAAGTTTTGTGAACTCAAGACCCAGTGATCTTGGGTCCCAAAAGTAAAAGTTTGGCGAGAAACACACAAAATAGCCTGTATTCACATACTGATTACACTTAGAAATTCAATAAATGAGTGAGTACAAATGGTTTTCTGCCCACAACTCTTCCTCTTTGCAATGCAAAAAATCACAATCGGTTTACATGGCCTTGCGTCCGATCGGGTTTAGTGGCCTTGGCTAGAGCGAAAGAAAACGGGCCTCTTGTATCCTCTCTCTCTGTATCTCTCCTGCTGTCGTCTGTTCTGATACCACTCTCATTCAAAAGTTGTCTCCCTGTAACATGGCGAGAGACCTGAGGTATAGAAGTAAGGCTCGCGGGAGAGGTGGCGGAATCAGACACAGTGAAATCACTCGCTACCACCCTCCATCATTGGTGACAGTGACACAGAGCATATGTTTACTCCTGCCCACAAGCAACTCTTCCTCTTTGCATTGCAAAAAACCAGAAGTCTCTAGATGTCATGGTTACCAAAATATCACAGGTTGAATGAGGTAGTATCATCGGTTTATGTGGCCTTGCATCTGATCGGGTTCAGCGGCATTGGCTAGAGCGCAAGAAAACGGGGTCCTTGTATCCTCTCTCTCTCTCTCTCTCTCTCTCTCCTGTCGCTTGTTCTGATACCACTCTCATTCAAAAGTTGTCTCCCTGTAACATGGCGAGAGACCTGAGGTATAGAAGTAAGGCTCGCGGGAGAGGTGGCGGAATCAGACACAGTGAAATCACTCGCTACCACCCTCCATCATTGGTGACAGTGACACAGAGCATATGTTTACTCCTACCCACAAGCAACTCTTCCTCTTTGCAGTGCAAAAAACCAGAAGTCTCTAGATGTCATGGTTACCAAAATATCACAGGTTGAATGAGGTAGTATCATCGGTTTATGTGGCCTTGCATCTGATCGGGTTCAGCAGCCTTGGCTAGAGCGCGAGAAAACGGGGTCCTTGTATCCTCTCTCTCTCTCTCTCTCTCTCTCTCCTGTCGCTTGTTCTGATACCACTCTCATTCAAAAGTTGTCTCCCTGTAACATGGCGAGAGACCCAAGGTATAGAAGTAACGCGTGCAGGAGAGGTGGCGGAATCAGACACAATGAAATCACTGTCGATCGCTCCTACCATTTATCGTTGGTGACACAGTGACGTAGAGCATATGTTTACTCATGATGACTGTTGCCAGCTCATAAGCAAAGAAAACGGGAAGAAAATAACCAAAATATGGCAGTAAAAAGCCTAAACATCTATCGACGTGCCTTGCATGATGAACGCCTATCGATGTGTCCCAAGTATTGCGGGTTAAGTTGTTATTTTGGGCAATATAGTTAATTTATATCATGCATACAATAAAAATTGTATTTATCTTATATCAAATCTATATTTGGTTGGTATTTAAAGCATATTTTTTTTTTTTATTTTTTTTTTGGTGGGGGGTAAATTCATATCACAAGAACGAACTAATTGTATTTCCATTAATTGCTATGGGAAAAATTGATTTGATATACGATTTTTTTTATATACAACGATCGTCACAGAATGAATTAAAATTGTATGTCGAAGTACCAATTGTATATATATATATATATATATATATATATATATATATATATATATATATATATATATATATATATATATATATATATATATATATATATATATATATATATATATATATATATATATATATATATATATATATATATATATATCACACACACACACACACATATATATATATATATATATATATATATATATATATATATATATATATATATATACATATATATATATATATATATATATATACACAGAAGTACCACTGTGTGTATATATATATATATATATATATATATATATATATATATATATATATATATATATATATATATATATATATATATATATATATATATATATATATATATATATATATATATATATATATATATATATATATATATATATATACACACACACATATATATATATATATATATATATATATATATATATATATATATATATATATATATATATATATACATATATATATACACAGTGGTACTTCAACATACAATTTTAATTCATTCTGTGACGATCGTTGTATATAAAAAAATTGTATATCAAATCAATTTTTCCCATAGCAATTAATGGAAATACAATTAGTTCGTTCTTGTGATATGAATTTACCCCCCACCCAAAAAAAAATATATATATATGCTTTAAATACCAACCAAATATAGATTTAATATAAGATAAATACAATGTTTATTGTATGCATGATATAAATTAACTATATTGCCCAAAATAACAACTTAACCAGCAATACTTGGGACAAATATGTTATTCGACCATCCACATCAAAACAAGGAGTACTGCCAAACAAACAGTGTGCTGAGATAAATCTGAGCTACATACAAATGCAAAATTACTATATCCTATCTAATCCAGTAACAAGGGGTCCCTGAATAAATAAGTGGATGCAAGCAGTCCACAAAGCTTGAAAGATAAAGAAACCCTACTTTAGAAGGAGGACAGTACAGATCTTAAGCAATCATCCTCCTGTGTGACAGAAATCTTACAGCATGCACAGGTCTCTCACATCAGGCTTCATAGCTGAACCATGACAGACACATTGGTTCTGTTCCTACATCTGATCTAATGAGATCTTTTCAGCTTGCATTTCATTTAGGCATTCATAACTAACTGCTCTCTATTCACCTTCACCATGTATAACCATTATTCCTTGTTCCACAGCCATCCTCTTGTATCTAACAGCCATCACAATATCAATCCATTCCATTCACTGTATATATTTTTGCTTATGCCTATCACAACTGGTTAAATTTTCCTATCTAAAAAATTTTCCTCCATCTTCTCTACTTGCTTAAATTATTGTTTACTCTTCCTGTTAGATTCATTTAGCCAACACTTCCTTCTCTTCACTTTCTGAAGCATTCTCATATTCACCAGAACAATTTTCATCAGTTTCCTATTCCACTTCTGATACATAACTGTTCCCACTCAATTTGCCTTCTTTTTTATATCTCACAATACACTTCAACCTTCTTATATACACTTAACCCTCGGCTATCGCGCCCAATTGGGACCAAAATAGCCGTGCCATAGCCGAAAACGCGATAGCCAAATTGATCTTGGCGGGAAGGCGGTTTTGGCCAATGAGTGCTCAGATATTCCATGACGTCATGGCAGGGCACGCGATAGCAGGCATCTGAGGTCGCGATAATGAAATTTTAGCAGCTTTTCATGGGTGCGCGATAGCAATAAAACGCGATAGCCGAAGTCGCGATAGCCGAGGGTTGACTGTAGTCACATTTCATGTGTATGTCACTTTTCAACTACAGTTGCTCTCCATTTACCCTCTTCATCACTCCATCACTCACTCTTAACTACAGCCACCTTCCATGCACCATCTTAATCACCTCACCACTAACTCTCCTAACATCAATATTTTCTGCACACTCCACTGACTCCAGCACAATACATACTCTCAAAAAGCAGCCATTTATTTACTAAATAAAAGTAACATTCTTGAGCAAACATGGAGATAAACAAAAGTTTGTGCAGAATAAAAGTAGATCACATGGATGAAATACAAAGACAGTTAATCATAATTTTTGGTTGACTCCAAGTGAAAAAGAAATGTATAAAGCTGACTAGAATTTCTGCAACATTGCTGAACATGAAACTTGCCATGTTGGACAGTGTCAGGAACCTCACTGTAATGATCAACAAGGAACAACAGAATCCTAATTATGAAATAAGGATTCAATAGTAATACTTTTTGTTTCATAATTGTCTACAAGTAATAAATACTGATCCAGACCTAAGTAACAATTAGAGGAACCTGCATCATTAGTAAGCAGGGAGAGCCACCATTTCCATATCTTAAGTGAGATGAGATCATCTCTTTGCAAAAGTACTTATATAACAAGAAAAATTGAAAAGAAAGAAGATGCATGAATGATTTCCTAGTAACAGTGTTTCAGATGCACCACCACCACACCAACAACCATCCTGAGCAGCAGGTTTGTGTCAACCATACATTCTAAGATATCTATCACACAACCCAGTTACTTTCCTTTTATCACAAAATACATAGAGAGCAGCTGACCTAATCCTATGCAAATCTGACACTATGGTACCTAAGAGGAAGTATAGGAAGTGATTCACCCTGCTCTTATACTATACAGCACATCAACACACAAGTACTGCCTACTCTGTGACTTGTTGGAACTACATGTGAAGAACTAAACTCAAGCCTCTGGCATACCATGTGAAAAAAAAAGGCTAAACTAGGTGAGCTTGGTGTGGTATATTTATGATCATGACCAAAATCAGTAACATTCCTTATCTTGTGACAACAAAATTCAATGCATGACATAAGTATACCACAATCTGCAGAAACCAAATATATATTATGTAATGCAGCAAACATATTTCAAATTACTCCACTTAATGAATGATTCGTTATCAAGGAGAATTAAGAATAAACACAAGCAGTGTTTTATACCTATGTACTCTAAACCACTTAAATTTCATTAATTCTATTTCACAATGATAGAAATGCACTCACAACTTACCAAATGCCCATACAACTAATGCCCTTTAACAGTTATTATAGTTGGGTTAATCTAAAGTGGCCATTTAGGTGTGGCCCTGGGCTTCACCATGATTTCCCCACTATTGTCACTTCTTCATAGATCACAGGCTTGCTTTCTTTCTCCAACCCACCTCTACCTCCTTATCATCTATCTCTCTTTTTTTTTCTCTTCCTTTGTTGTTATATAAATTGGTGTGTTTCAGAAATCATTCAAACTTTTGATCCCCATCACTGTTACAGTTAAAATTGAGGAATGTTTTACGTATAAAAGTCTCCCCCATCCTATATGTGGCATATGAGCTGGTGAGTGCAACCTTGCCGATACCTATACTTAGGTAGACCTGACTAGGCCAGTGAACTGTGATGTGGCAACATCACATCATTAATTCTATTTCACAATGATAGAAATGCACTCACAACTTACCAAATGCCCATACAACTAATGCCCTTTAACAGTTATTATAGTTGGGTTAATCTAAAGTGGCCATTTAGGTGTGGCCCTGGGCTTCACCATGATTTCCCCACTATTGTCACTTCTTCATAGATCACAGGCTTGCTTTCTTTCTCCAACCCACCTCTACCTCCTTATCATCTATCTCTCTTTTTTTTTCTCTTCCTTTGTTGTTATATAAATTGGTGTGTTTCAGAAATCATTCAAACTTTTGATCCCCATCACTGTTACAGTTAAAATTGAGGAATGTTTTACGTATAAAAGTCTCCCCCATCCTATATGTGGCATATGAGCTGGTGAGTGCAACCTTGCCGATACCTATACTTAGGTAGACCTGACTAGGCCAGTGAACTGTGATGTGGCAACAGTGAAGGACTAGCTGTCAAAAAGCAAACCAACCCAAACGACTAGTCTAGAGTGACCCGACTAAACCACCTTACTTCTATTTTGTCTCTGAACACAATAGCATCACTCATATGTGAAAACAGTATACCTATGAGCCTAAAATGTACTGAGGCTACTAAAAATAAAGTTATGATATTACATATGATAAATGACAGTTTAGATTAAGAAAAAAAATCTGAAATAAATGTTGAAATCATGGTGACACATAAAGCTATTTATGAGTCATCATCTGAAAAAAAATATGTAACAGCTGTGGCTGCACTGTGTAAAGAAAATAAATACACATCAGTGACAGTACTAAGCAGGAAAAAAATTATATACTAAATATAGAAATAAACCATCTTATCAATAAAAAGAGAAGCCAAAGAAATTTTCCACTGAAAACTTCCATTCAGAGTAAGGCTTTAAAAACTCATGCAAACTGGAAGTTATATGCAGCTGGTGACTATTCCTAAGTGCCAATAGCAAACAATAAGTAGTAAAACACAGGATATACTTCATGAGAAAAAAAAAAAAAAAAATTCTGACACTGAAAAGCTCCCTGAAA
This sequence comes from Portunus trituberculatus, assembly GCF_017591435.1. Taxonomy (NCBI): domain Eukaryota; kingdom Metazoa; phylum Arthropoda; class Malacostraca; order Decapoda; family Portunidae; genus Portunus; species Portunus trituberculatus. The sequence goes on from NC_059300.1 coordinate 21,962,089, forward strand.
ATATTCAACAGTACACATGACATGGTAGATATCTAAAGCAATAATCTGGCAGGAAAATATGGGTGCTGATACAAGGCCAGAGTGATAGTCACCTGGTGAAGGGAACTGAGTATATGTTGAGTGTGCCAGAGTAAGGGCTCCAGGAAGCATTGACAAGTAAGTGAGAAACACATTTGTGTGAACCAAGCTCCTGAGGAAGCCTTACAACCTCCTGACTCACCCAAAAAAGGACTGTCACTTCCCAAAATTAAGCCTCAAGGAACTGCACTTTATCTTAATGCCATTACAAAATATCAAATGAATAACAGCATTTACAAATGTAACTGATTAAAAGTCAATACTAAATCTGTAAGAGGCAATTTTAATGTCCATTTCATAAAAATATATACTATATATTTTCTATATCAAAATCATTACAATTTCTACAAATGCCATTAATCATATAGGATATTTAATCAACAAATGGCAATTTCAGTCATCCAATTCATTAGATGTTCATGTAACACCAAAAATTGCTGAAGAGATTTAGAATATCACTTTATAATGTACCAGCCCTTAATTTGCACAAAGGTTTTTGTTGGTGTCTGTAATATGTGTGTTATGGTAGAAATATTGACGAGTTTACTCCTCATCCAAGAACATCACAATATTAAGAAAGCTTTTGTTTTGACTCAACATAGTCATCACTGTTAGTGCACACACCTCAAGCTTAGACTAACATTCTATGAGTTACTAAAAGGTGGCAATGAGTGTTTAGTAATAAATCTGCTTTAGCTATTCAAATAACTTGTTTCTTATTCACATAATCATCACACAATGCACGAGACAAAAAATTAACATAACATGCCAAGTTATAAGCTAATATGAACTAGTCAAACAACTGAAGATGTTGTGTTAGGCATGCATCCTCACTCCAACTATGTATTAGCAGGTAAACCATTACTAAATAAAATTGTGAAAATGTTAATTTACTATTTTTTTAATTATGTACTTTACTAAAATGATCAATTACACATAATCTACAGCACCATGGTTGGTTGCCAGCACCATGTGACCTAATTACACTGTCATGAAATCAGTACTAACTTGGTATTTCTTCATGTAACTATTAGCTGTACCTGCAATGTTGCCACCTTAAACCCCCAGAGTGACCTGACCCAACCATGAAAAGCAGGATGTGGCCTAATGGATTCAGTGTCAAGATCACTAGGATGGCAGCACTGCACAGTCTATACATGTTGCCAAGTATACCAAAAAATATATATAGCCATTGTTCCATCATCAAATTGAAAGCCATAGAAAAGAAAAAAGCTGTTGTATATAGTAACAACTTATAATTTTGGAAAAATTAACGCAAGAGATGGCAGTATAAGCGAGAAGATTTTCATATTGCTGGCAATATGCATCTTTGAAACTCTTCTCCATAATCACATCAGCTGCTTCTAACTTTTCTTGAACAGGAAGATGTGAGGAAAGTTGGAAACAGCTTAAATATGGTTGTGGAGATTTTTAAAAATACCATACACAGCACAAAGAACTAATGTGGATGTACTAAGATGGGAGCACAAAGGGAAATTATGACAATAAGCCATATGAGATTTCTTGGACATGTGATGAGGAAGAACTAGATGGGGGCTGTGGTGTTGACTGAAATGGTGGAGGGGAGAAGAGTGAGAGGAAGACAGAGATAAAAGATTTATGGATGGTGTGACGAGAGTGACAGGCAAATATCTTAGGCCTGCAGAGCTGTTGCACTTAGCAGGAGATAGCGAGAGGTGGCACTTCAAGGCTGCCCAAGTCCAGGTGGATGTGGCACGTCAGTAAGGTAAGGTAATCAATGGCAACTGGGAACATAACAACAATGCAGAACAGGAACAACCAATACATTGTGTATCAAGTTTGTGGCACACAAGAATTAGTCAAGCCAATACAACTCAAAAACTTCCCTAACAAATACACTTAAGCAGCTATAAATTCAACTTGGTTATGATACAGGAAAAATGATGAAATAGGGAGCCTTGAAGGGTGAAATGCAACAGATGTAAATATATCTTTGCAAACAATATGTAAGACAACTGTCTACATTATCATGTGATTATCTTTACCTATGAAATCTAATCTCCTCTCCACCCACTTATTCCTCTGTTCTATTCCCAAATATTAACACTAAAATACTATAATAATCATCAGAAGGATGCCTCCATAGTTTCAAGTGAATAGCCAAGTGTATCCAGAAGAAAAGCTTCCTAGTCACACCTCTTCTCATCTCATGACACTGTGGCATCCATAGAAAATGAAGAGAATAAGAACACAACCAATTTGTTCTTGAAATCAAGGCTAGAATCACATATTACACTGGCAACAGTAGTAGAAGATAATCACTAGTTGTTACCAATGACACAATTGGCAGTCCAAGCAAGTGGCCAGTTATTCATATTTTGAGGGATCCATGATGGCATAGCTTCTTTGGTTAAATGTTTGGTTACACAACTTAATAGGAAACAACACAGAAAACAAATTAATTCTTATCCCAGACTTTGAAAATAAGTTATGAACTGTTTGATTATTATTAATATGCCTACTGCTTTCTTGAGAAAACAGGATGTTGCTAGCCTTCATTTAAAGGTTAACTTAAATATTGTGTAGCACAGAACACTACATATTATGTAATTCATCATGATTAAGAAACTTTTGGAGCATCTTTTATTCACTTTCTTTTGGAAGCTCTGTTAGTGCTTTGTGAACCCAACATACAGCAACAAGAATGAGCAAGGGGTGACAAGATAGTCAAGTGGTGTCTACTGTACTTCAATGAAAAGGAAATTTGGTGAAGAGCCATTTTCTTAAGTTATTTACTCAATTTTTTACTAGTTTGAAAGTCATTAGTAAAAATCTACACTAAAGACAAAGCAGAAGACAGAAAAAAAAAACATCCTCACCACATACTTTTCCCACCACAAATTTAAGCATGGAGCCCTTTGGGCTGCCCCTTCCTTCAACCTCTCAACACTCATAATCAAAACCATGACTCATCACTGTAAGGACTGATTGACTTATGTAACCAACTTTCAAAAGAAGATTCCTTTCTTTTGTGTAATATGTACCACAAAGAAGAAAAACACAATGAACTACATCTCTGACTGCTCAGTCAAGGATGTGTGTGACACTTATGACAGTTGTGGGATGTCAATAACAGATGATACTGGGAGTGAATTAACTAATTAATATCTTGTAAATAAAAAGGTCCAGTGTCAAAACAATTGAATTCTAGTAATTACAGTTTTTTATCTTATACCTAATAATGACTAAAATTATGCCATATATACCTTATTGGCATCATAAATACACTTCTATTGAAAATGCCTCATGTTTCAGAACCAGTTACTGACATTTGGAAGGTATATTTATCTTCTTGTTTTTCATGCAACTGTAAATAAAAATGAAAATTTGAAAAGATAAAATTTATTTTTCAAAATTTAAGTAATATATAGATAAGCACACAAATAACATTTATCTGACAAAAAAATTATCTCAAAAGTAACTAGTACTGCCTCATCTTATCAAGTATCTGGAGTGACCAAAGCCATCAAGGTCAAAGTTAGGCACCACACCAACCAGTACTCATTCTTTCCCACCCAAATCCCCAAGACTATTGTGGAGAGAGAGAGAGAGAGAGAGAGAGAGAGAGAGAGAGAGAGAGAGAGAGAGAGAGAGAGAGGAGGGAGGGGAAGGAATATAGTACAAAGCTGCAGACCTACCATTTAACAAGGAAAAAAGTGATACATGACATGGAGAGATGCAGTTAGAAACATATGATACATACATGTTATGCCTCAAAATTATGTATATGGTAAAGTATGATATTATAATTCATAGAGTATAGTACGAAATTAATCATTACCCCCCCCCACACACACAAACTGATGACCAATGGAACAAAAAATTATACATACTCAACGTACACAAGAAAACGCTGAAAGAGGAAATAGGAAAACACACACACACGCGTAGTACGTACAACAACCCTGCACAGCACATCCCACAACCCACAACCCTTATTTGACACTTCGCACAAATGGGCGTATCCAAACCCCTGAAATGCTTCCTCTCCTCGCCCCTCACCTGGTTCAATCAACACACCTGACACTCGGACATGGAACAAATCGTTGGACTCACTGATATGCAAGGCGTGGAAGGCGTGAATCGATACAAAAAAGCTCTAATTCATGACAGCTACTCTGCCCCTCAATATGGCGATGTGTAAACTGTGTAAACTTGGCCAGGCGAGAGTGGTCGATGTGCCTCTCTCCCTCCCTCGTGACTATCCACTGTTTACAGGAATTGTGACAACTTACAATGACGAAACCTGACATCCTATGGACAATTGAAATGTTATGATTATAAGGCAGCTCAAACAGAGAAATGGTTGCTAACCAAAGATTCGAGTAATATTCTTTAAAATTGCTGCCTGCATAATTACTATTGTTTACATCAGTGAAGGCTTGAAAAGACTTGACTATTAGGGAATAAATAGATATCTACTTGTGAGAACACGCAAAAATCGATGGAAATAAAGTATCCTGGTAGAACGCAGAATATAAAGTAATGGTAATGTAAACTGACGCAGTTATTACAACTATTATCATTGATGAAAAAATTACCCATCTTGCACAAACCCATCCAAAACTCATATAAAGGACCACACTGATTTTTTTTAACTTATCATTATTATGATTACTTAAATCATCATTATCATCGCTTTGCAAATCAACGAACACAAATTCCTGGAAGTGTGAGGCTGTGTGGCCTGTGAGACAAATTGGGATCCGGTCATGGAGGGAGTTACTTTTGTCATGTTTGGGCTCAACAGCTGATCACACACAGGTCTCCGGGGCCATGTATCGGCGACACTTGACCTGACCTGGCCCGTCCTGGGTTGATTGGAACTTGTGCAAGTGAGAAAGTAATTTATTTAGTGTGCGGGTAAGAGAAAAAAAACTGTGTTAGCTGAGAGGTGTGTCTCAGATCTGACGGGAATTTGGTTCACTCCTTTCCTGGCTTTTCATTTATTATTATTATTTTATTTTTTGCAAGCCACACAGAAACCATTAAACCTCTGTTTTTTTTTCATTTGTGAGGCATATAGAAGGATTTTTTGGTTGCTATAATGAGAAATAAGATAAATTACCGCTCAGGCGGCGGAGCGGCAACTGCCAATAACAGCTCTCTCTCTCTCTCTCTCATTGACACAGGGTATTTTGAAAGTAGATTCATTTTTTGGTTGCTATAATGATAAATAAGATAAATTACCGCTCAGGCGGCGGAGCGGCAACTGCCAATAACAGCTCTCTCTCTCTCATTGACACGGTATTTTGAAAGTAGATTCTTACCTGGTTGGCTATCCCTTATTGCCATAGTCAGGCAGTCAGAAAAGTAACATATGAAAAATAAAATGGATAACCCAATTCCACGAGTACTGTAATCTACAAATGAAGAAATTACTGGACTAGGTGAATTGAAAGGGGAAAAAAAAAATAGACCACATTTTTTGAAGATCATTAAATGAATTGTTTCTTTCCTATTTTTTCCTTAAGCCACAAATTTCTATCCAACCTGCTACTGTAAGTGTTGCTGTTCGGTCATTTTGAGATGGACAGTATCTTAAATTTGAAAATTTGTGTATTCATCAACACTGTCCATGTTTCCATCATTTAATAATAAAATTTGGCTGGAATTGGATGGTCTCTATGGAAACCTGGGAAACAAGTGAAAAAAATGTGAGGAAATTAAGGTAAATATCTTAACAATGGTTCCTTATGTCTTACTACCACCCCTCTGCAGGATTAGTAAGCTTAGGGATCTGGTGGGAAAGTTGGGTTTTAAGGTGATGTGGGTGACAAAATCTGCCAAATCTGGGAAACTTAAAAGTCTAAGGAGAACACACTACTTTGGAGAAATTCCTAAAAATTAGTCAACAAACAATATTTCTCTCCGCTGGACACTCCATATGGACATTAACCTAATCTAATCCAATTGGGAGGAGGATTCCTTCAAAAGGACACTTACCGAACCTAAGCTAACCTATCTGTATATGCAAGAACAATGTTAGTCATTGTACTTGTACTATGCTACTTATTATTATTATTCACTTATCACTGCACTGTGTAACCATTAAGTATTTACATTTCCTTATGACACACCACCTTTGATTTTCCATATTATTCTGCATTTGATATTGCTTTATTTTTTGTTGATTTTAGATTAAGGAAGACGAATTGTGTCTACGTAATTATAAGCGTGTAAATTCAGACAGCACTGGTTTCTTATATTCAAAATATTGGTAATGAACCTATTCATTACAGAATTTCAGATTGAAGAAATATCCATCATGATTCCAATGAAGAGTCTTCAGGAATGGGCAGCAGATTGCATTGCCAAAAGTCTCCTGAATAGCCTGTGTGTGACTCGGCTGGCCATCAGCGCCTTTCGCTGCTCAGTGGATTCCAGCCAGAGGGAGGTCATTACACAATGCCTTGTAAGCTTCCAGTCTGTCTTTCATTTAATTATTATTCTGGAATTTCATTATTTGATGTTGACATCTTACTATTTTGTATTTACACTTCCATATGTTACATTCAAAGTTGATGACTTCACTTTACACAGTAGTGAGGTGTCACATGAATGTGTGCATTATCTTGTTAACTTATACACTCCCTTCTAAATTGAAAATAATGACAAATCCAAATCTAGGCACTTTTGGTTGTGTTTTTCTTTAAAACTACATATGAGAAATACTCACATGTATATGGCAGTAATTACTATGGCTTTTAAATAAATTATGTAATAACTTGGATGTTAGACTTACAGGAAGACAAGCATTTAAGTTATTCTTACTATTTTATTTTACATATTACTCCAGAGCATAAACATAAGGGTATATTTCAGTAGTATTAAAAAAATATTAGAAATGGCAGAGGAGAGTAGCAGTGGCATGTCTTCGTTTGCATGGTGATGGGTGGTCATCACTACAGCAATAACAAACACTTTGCATGAGTCTGGTCCATTATCTTGGTGTTCAAACTCCAAGAGCATGGGCATGGCCTTCGGAATAATGATGATTCACTTTGAAGAGTATTCCTGAGGATAAGAGAAATGAGTTTTTTTGTTTTTTTTTCATGTTATGGCTTATAGTGCCTGTAGGCATACTTGAAGAGTATATGTGAGAAGCGCTGTTTAGCTTTCCCCCCATTAGTGGCACAGGCAATTTTATTTATAGTGGTACCCATATTAGGGCCCATATCACCACCCAAGTACATCTTTGGTGTAACCACCTAGAACCTGAGTATCATGGTGACATGTAGATAACTTTAAACCACTCGACAAATGACATAACTTCAAAGCGGTATGAGGTGGGATTTGAACCTACGCTTGGACATCTGCCTGATCCCACACTCACCACCTTATCCACTATGCCACTGCCTCCCTTATGTCACATGAACATGTGCACATAAATGGTGAGGTACATAAATGATTGAGAGTACTGGTTATCTCTTACATTAGAGACATGAACAGAATAAGGGTGAAAGGAAGAAAGCCTTGTGCAGTGAGGCCACAGGAGAAGGGGAGGCATGCAATAGCATGAAAATAGTGATAGAAGAGTTCAAGAGATGTAACATACCATCAGTGAGAAAAGAGGCTAAAGACAGTCAGTCTGAGTTAATAAGAAAAAAAGCTTTTGATTCCACCCTATCTAAAAGAAACTTTGCAAGTGGGACCCCGCGCCCATCCCCATACATGTGAAGAGTACTTCATACATGCATGTATAAGGCCCTTGTATAAAGTTAACAGTTGGAGTGATAAGAAAACTAGTGAAGCCTCAGAACACCTAACTTCATAGAGACTGCTTTAGCAAGAGATGAGATGTGAAATTTCCAGTTTAGATTATAACTAAAGAACAGGCTGAGGATATTCACTGTAGAAGAGGGAGACAGTTGAGTGTCATTGAAGAAGAGGGGATAGTTGTCTGTAAGGTTGTGTCAAACTGATAGATGGAGGAATTGAGTGTTTGAGGCATTGAACACTACTAAGTTTTGTCTGTCCCAATCAGGAATCTTAAAGAGATCAGAACTCAGGCATTATGTGGCATCCCTGTGTGATCTGTCAACTTCCTGAAGTGTTGGTTGTCTTTAAAAAGATGTAGAAAAGTGTAAGGTGGTATCATCAGCATAGGAATGGACAGGACAAGAAGTTTGGTTTAAAAGGTCATTAATGAATAATAGGAAGAGTGGGTGACAGGACAGAATGCTGAGGAACGCCATTATTAATAGATTTTGGAGAACAGTAACAATAGAATGGTCAGAGAGAAAACTTAAGATAAAATTGCAGAGAGAAAGATAGAAACTGTAAGAGGGCAGTTTTGAAATCAAAGCTTTAAGCCAGACTCTACCAAAAGTTTTTGATATGTCTAAGGTAACAACAAAAGTTTCACCAAAATCTCTTAAAGCAGATGACCAATACTCAGTAAGAAAAGCCAGAAAATCACCAATAGAGTAGCCTTGATAGAAGCCATACTGGCGATCAGATAGAAGATTGTGAAGTAACACGCTTAAGAATCTTTTTAGGCAAGCAACAGATTAAAGGTATAGAGCAGTACTTTAAGGGATTAGAATGTGTATTTGACTGTCTCAGTAAGCTTGTATGGGTGGCTTATATGGTCACTAACTAGTAGAGATCGACTGATATATTTTTTTCCAGGGCCGATACCGATACCGATTATTTGTAGTCAAAGGCTGATAACCGATATTTGGAGCTGATATTCATTTGCAGTAAAAGGGAAAATTTTGGTGTCAAAATTTTGAATAATACAAACTCCACTTAACTTTGTTTAAATGCCTTTAAGCATATGTATATTTAGCAACTTTTCAGATTTGCAGCATGTTGAATTTTTTTTTTTCTTAGACAATAGATATCTTTATTTTAAAATTCTAACAAAAAGTGCAGGGAGATCCCAGGCTCAGCAGCATGTCGTATAAAGTTACTTGAAAACTTAAACAAATAGATAACATGATCTTAAAGATGAATAACCCAATCAACAAATAAATGAGTCACCGGTAAGTACCAAATTTTACTTATTGACCATTATATACCTGAGAATGTGTGTTTACATGCAGTTCTAAAGGCATTTAGTGCTGACTGTAAGCACTGTGCAGGCACAGCTTTCACTGCTGATTGGCTGTTACCGTGGCTCTGCTTGTAACCAATCAGATGGTGCTGTGGGTGGAACAATGCTGGAGACAGAGTAGTGACAGCAGACAGAGAGGTACGGCTGCATCAGACCCAAAATAACCCAGTTTAAAATTTATCTCTTATCGGCCGTCGAATGAAGAAAAAATAAGGCGGATACCGATGTGCGTGAAAATGCTTAATATCGGCACCAATAATCGGCCAATCCCTACTAACTAGTGATTTTGTGTCTAATATAAAGTGGTAATACTTATTTAGGTTTAAAGCCAATATAAGAATGAGAATAGTTAAATATACAGTACTGTTATTGGGACTGTATTACATAATTTAGAGCTGTGATATTGTTGGTGGGAGTGTACAGGTTTAGATACTAACTTAAGATGCATCATATTTTTTTTTTTTTTTTTTTTTACATATTTATGTAAGCTCGCTATGCCAGTTTCATAAAACAACAACTGCTCATAAGCTGTCAATCATCAGTGGATCTACTTAAAGACTAAGTTAGTAATTGGTGCTACATTTAAAAATTTCTTTCATTACTACATATCAAAAATCACAGGAAAATATTTGCTGCTTATGTGCATCTGTTGTGGTAACTTTTGTATCCAAGATCATCATACTAATTCTAAACTTTCTTGATGAATTATATGGCAATCAATTTGGAAATCTTGGGAGTCAAGGAAGTCTGTAAATCAGTGATGTAACCATACTATTATTTTTTACATTCAAGAATGAATAAGACAAATTTCTGCATTAAGCACAGTCAGCTCTATGGTAATTTTTCTTTTATTTTCTCTTCACCTCAACTTTTTTATATGCATACCAAATTTTTACAGAACTAAAAACCATGTTATTATTATTTCATGTTGTTACTTCACAAACATAAAATCTGATGTTATTATCACATAAATATAAGCACCTATATTTTCAAGTTCAGTATTTTTTTTTTATAACTGTTGCAGACAAACCTGAAGGTACATCTGTCCAGCTTAGAATGTACTGCTGCCTCCACCAACATCAGCAATCCTGTTTCTAGACTCTTAAAAAGAAGAATTGCATCAGTTGCAGAATATATATCATGCCAATCCCAGGTGAACTTCCTCAAAGCTTCTATTTTGAAACTACTGCTGCTAGAGGAATTTGTACTCAGTACAGGAGTCGTATGGGAAGGAAGGAATGCAGCCTCGGGGGAAGACAGTGATGGTGACTTCAACATTGGGTATTCTTCATCAGACACTGCCTATCTGGATGCTTTCATCAGAGTTCTGGAGACACTAGGCCCCTTTCCTGTGGAGAAGGCAGTGATCTGCTTTGATTTCCAAGATACTGACAACATGAAAGCAGTCCTGCAAGCATTGTTCAAGAGTTGTACCAAAATCAAGAGCATCCATCTGGCAGGGAAGAGTGTTCACCTTACTGCCCTTAGCAAATTAAAATCCATCTCAAAGCAACTAGAGGAGCTTGTGCTAATTGACTCCTTTGGGTCACTGACAAAAGATGTTTTCTGTGTGTCCTTGCTAGGACGGCCTTGGATAGAGTACATTTCCAGTCATGATGGGAGGTATAACTGCTTAGAACCTCAATTTCCTGTCTTGAAACACTTGTGGTACCAGCGACAAAATTCTCATCAGGGCTGGAATGATAGCTTCATTAAGACTGCAATTCTCACTTACTATCCCAATCTTCGCACACTCAATTGGCATGTGAATGACTTGAACCACAACTATGCCCTCACCAAAATTCCAGGGTTGAGTGGCAAGCAATACAACCTGGAGAACCTACTCCTGACATCTGTTGATCTATCTGACTCCAACAGGAATACAGCATCCAACAGGCTTATCTGCAGTGTGGATGTTGGATATCTCTCTCAACTATTTCCAGGCCTACTAGATGTGTCTTTGATATTTTCTCGAGGCAGAGACTGTCAGTGTTCACGCTCAGAATTAAGGGGTCCCTGTGAAGCAAGGGCTGCACAAATCATAGAGACACTTACTAATGTGCTCTCTGAGTGTAAGAAGGTAGAGTCCCTTACAGCAGGAGGGGACATTCTACACTTAGACTCTATTCTCCATCCTATTCTTAGTGTTTATGGGTACAGGCTGAAATCCCTGGGCTTGCGGCTACTTTCTACTGCCACTACCAAGCGGGAGGACATTGTATCTATTGTCTCCCTATGTGCAAATCTTGAAAATATTACAATCACAGGAAATGGCATCCTGGAGGGAAAACCAGTGAGGACTCCTCCTGAGTGTAAATGGCCCAAAGTGAGGACATTACATTTTGTGCTTAGTGTAACTCATCCAGAAAATATAGAATTAATGCAAATGTTTATATCTGCATCATATTTTGTGGAAAGTTTAAGTGTGAGTACATTTTCATTAAAGAGTTTATGTTCAATACTTTGTAGACAGACAACTATTCCTGTGATAACTCTTATTTTACCAATGCTCGATGATATATCTGACATTGATTTAGATGACCAACTATGTGTGATATTGAAGCACTGCCCAAGGGTGCGCCACATGTATGTGCCGCGTAGACTCAAACAGTGGAGAGACCTGCAGGAAAAGCTTTGGAATCGAGGAGTAACTGTAAAATTTACCGACCTCCTGGTAGGTGAATGCTGAAGATCCGACAATGTATTAGAATTATGCTATGTTGTGAAAGACAATAATGCTTTTAATAACAAATTTAGTCGCATTTTCTAGATTGATCTCCACTATGTGCAAATACAGATATTCCCTAAGGGCCTGTTCACACTAGACAGTTTTAGTCATATGAGTACTGTGAGGAAATTGCCAATCATTGGAGGTATTCTCACACAGTTGCTCTATTTTCTCAGTTGTGCAACTAAAGTCACCTCGTGTGAACAACTGCCACAGCCAGTTACACGACTAAACTCATCTACTGTAAATGGGGCCTTAACTTAAGGAAAGATCAATTATAAAACTAACAAAATCCTTTAAGGATGGTAAATAGTTAACTGAGAATTAAATTACTTTAGTATATATTGTACCATTTGACAATGTGACCCAAGGTAAAAAAAGAAAAAAGGAAAGATTCATTAGAATAAATTTGCAAAATTATATCGATACTGAAATATTTACTTTGATGATTCTTGCTCTGTACCTACTCAGTGGTTAATGACTGGTGCTGTGGGAAGTGGGAAGGGACTTCATACTAGGACCCACACTGTGGCCAATAATATTTGGTATAATGTACTGAACAAATTAATGTAGGTGCTCTGGAGTCTCGTTATTTTTCTCCATAATCATTGATACTAATATTTATTTGAAATATCACTAGTCATTTATTGTTAGTGTTACAGCATCTTCATGTGCTTACAAATTGTTAGAGTGAGTAGATATGTATATGTACAGTAGCACCTTGATACTTTGCAGGTTTGGTTTCCATAGATATCTCAAGTTACCTTAAAAGAAATATAAAATAATATTCCTATCAAAAGAACTAAATAAGTTTTTGAAGAAAAAAATTCTGTTCATAATTCTTTAAAACTATACTATTGGGCCTCACTGAACTTGAATTTGCTGGTGAAAAGTCCCGGGTAGCATGATTTGGTGTCAAAAAAATAATCAGCTATAAATCATCTTTACTATGTTCCAACTGGACATGGTTTGAGCTGTAAATCTTTTTTAATTATAATGGTTATACTGGCCCAGTTTATTGGATTAAAAATCCAGTTTATTAGAAAGCAAAAATAGTTATCAAAATATAACATGGGATTGGGAGGAATTTGCAATCTCAAGAATTAACTTGTAACTTTAAAAAAAAAAATTAAATATATTTATTATTATGAATTCCAATAATTCACCATTGTTTACAATTTTTCTCGTTTAGAAACATTAGGAAATAAAATTTTAAGTGCTATGAAACATGTATCTTGTACTATAGTTATCATTCTAATCATTTATTTTGTTTAAGCTCTATCTATTTTCTGTAAGATGAACATTGACAAAAAGTATGACAAAACACCAGCTCATACTGTGTTTACCTGACTGGGAATTAAATTCCCAAATCTCTCAGCTGTTGAGTATAAAAACCATAACATTAAGGTGTTTGTATATTGAAATTGTCCTCCTTAATGGCTGGCTAAAGAAGAAAAAAAAGTGCAGGAATAAAACGATAGGAAGAGGTTTCCAGTCCTTAAGCCACCTTTCACAATATGGAAGAGGTTTCCAGTCTCCTTCCTTAAGCCACCTTTCACAATATGGAATGTAACAGTAGCAGCAGTAGTATTTCAGCCTGATCATAGATTGTGTGGCTCCAGAGTGTTTTTCAATGTTTCATACTTATTAATTGTATTTTACATATACTAATATCCAATATTTTTTATTCACAAAACCTTATAATTTTTTAGTTAAATTTCAAGTATAATTGATGAAATATTCTTTATTTTCTTGTTTAATTTTGTTATCTTTGTGTTTACCTAGATGTGATTTATTACAAATGTAAACTATTCTAACTGCCTGGGCTCTCTCTCTCTCTCTCTCTCTCTCTCTCTCTCTCTCTCTCTCTCTCTCTCTCTCTCTCTCTCTCTCTCTCTCTCTCTCTCTCTCTCCCAAAATTTCTTGACAGTATATGAATAGAATCTATCTCAAGAGCACACAATCTCAGGATGACACCATTCTTGAGTATACAGTTCCTAGTTGATGGTGAAGCTGTAACAGCCCTGTACAACTTAACACTTTGGCCAACTCTCTTCCCATTCCAAGCACACTCTCTCTCTCTCTCTCTCTCTCTCTCTCTCTCTCTCTCTCTCTCTCTCTCTCTCTCTCTCTCTCTCTCACCACTGAGTGACAGTGATCTATAAGCCTTACTAACTATTATCATTATAAATGGCATCATCATAACTATAATAATATCCTTTGAGAACAGCCATCCAAATGAAATTAATCACTTTGCCTAAACATTCTAAAGCTGAAAATTTTAAATACCAGTGAAGTTACATATTGCCATTTTGCAAAATGTGTATTAATCCTTATTGCAGTAGAGAATTCATAAGAATAGCCAGTGGATTTCTAATAGAATACATAGCTAAACATTTCTGTAGTATGACATTATTTTTTACATATTGATCATTATACTACATGTAAAATTTATTAATTGCTGTAGAGGATTAGTTTATTTTGTTTCTTAGAAATTCATATTGATTTAACTTAAGTGTTAAAAATCTTTACTAAAGCTGAGTTGGCTATTACCATGAGTGATGACAAGATTCTGTTACTAGAATCTGTTTGCATTTTGTTTTTATCAATCATAGTGTTCATTATTTTATCCAGTACAAATGATTTGTAATGTTTTGTATTTATTGTTGTATGGAGATCATAATTCAGTTATATTACTATAGTACTTGGTGACTACCAAATGATGTTTTGAGAATGTTAACCACCTCCTCCAGAAAAGTTAGTCTCAGAAATCTAGTCAAGATTTTATGATAATTAGGAAATACTATATATGAAACCTATATTTCCTTGAAGAAAGAATGTAAAGTATCTCTTCAGAGATAATAAATTTTCTATAAAAAATAGAAATATCCTTATTTTGCTTTGTATATTTCAAAACTGAAGTGAAACTACCTCAGGCATTACCTATAAACCAAGCAACTGAATAAATTAAACTTAGTAACTAAATTATTTTATTTAAATAATCACCTTCTTAACCAAGCAACTGAGGGAAACTGATGAAAATGGTGGAGTGTGTTGTGCTGCTGGTGATTTTTCAATTTACACTCACAGTAGTCTATGAAAAAACTCACAGTACACTGTACTCTCCATGTAAGTTCCAAAAGTAATAATACATGTAATGTATCTGATACTGACGATGGCTTTATAGAAAACACTCATTACATAAGTAGTTATGAAAGTTCCACACCTGCTAACTGAAACACATCTATATACCAGCTTGCCAATCCAATGTAAGTGGGCCCAAAGCACCACACACACACATACATCCTTCACAATTAAAGCCTAGTTGATCTTTGGTGGAGATGACTAATAATTGTGCGTGATAGAGGCAAATGGAGAGCAACAGTGCTGAGTGAAAATGAGCATTTCTCATCAATCCCTGGGATCAGGTTTGGAACACTTGGTTGAGCCTATGGGGGAAGTACTCAGCATTTGTTGTGATCGGACTGAAGTGAGAAACAGTATCATAATAAATGGACAATGGTTGGGTCAGTGTATGTTGTAAGGCCTTGTTATGGATGTATAAGGCTAGCTGTGCTGTGTATAAAGTGAAAAATTATAATTAAAAATAAATACATAAATTCCTTCAAAAGGATATTAAAAAGAGCCATCTTGTTCAAAGATAGTCAAACAACTCAGTTAAATGAGATGGCAGATATTTTTGCACTACTCATGTGGTAGTACATGGTCTTCCATCCCATCACAATAGTTTTCATCTTGTGTCCCAATTTCTGGATGTCTAAAAGTCTGATCAAGAAAGACCACACCAGTTACAGACAAGCTCAAAGATGTGAGGACAAAAATCCTTCTATCACAGACATTGAACACAAACAAGGGACACAAATATGAATTCAGAAAGCAACTGTTGTCATGAGTAGTGCAAAAATCTCTGCTTTACACAGACTTCTACTTGTGCTCCAATATTTCCTTCCACCCAATGAATGCATAGTGCAAGGTGATATTTCATGTCTTTTACTCTCAAACCATTGTCTTTCAATTATCCTAAAAGTCAAATTAAGATGTGGCACACTAAATAAAGGCATGCAATTTATTGAAGGTTAGAGGCAGTATAGGGAGCCTCATAAATACCCCTTCAAATAGCTGGAAAAGTTCCTGGTGACCCTTGAGATGAGTGACAAGCTATTGTGTATAGTTTGATGCCTATGAGACATTAAATTTTATTACAGCTCCTTATCAAGTACTTGTAACATTTGGCAGTTATTGTAATTTCATGCTGTTTTGTTGTCACAGAAAATATAAAAGAATGCAATATTTCTGTGTCTAGAACAATACTAATCATTCAAATCAATTTCAATGGAAAGAAATTGTTTCATTTTGCAAACATTTCAGTTCCCAAACTAACTTATGGAACAGATTGCATCACAAAACGAATGAAATTACCCATTCTCTCTCTCTCTCTCTCTCTCTCTCTCTCTCTCTCTCTCTATATATATATATATATATATATATATATATATATATATATATATATTTTTTTTTTTTTTTTTTTTTTTTTTTTCTCCCGCCCTTCAAACTGCTTACTCTGTATAAGGGCCTTATCCGTCCCTGTATGGAGTACTCTTCGCATGTTTGGGGGGGTTCCAGTCACACAGCTTTGCTTGATAGGGTGGAATCGAAAGCTCTTCGTCTCATCAACTCCCCTCCTCTGACTAACTGTCTTCAGTCTCTTTCTCACCGCCGAAATGTTGCATCCCTTTCTATATTTTATCGCTATTTTCATGGTAACTGTTCTACTGATCTTGCTAACTGCATGCCTCCCCTCCTCCTGCGGCCACGCTGCACAAGGCTTTTTTCTTCCTCTCATCCCTATTCTGTCCAACTCTCTAATGCAAGAGTTAACCAGTACGCTCAATCATTCATCCCTTTCACTGGTAAACTCTGGAACTCACTCCCTGCAACTGTATTTCCAAATTCCTACAACTTGTCTTCTTTTAAGAGGGAGGTATCGAGGCATTTGCTCCCCTAATTCTGGCTGACGGTTTTGGCACTTTTTGTACTCTTTGGAGAGCCAGCGCTCAAGTGGGCTTTTTTCTAACTTTCTTTTTTCCCTACGTAAAAAAAAAAAAAAAAAAAAAATATATATATATATATATATATATATATATATATATATATATATATATATATATTATACAGTCGTACTGGAAATTTTCAGCGCAAAATTACAGGCCGCCCAAACTTTTCGCTTAACTCAAAACAAGAAAAATACCTAATCTGCGACCAAGCTTATCGCTATTTTTCAATGGTATGCTTTGTACAGTACCACTATTTAGCAGAGACAATACGCACACACGACTTGGCAACTCTGTTCAGTCTCTCCCAGGTCCATGTGGTGTCACCGTGCAACTTGCAAGCATATTTCACGCAGATTGCTCGTTTTTTGCAATGGTCTTTGTGTTTTTGCCTCAATATCTCTGAAATGGGAAGTGATAATGAGCTGGGAAGAGACACAATTGTTGCTATTATAACCTTTTATAAGGAGAGCTATAATAATTGTAAAGATATAGCCACTCGTGTGGGAATGGAAGTGCGGCAAGTTCAAAAGTGGACGAAGAAATTTTGAGGTGGTGAGGTGACGCCATTCCTACCCCAATTAAGCCTTGCTCTGGTCGGCCAAGGAAGATATCAAATCGTACTTCTAAAGTCATTAGGAGGCAGTTGAATAAAAATCCAATACTCACAGCTAGAAAACTGAAGGAAATTATCCTTCACTGCTTCAGGATGTAATATGCATCTCACTAGTCTCAGATCATTTACTCAAAGATTTACAATACCCTTCAATTTTCTAGCTGTGAGTTTTGGATTTTTATTCAATTGCCTCCTAATGATCTTAGAAGTACGTTTTGATATCTTCCTTGGCCGACCAGAGCAAGGGTTAGGATAGGAATGGCGTCACCTCCTCCATCTCAAAATTTCTTGGTTCACTTTCTGAACTTGCCGCACTCCTATTCCCACACGAGTGGCTATATCTTTACAATTAAAGCCTTCCTTATAAAGTGTTATAATAACAACAATTGTGTTTCTTCCCAGCTTTTTACCACTTCTTATTACAAAGATATTGGACCCTAGAAGAATCGTCTTGTGGAGTGACGAGTCAACATTATAACTAATTTTTTTTATTATAGTTGTTTCGCAGATCCAAGCGTGTGAGGCCACGGCCTTCGTATACAGGCCTGAGGGATCAGATGTGACGTCAGCACAAGTAGGCCATCGCCGCGCCGCTCTGCTCATCTCTTTTCCCATAAATGTTCTATCATTTCTGTTTTTATCGATGATCTTTTTCTTTTGTCTTACAATATAAACGTATGATGATGATATTTTGCATTATTTTACCTGAACCATATATTTTACTTAGATTTTTTTTATTAATTTCAAAAATCTTAGTAGTCAGCTAAATAATAGCATAAACCCTATACACCAACACCTGTGGTGATAACGTTTATATATATATATATATATATATATATATATATATATATATATATATATATATATATATATATATATATATATATATTACACATCCTTTAGACCAGCACGTTAAAACCACACCCTTTAGACCAGCAAGCTAAAAACATCCCCTTTAGACCAGCAAGATAAACATACCCTTTAGACCAGCAAGATAAACATCCCTTTAGACCAGCAAGATAAACATCCCTTTAGACCAGCAAGATAAACATCCCTTTAGACCAGCAAGATAAACATCCCTTTAGACCAGCAAGATAAACATCCCTTTAGACCAGCAAGATAAACATACCCTTTAGACCAGCAAGCTAAAAACAACCCCTTCAGACCAACAAGCTGAAAACACTCCTTTTAGACCAACAAGCTAACCCCCCTTTAGACCAGCAAGCTAAAAACACCCCTTTAAACCAGCAAGCTAAAAACACCGTCTTTAGACCCCTTTAGATGGGTTAGGTTAAGATAGGTTAGGGCAGGCTAGGGTTAGGTTATTGCCCACCTTTCTCTGTTTATCTTACCAACAATTAATTGGCATAAAAGCTGTTCTTGATTTCAAAACATTTATGTTGATCAATACATTTGTTTCATTACCTAACTTAACCTGCCGTAACCTACCCTTACCTATCCTAACCAAACCTAAGGTAGTACTCGAGTAGCCAAGGTTCCTTATGTTCACCTACACTAAATATATCATAAACTGATATCATCACATCATTATACAGGGTGTAACACGAGTTTCTGCGAATACTTCTAGGAAGCGAAAGAACAAGTTATTCTAAGTAAAAAAAATGTTCTATACTCATATGACTTTTGAGGCTTTGTTTAGTCGTGGGGTGAAATTTAAGTGTGGCTGGTACGGGCGATTGTTTTATTTCGTAGAAACACCATGTCCACCTTACTGTAAGTGTGTGGTACTTTCAACAGAGATTTTTTTGTCTGTCAAAATCATGCAATACCATCGAGATTTATTTACCGTCAATCTTGGTGTGAAATTCCGAACAGCTGATCTGCTGCTAGCCTCCCTCAGGCAGGCAAGGTGTCCCCGTATAGCCTATTACTTTATTTGTCAGTAATTACAGACATTCTAACACGGTGTCAGATTTATCTGTAAATTACCTCTCAGTCAATACTACTCGTCTCATTGCAGAATATTGCTATACCCCAAAACTTGTAGAAATGATAGCGAGTTATGCAGTTTGTTCGATTGTGAAAAGTAGTGGGTTATTCAATTATTTCTGCAAATTTGTGGGTGTTACAGTATCCCATGATCAGACAAGTGGTATTACAGATTAGGAATTTACCGGTAAACATTACACAATGTTAACATGTCTGTAATTAGTGACAAATAAAATAAAAGGCTACCCACCTCCCCTGGCAGGAGGGCGGTAGTGAGGCTATCTAGCAGAAAATTAGCTGTTTGAAATTTCACTTTAAGACGGTGACGGTAAATACATTTTGATTGTGTTGTGATTTTCCAAAGGAAGAAAATATATACAAAATGCTACACACTTACAGTAAGGTGGAGTAAGTTGATATAGTGTTTCTATAACATAAAACACCCGACCGGCCCAGCTGGTGTAACAGTCACCCCGCCACATGCACTTGAATTTCACCCCACGACTAAACAAACTTGTACTTTCACCTCTACAAGTATTCGCAGAAACTCGTGTTACACCCTGTATTATAATGTGGATATAACTATACTAGTTGTATACAATAAACATTGGTTTAGTTTTTGGTTGGGGTGGAGTCTGCTTGCTTGATAGCATGAAGCCAAGCCCGCGCAAGCTTCTCTTCTTTTGGGAATGAAAATAAGCACACCTTTGGCCCACTTTTGTAATTCCCTTTACATAAAGGAACGCAACACTTGTAAGGCATGGCAGAACGCCTAGTGAGTGCACCAAAACCACTTAAAACAAGACCACGGCGGAGTTCCCAAACACTCCCGACACACCCAGGAAGGCCGTGGTGAGGCACCCCAAGGGGTCAGCTGACCCCAATGATCGACGCTATACAGCTGAAATGGTTAAGCATGGTCCAAGTGTTATGGTGTGGGGTTGCTTTGCGTTTGGTGTAGTTGACACTTTAGTGTTTCTTGAAAAAGAAATGAGAACATAAATTAGCACAGTTATTTCGAGTTACTGTATGATAACCTGCCTGAAAGTTTTGAATAGTGTAACGCTAGTTGGTTTATGCAAGACGGAGCTCTTGCTCACACAGCTCAGTTTGTTACCCAGTGGTTAGAGGACTGTGGGTTATACTACTTCAAAAAGTGGCTCGGGAATTCACCAGACCTGAATCCCTGTAGAGCATGTGGCTTAAAATCGCCTCAGTGTATTTCCAATAGTGTTCACACGGATGCGAAACTTTGGGACAGATGTCACCCACACCGCACACACCGATTCCATGCTCGCCGGGCAGGCGATTTTTTCTGGCCATTGCATCGATGGGTCATACCCCTTGGGATTCCCGCCTTTGTGCTTTTTTTTTTTTTTTTTTTTTTTTTTTTTTGACCGCGTTGTCCTGGCTCTCCCTCACTCACTCACTGTCCTTCACCGGGATTTCCTTGCTTCTTAATATCCTGTTCATTGAATGATAGAACTTAACCCTTTACTTCCTGAACATGCTTCCAAGTATAAAAAATATATATTCTTTTAAGTAAACATGTTGTTTTGGAGATGTAAATGACACATATGTACAAAAGAAAAATCATTTTTATTTGAAATTGAGAAAATATATTAACGTGACAAAATTGTCCTTATACAACATTTTTGTTTTTCTCAAATTTTTTATTTTGGAACCTATTATGAAATAAAATTGTCCTAATACAGTGTAATATCATGTAAACAAGAACTATATATCATAATGCATATTTACTAAAAAACATAAGGATAATTATATTCCAATATATACTATATACAACTTTCTATTTCCTTTGGTTATTCTAGTAGTTTGATTGCACAGGGCAGCAGAACATTGTTTTCCTTTCTGTATATAATTATCTTGTATAAGCCTATATGACTAATCACGTTCTCTAGTAATTGAGAAATAAAATACAACTTTCATCAGTCCAAAACATATAAGTCTGAGTGACTGATAAGTGACTAATATATCCTTTGGTTATAGAAGTTTGAAGTAACATAAATACAACTCTTGACTCACAGCCCTATAAAACTAAAGCTTGCAATTCTTTCACATCTTACTTTGAAAATTAAATTTGTTTTATCTCAATTGGTGTGAAATTCCTGAAAGCAATTTCGTTTTGATTCCAAACATAAGTGAACTTAACATTTCTGGCAGAACACTGAAATCTTGCCTTTACACCTAGGTAATTTACAGGAACCCCTTCAAGAAGATATGAGAGAAATGATCAATTTTATCCAATCTGATATCCTTATCAGGAATGGGTTTTGTAGCTTTTCCCCTTTTTTTTCTTAACAGTGTATGCACCGCTTACTGCATTACCTAAGCTCTTCCTCTTTTTCCCTTTTGTCTTTCCACTTAGCAAGAGAGAGTAAGATAATTTTAGCATGAAATCACAAACGCTCATTTGCTTTCTCTCTGGAATTTGCCTGTCGTCTGTGTAACAACCATGAGTTGGCTTAGGCCTAGGTGATAGATCTGGTGATGGATTGTCAATTTCCAGAACGAGGGTTTCATATGGATGTTCATCCTCTTCAGTTGACTCCTCTGAAATATATTTTATATTTTATGTCATCTTGAGAATGGTAACAAACCATAAATTTTGATATATCAAACTTTTCTAAAAGTTCTCTTCATATTCCAAAGCAAAGTCCACTATACTAAAAACATACCATATTCTGAGTCATGCGGCTTATAATCATCATCAACTTCGTCATCAGCATACTCATCAATATCCTCAGAATCACTTGTACATAGTGGTAGCACCTCAATCAGTCTCCTTACGACCGTAGAAAGTTGTTGTCTTGAAGCCTATTCTGCCTGTTATGAAGGAGTGATTTCCTTTACTGTCTATATATTGTTACGTACGCCACGGCTGCAGTTAACTGCTATAGCTCACTAGAGTGTTATCCTGGCGAGGTCGCCACTTTATGCTACGTTCACCACGGCTGCAGTTAACTGCTACAGCTCACTAGAGTGTTATCCTGGCGAGGATGCCAACTTTGTTACGGTCAGTACAGTGGGGAATATAACACTCCACAGAGTCCCCACTACTATAAATCACAGCAGCCGTAACACTCAGGTTCTTTCAAGGTCGCCAACAGTGTATAACTTCCCCCACTGTAAGGGAATCTCCTTAGCAACTCCTTCTCCTCCTGTACCCAACCAAGTAGAATTTATAAATGGTAGATGCTATGTGTAACAGGGCGAGGCCTTAATACCCCCTAGAGAAACCGCCCACAAGGACAATTCCACCCACTTCTATGAAGTATTAATGCCTCTCCACACGCCTTGCCCACAGACTGTGATAAATCACAGACTGGGAAAACACGCGCAGTATATTACTATACTATCCTACTACGACTAGTGGTTCCTAACACCTGTCACACTGACACCCCTAGCCTACGATTACTGCAATATATGATGTGTACAGCACATCCGGTGGTGTACACACAAGCCCAGACACCACCTACGGGTGACAACAGCCATACACGGAGTCCAGATACTCGTCACAGACAAGTCTGGCGGACGAGAACTACGCACCACTGGCCGACATGAAGCCTCTCAGCATTCAATAGCGTGTGGCTACAACCACTACAATACAGCGTACTACTGAAACTATACAAAAGATGATGGGGGCACACAGCCGCCCACCAAACACACTGGTGACCATCGCCACCAACAGCAACAACGGGACGAGACAATGCGTCCTCCGCGTCGCCACACCCGAGTGGACGAACGCACGAGAAATGCAGCCAACTTGCCACGCTTCTCTCAGAACAACAAGCCCGTTGCTCTACAGTCACGGTCTACCAGTAGCAAGCCAGCTATTCAACAGGAGGGCACAACTCCCAGACCGATGACTAATGAGTACTTAACACACAGCCCAGCAACACGTCTCTTCACTGTGCCCAGAGCGTACGTGTTAACTCCGCTGAAGACTGGCTGGTACTATAAACAGTATACTACTGATACTACACAACAGATGATGGGGCACACAGCCGCCCACCAAAACACACTGGTGACCACAGCCACCAACAACAACAACAGGACGAGACAAACGCGTCCCTCCGTGTCGCCACACCCGAGTGGACGAACGCACGAGAAATGCAGCCAACTACACACTTCTCCTAGGACAACAAGCCCGTTGTCTAACAGCCACGGTCTACCCAGTAGCAAGCCAGCTACTCAAACAGGAGGGCACAACTCCCAGACCAATGACTACTGAGTACCTCGAAAAGCCCAGCAACACGTCTCTCTCACTGTGCCAGACCGACGAGAGTGGTGTCTATCTCCGCTGAAGGCTAACTTGGTACTGAGTTGCTCGCCAGACAACGAGAAACAGGGAGAGGGAGGCGGGTTGTCTGCTCAACAGAACAGCCCGAGGGGCCCGCGCTGGGTGGCGTCACACATATGCATATAATATAATTAAATAAAGGGAAAAATAATGCGGTGCCCCTCACACGCCCTCCCTTAAAAGAAAAAATATTTGGAAACAAAACATTTACAAAATTTTTTAAAAGGCATGGAACTGATTAAAGGGAATGGCCCTGGACAGACAATCTGCTACAACGTTGTCTGCTCCTTTTATATGTCTTACTATGACATTGTACTCCTGGGCTCACTCGGTATGGGGGCCATTTGACAGGCTTTTCGTCCCCAACATCAATATCGTGTTCTATCAACTGTGTCCTGCCCGGGACACTGCTAAACACAGAAGAGTACTTCCTCAGCCGCCGAAGCAACTCATCTTGCTGATCCCCTAAGTGTTCAACCTTCTCTTTCAAGAGATGGAGGCTATTCCGTTCCCACTGCCCTGTAGGAACAACAGGTTCAGGCCCAATAACTTCTGGAGCCTCTCCCTCCCGGCAGAAAAATAAAACTGAAGATGCCTCTTGCACGGCAGAACTAAAAGAGCCCTTCTGGCTAGTAGAACGAAAATAGGGCTTCAGCATGTTAACGTGACACAGCTGAGCCCTCTTGCGCCGGTCAGGAGTGACCACCAGGTAGTCGAGGTCACCTACCTTCTTCTCTATAACATAGGGGCCACTATAGCGGGCAGCAAGCGGCTGGCCCTGAAGTGGTAACAGCACGAGCACTTCATCTCCAGGGGCAAAACTCCGATACTCGGCCCTTCGGTCATAATACCCCTTCATACTCTGCTGGGCCTTACACAGGTGGGCCTGCGCCACCTCTAATGCCTTGGCTAATCTCTCTCGACTGCTCATGAGGCTCTTAAGCAGTGAGACAGGGCGCTCAGGCGACGGCTGACACCAAGCCTCCCGAACAACGTCGAGCGGTCCACGCACTCGGTGTCCAAACACTAGCTGATTGGGTGAGAAACCCAAGGACTCAGTGGGCGCTTCTCTCACCGCAAATAAGACAAAGGGGACACCCTCGTCCCAATCCTTATCTCTCTCATTGCAAACACTCTTGAGCATGGTCTTGAGAGTTTGATGATGTCTCTCCAGGGCTCCCTGAGACTGCGGATGATAAGCACTGGACACAATATGCTTGATCCCCCACGCAGTCATCGTATCTTTAAACAACTTTGAAGTAAAGTTGGTCCCCTGATCGGACTGCAGCTCTGCTGGCAATCCAAAGTGTGTAAAGAAGGTTAACAAAGCCTTCAGCACCACCTTAGAGTGAGTGCTTCTCAGGGAATTGCTTCAGGGTACCGCGTGGTAACATCCATTATGGTCAACAAATACTTGTGACCAGCCCTGGTAGTAGGCAGAGGACCTACTATATCAATCAAAACCCTCGTGAAGGGAGGATCAACAGCAGGGATGGGGTGGAGTGGCGCCACAGGGGGTGTCTGATTAGGCTTGCCCACCACTTGACAAGTGTGGCAGCACTTAAGAATCGTGGCTACTTCTCCAGACATGCTGGGCCACCAAAATTGCGACGCAGGCGAGCGACGGTCTTTCGGATGCCCAGGTGTCCAGCCATGGGCCCCTCATGTGCCAACAGCACAAGTGCCTCACGCAGCTTATGCGGCACAACTACTTGCAATAACTCACCACCGTCACTCTCCTGCCATCTACGACACAACACCCCTTGATGCAAAACAAACTCCTCCCTGCCCTCCAGCTCCTTACTTCCCTCACCCACTCGAGCAAAGAAGGAGGCCAACGCCGGGTCCTCCTGCTGCCTACGAATGAGCTCTGCAGGCTCTAGCTGGGTAAGAGAAAGGGGGACTATAGAGTCATGGGGTTGAGGCAACGCTGCAACCTTACGTCCCACACGGCATCGAGGACGGAGAGCTGGCCTAGGTTGCTCCGCTCCTGCCATGTGATTCGGTGAGTCCTCAGAAGGATCAGTCACCAGGCAAGGGAACAGCTCGCTCCCTGCCTCCACGATGCTCCGCAGGGGAAGAAACTTCCAACTCCCCGCAGAACTGGAAGTCTCCCACCCTGGGCGCCAACTTCCAACAAACTGCCTGACTCATCATGCTGGAGCCTGTGCTGAACATCAGAGCCCTCAGCCTCCACACCAGGAAGCGACTCAGCACGAGTGCTCCCTCCGGAGTGCTCTGCAGAGTGAGGATAACCATCAAACAACTCAGCTACACCCAACACTCCGTCCTCACTCTCAGCAACAACTCCCAAAGCCGAGTCCGGTGCATTAACAAGTGACTCCACGCCGTCACCGTCAGCCTCTACACCAGAACTCAATGGTGAGCCCAACACTGGCTCCACCACATCAGCACTGCTACTCCCATCTGGAGTCAATCCCACCTGGCTGCTAGCAACCTCCTGGGTAGTAACAGGCTCTCTCTCAGCCCGGCGGGCCTGAGAGCGGGTAACAACATTTACAGAGTCTTGCACCACTGGCCCAGACTCTTCAGCAACCTCATCCTCATCAGAGGTTGGGATCCATACACGACCACCAGCCAAATCATTCCCAAGCAGGAAGTCCACTCCTGCGACTGGCAGTTCGTCTGCCACTGCTACCTGAGCCGTAGCAGTGACAAGAGGACATGACAGCGTCACCTCAGCCGTCACGAACTCCTCCACAGTGTTAAGTCCACGACACAACACTGCCTTGCTAGATGTCACCTTCCTACCAGTGACATTTCGGCACACTGACTGCTGTGCTCCCGTATCACGCAGTACAGTGACGGGATACTTTGTGCCATCAATCTCAACCGTGCCTCCACACAGGAAAGGACGGCACCAGTCAAGCTCACTATCCTTAGGTGCGGGCGTGGCAACAGGGGGAGGAACAGGTGGGCCAACCTGCTCTCCTCCTCCAAACACAACTCAGGCACACGTGCCTTCTCACTTCTAAAACCTGAAGGAGCAGTCAACTCATCACCACAAACTTGGTCTGGCCACACCAACAAGGCAACTGGTTTCTGCGAGGACTTGGGAGTTTCAGCTGTTACTAACTTTGGGCAATTGAACTTAAAATGCCCTTTTCCTCGGCAGTGATAGCACGTAGGCTGGTAATCATACTTGGGAGTTTTAGGGGCCGCCTTCCCCGCCGTCCCATCCTTCGCAGAAGAAGGAGGGTGGGGCCTGGGGCTTTCCCAAACCCATCTTATTGCCGAATCCAAAATATCGCCTAAAGTGGCCTGGAGAGCCTGAGGAAGAACTGCCACCACTCCCTGGGCCTCCCTTATGACCACCTTCCTTACGACTCCAACTCCCAGGCTGCTGCACAGGACGGTGGGCCAACACATAATCATCAGCCCATGTAGCAGCCTCCTTCAAAGTCCTAAACCTCTTCTCCGTCAACAGAGGTACCAGCTCCTTGTCAGCAATATCAATGAACTGCTCCATAACTACTAACTCCTTCAAAGCCTCGAGAGAGTCAACACCCTCGCTTGCAATCCACCTCTCAAACACTTGCTCCGGTGAACGAGCACACTCGAGGTAGGAGTCACTTGCTCGCTTCCTCTTTCCTCTGAATTGCAAGCGATAGGCTTCTGGTCGCAGCTCATATGCCTGCAAGATGTTAGCCTTAAACTCCTCATAATCATCCCACGTGGTGAGTCACAGTTAACATCTCGCCGGCTCACACTTGCACCCTCACCCTCCACTGGTGAGGTGAAAAGGCCAGTAACTCCCTTCATGGTGCTCACAGGGACTCGTTCTCACATACAATAAAATAATATAAGTAATAATACCCCACACAATACACTACACACTATAAAGCACTTGGTTTAATCCTGGCGAGGTCGCCACTTTCTGTTACGTACGCCACGGCTGCGGTTAACTGCTACAGCTCACTAGAGTGTTATCCTGGCGAGGTCGCCACATTATGTTGCGGTCACCACGGCTACGGTTAACTGCTATAGCTCACTAGAGTGTTATCCTGGCGAGGATGCCAACTTTGTTACGTTCAGTACAGTGGGGAATATAACACTCACAGAGTCCCCACTACTATAAATCACAGCAGCCGTAACACTCAGGTTCTTTCAAGGTCGCCAACAGTGTATAACTTCCCCCACTGTAAGGGAATCTCCTTAGCAACTCCTTCTCCTCCTGTACCCAACCAAGTAGAATTTATAAATGGTAGATGCTATGTGTAACAGGGTGAGGCCTTAATACCCCCTAGAGAAACCGCCCACAAGGACAATTCCACCCACTTCTCTATGAAGTATTAATGCCTCTCCACACGCCTTGCCCACAGACTATGATATATCACAGACTGGGACAACACACACAGTATATTACTATACTAACCTACTACGACAAGTGCTTCCTAACACCTGTCACACTGACACCCCTAGCCTACAACTGCTACAATATATGATGTGTACAGCACATCTGGTGGTGTACACACAAGCCCAGACACCACCTACGGGTGACAACAGCCATACACGGAGTCCAGATACTCGTCACAGACAAGTCTGGCGGACGAGAACTACGCACCCACTGGCCTACAGCATGAAGCCTCTCAGCATTCAATAGCGTGTGTGGCTACAACCACTACAATACAGCGTACTACTGAAACTATACAAAAGATGATGGGGGCACACAGCCGCCCACCAAACACAGTGGTGACCACCACCACCAACAGCAACAACGGGACGCGACACCAATGCGTCCCTCCGCGTCGCCACACCCGAGTGGATGAGCGCACGAGAAATGCAGCCAACTTGCCACGCTTCTCTCAGAACAACAAGCCCGTTGCTCTACAGTCACGGTCTACCAGTAGCAAGCCAGCTACTCAACAGGAGGGCACAACTCCCAGACCGATGACTAATGAGTACCACTTAACACACAGCCCAGCAAACACGTCTCTTCACTGTGCCCAGAGCGCACGTGTTAACTCCGCTGAAGACTGGCCGGTACTATAAACAGTATACTACTGATACTACACAAACGATGATGGGGGCACACAGCCGCCCACCAAAAGACACTGGTGACCACAGCCACCACAACGGCAACAACGGGACGAAAACTAACGCGTCCCTCCGCGTCGCCACACCCGAGTGGACGAACACACGAGAAATGCAGCCGAACTAACTACACTTCTCCTAGAGCAACGAGCCCGTTGCTCTAACAGTCACAGTCTACCCAGTAGCAAGCCAGCTACTCAAACAAGAGGGCACAACTCCCAAACCAATGACTACTGAGTACCTCGAAAAGCCCAGCCAACACGCGTCTCTCTCACTGTGCCAGACCGACGAGAGTGGTGTCTATCTCCGCTGAAGGCTAACTTGGTACTGAGTTGCTCGCCAGACAACGAGAAACAGGGAGAGGGAGGCGGGTTGTCTGCTCAACAGAACAGCCCGAGGGGCCCACGCTGGGTGGCGTCACACATACGCATATGATATAATTAAATAAAGGGGAAAATAATGCGGTGCCCTTCACAATGTATATATATATATATATATATATATATATATATATATATATATATATATATATATATATATATATATATATATATATATATATATATATATATATATATATATATATATATATATATATATATATATATATATATATATATATATATATATATATATTGATGACAGTAAGTAGTATCGTATTCCCAAAGTATGCTATATTTCACAGTCCATAAAGGTCACATATGAAGAAGACAATTGTTCCTTATAATACTGAATACTAGTACTTAGACAAAAGTAGGCTAATCATTTATTTAGTGAGCTTTGTTTACATCTGTCAAGTTATACATGCAGTCAAGTGCCTAACAAGACAATTTTGTCCTCTTTGTTATTACATAAATGTTTAAAAAAAAAAATCTGGAAAATCTAGTTATATTTCACATCAGAGAGATTCTTATATTAAGTAAATACATTTAATTTCAATACATTACCTGGTTTAGGTTCCATGATGACATATATGAAGGTTTCTTGGAGCTCATGAAAGCACCTGAGCCCTGCAGGAACCCAAACAGTCAGGGTTGCCAATGTAAAAGGACAGAAAAGTCCTGCTAAGCAAACCGCGCTCTACATACGATATTCTGCCCATATGGACCATTGATTTAAAGGAGGACAATTTTGTCTTTATAGGAAGTAAAGAATTAAGAGAACTGAGCTGGAGTCAGTCAGTCCAAATTTCCCACATCCATTTCTGGCTCTTGAATAAGATGATATTCACCACATTCCAGTCGTTTCGTATTTGCTTGATATACCCAATTCTTTTTCCTCTTATTATTCAAGGCTAAAGATTGCATTAATAACTCCTCTTCCGCCAGTCGCCACTTCTCCACGTCAGGAAGTGTCAAGTCAACCAACCTCTACCACAGCGAATGTCTCGCCTAGCATCGCGCCCGGTGTGAACATAGCTTTACCATTGCAACCGTAGTCAGCCCGTCTGTAGTGGTTTGTGTGCATCGTCTCCGGTGTGAAACGAACGGCCTTAATGGAGGAAAGGATGCAGGTATGTACCATTCACACGTAAACATTAAACATAAATTTAAACTGTACACTTCCTTTAGACGAAAAAAAATAAATAAATAAAGGTCAGTTAATAGTGTGAAAATGATGAAGGAACAATCACAGTGTATGAGATCCACGGGAAACACGTAGATACTAGCTCAGGGGCCGCATACTCGAAACTTTCTAAGGTGCTTTTGGCGGCAAGAGTATTCTCCGGAAAGGAGAATACTCAAACGCTCTGCTGGGGGCCGCCATCTTTGAAAATGGCAGCCTAAGCGCCTTGGTGGTAAGTCAAGGTAGAGGGAGGCTTGGGGAGGCAAAGGTGCTTTTGGGAGCAGCAGCAGCGGAGGTAGATGCGTCTCTTGACAAGTGATTACGCAAATTGTGAGCTTGATATTGTGTTTAGAGTGGCGTGGTTTTCTTCAAAACTATTTATAGGGCAGCGAGACCATAAAATAGTACCCATAGTAAAATAGTTAAGTTGATAATTGTGATTTTGGAGCATAGATAACTCCTCAGTTTTGGAAGCGGAGATAAATGCATCTCTTGGCTACTTATTTCACAAATTGTAAGGTTAATACTGGGTTTCGAGTGACGTGGTTTGCGTTAAATTTTGTTATATGGCAGTAAGAAGCATGAGCTTAAAATATTAGCCTTAGTAAATCTCTCTCTCTCTCTCTCTCTCTCTCTCTCTCTCTCTCTCTCTCTCTCTCTCTGTGTGTGTGTGTGTGTGTGTGTGTGTATATTTACCTAGTTGTATAATATTGTACAGAGTTCGAGCGGGGCTCATAGTGTCCTGTCTCCATGTCTCCATTTATCCAATTTTTCCTTAAAGTTATGCACATTATGTGCTGTGACAACTTCATTATTCAATGCATTCCACTTCAGCGTTCTGTGTGGATAAGTGTATTTTCCAATATCCTTCACACACTGCCTCATCCTGATCTTCTTAGCATGACCTGTTGTCCTATCTTCTTGTCACCAGCACCAGGTCTTCCTTGTCTATCTTTTCAATGCCAGTGCCTATCTTGTACATTGTTATTAGGTCCCCTCGTTCTCTTCTATCGTGTAAGATTGGTAGTCCCATTTCCTTCAGCCTTTCTTCTTTAGTTCCGGCACCATCTTTGTAGCAATCTTCTGTATCCTTTCTAATCTTCTTATATCTTTTTTAGAGCTGCTGCATATTCCAGCTTTAGACGTATCATGCTTGTGATTATTTTTTTCATCATATCTTTGCCCATGAATTGAAATGTCACTCTTATATTAGTCAACATTTATATATATGATAATCTAAATATCTTGCTTATGTGCTTTTCGGGGTTCAGATTTTCCTGTATAATGACTCTCAGATCTTTTCCTCTTTAGTCTTAATTATTTGTTTCTCTCCGGATTTTGATAACTCTTAGCAGCTTTGCATCATCGGCAAATAAATTAATGTAACTGTTTATCCCATTGTGAATGTCATTTACATATATCTGAAACATAATGGGGGCTAACACTGACCCTTGTGGCACTCCGCTTGTTACTTTACCCCAAGATGAGTATGTATCTCTGATCACAGTTCTCATCTCCATATCCTTTAAATAATCTCTTGTCCATTCTAACAAAGTTCCTCGCAGTCCTTCTATGTTCTCTAGTTTTTAAAGTAGTCTTCCATGAGGGACTTTATCAAAAGCCTGTTTTATGTACAGGTATACTGTGTCTACCCATCCGTCTCTGCTTTCTAGTCCTTCTATAACTCTCGTGTAGAAGCTTAATAAGTTCGATACACATGTTCATCCTGTCCTGAACCCAAATTGTCTGTTCGATATGACTTGTTCTTCTTCCAGATGTTTAACCTATTTTTCTTTGATAATTATTTCACACAACTTCCTCATACCACTTTTAAGTGACACCGGTCTGTAATTTAATGGTTCAGTTGCCTTTCCTCCTTTAAATATTGGTATTACGTTGGCTCTCTTCCATTCTAGTGGAACTTTTCCTTCATTTATTAAACTTGTAATTATTTCGCATATTGGATCCAGCAGTTGCTCTTTACATTCTTTTAGCACCCAGCCTGATACACCATCAGGCCCCATTGCTTTTCTGACATCCAAATTATCCAATAATCTTCCGATATCCTCTTTGTGCACTGTGAATTCCTATAATCCTTGGCAATGCAATGTCTTATTAGGTTCTGTGAAATCCTCTTCTGCAGTGAACACTATTTTGAAGCTCTCATTCATTATTTCACACATTTCGTTCTCTGTTTGGTATGTCTTCCCTCCTTTGATTATTTTTTTGTTGTTTCTTTGTTCTTCATTTTGCTCTTTATAAATTTGTGGAAAATTTGGCTTCATCTTT
Organism: Portunus trituberculatus; assembly: GCF_017591435.1. Taxonomy (NCBI): domain Eukaryota; kingdom Metazoa; phylum Arthropoda; class Malacostraca; order Decapoda; family Portunidae; genus Portunus; species Portunus trituberculatus. The sequence goes on from NC_059300.1 coordinate 21,994,870, forward strand.
GCTTTTACTCACCACATCTTTCTCAAAGTTTCTTTCTTCCTCTCTTCTTACTCTAATATATTCATTTCTCGCATCTTTATACTGCTGTCTGCTAATGTCATTTCTCTGCTTTATGAGTTTCTTCCAAGTTTTATCTTTTGCCTTATTAGCTTCTGTGCATCTAGCATTGTACCAAGCGTGTATTTTTTTCTTATCCCTATAGAAAGGTACATATTTCTTTACTCCTTTATTATATTTCTGTAAGAATATTTCATATTGTCTTTTCGTACATAATGTTTCTCCATTCAATATCAGCAAAAAAGTTCCTGAAATTTTCAAAATCCGCTTATATAATATAATTTTTTTTTTTTGTAATCATCTCTATCTTATCCCATCCTCCTCCTGTATTTCCAGCTTTAATGTCATATGATCACTTCTACCCATTGGACTAAGGTAGTGGTCTTCAACCTTTTTTAATGTCGTCCACCCCTAGTGGTGATTAAGTAGAAGCTGTCCACCCAGGTTGAATAGCACTGGCGAGACAGTCCCTCACGTGGTTGTACTATCAGGGTCTTGCGAGTAGACAAAGTGGCAACCTCGATGTTACAATAGGTAAATATGTATTTGTAGTAAGTATTTTAAGAAACATAGGAGAGAGAGAAAGAGAGAGAGTCTCTTGTATATTATACAGGCACGTGCAGGTGAGGATCTCGTCCATCCAGTAGTCCACCCTAGACAGCTGTCCACTCCTCACTTAATCTCGTCCACTATAAGGTGGACTGTCCACCCAGGTTGAATAATATTGGACTAAGGCAGTGGTTCTTAACCTGGGGGGCGTGGGTGATTTCCAGGGGGGATGGGGCACGAGCCTCAGGTGAAAAGTAGCAGTTTTTCCATGTGTGGGTTATTTTCATGACAAGAGCTCGTTGCTATCAAAACCAAGTACAGAAACCGCCTGAACGTTGAAGGGGACTTACGTTGTGCACTCTCAAGCATTCGACCACGTATTCAAGATCTGGTAGCTAAGAAGTAGTGTCAAATATCTCACTAACCATGTATTCAAGATCTGGTAGCTTAGAGCAGTGTCAAATATCTCGGTAAGTAATTCATGCTTAGTAAATGGCCTAAACATTTTTTTTTTTTTTCTTTTTAAATAATCCCTAGTCCTTACCCAAATCACAGTCTGAATTTTTAAAGTTTAAGAGACAACACATTTGCGCGCGGTAAATCTCAAAATGTCTCACTGCCAACAGTCGAGGTTGAACACGTGAATGGTCAGTAAAACAGCGGCGAGGCCCAGGCAACACTGACCGAAGTTCAGAACTATTATAGTCTTTTTAAAGTAAATAAATTCAATAAAGAAAATTTAAAAAGCCAAACTAATCACTTCATGATGACAACTTCACACCAAAGAAGTGCAAGCATGGAAACCCCGAGACTCACCACAAAAATACAGCTTTGATTGATAACATCAGTATTAGCAACAAAAAAATAACAACATTAAGAAACAATGTACGTTTAACACGTGCTGGTGGTCAGATATTAATGTAATAGCAATTTGTTTCCTCATAATGTCATGCACACGTTGCTCGTTTTTTTTTTCCCCATTTCAAATTCAAACAAAAACAAAAATGATAGCATTAAAAAAGTTGCTACATGGGAAATTCTATCCTTCACCTGTGAAGCAAAAAAATTGACCAAAACCGATGACGCAATGATGTTTCGATCCAGGGTTTTTTTTTTTTTCCCCTCAGTTGAAAGTCAACCATATCCTTCTCACCTGTAAGTACGTAGATGTATGTATATGAGTTACTGGCACAAAAAAATAAGATATTTCTATAACACACTGGGTCTTTCTTTACATCTGGTTTCCTCTCATGAACCAAGACTAAGTCGGTATCCCTATGGAGGACTTTGATTTTGGGAGTGGATGTCCTTATTACCCTCTGACCGTGGCCACCATTCAAACTCGCGTGCCTGACGATCCATTAGCCCTCAGGTCAGGGCATTACCGATGAACCATAAAACTTGCATCTCAAATGAGTAAAATGGCGAGGCAAAACAAAACAAAACAAAACAAAAAAACAACAACAACAACTACTACTACTACTACTGCTACTACTACTACTGCTGCTGCTGCTGCTGCTGCTGCTGCTGCTGCTGCTACTGCTGTTACTACTATTACTATTATTACAGTTACCACTAACTACTAGCACTAGATTAGTATACATAACTACTGCTACTATTGCTATTGCTACCTTCTGTCACCTTCAGTATCATACTTGTTTGTTACAGAAGGAACTGATAAACTGGAGAACAGAATATTCACAATTAAAGTAGTTTATTCATTTGCTCATCACTTAAAATCGTACGTGTGCAACGATTTCAAAACATTTTTATATTACAAAAAATTAGTAAAGATTAGTGGATTACCGTTGAAAATTAAGATTTAAGAGAGACTTTAAGGCACCTTATCAACCATTATAATACACCAAACCATAATTCGTATAAAAATGTACAGTTAAGGTAGATAGATACTGCAGCTCTCCGTCCCTACAACGCATATGAACAGAGAAAGGAATTATGCCAGAATCTTGTGATAAAGTTTACATAAAGGTAATGTCAGTAAATAGTATGCGTATACACGTTAGAACATCTTTTTACTATACTACCGCATAAGACATACCCTGATATGAACACGGATTTTACCAGGATGCATCAAGTTGCTTTCTGGAAATCACAGACAAAGAAATTGTTTGTACTGAGATCATACTTCCAAAAACTTGAAAAATACATTTTTCTAATACTTCAAATACATCTGCCTATAGGAAATTGAACAAATGCACACCATAAAGGATGGATTATGGGTTAATAACAAAGTTATTAACAGATAATTGGCGAGATATGCCACTTGATATCCTGCTGATGTTTTGTCATTAAAATGCTGATTGATGAAAGTAGAGTTATTTGATCACACTGCCACCAGGATTCCTTTAAATTATGATACATAACAACTTCTAGCATAATGGAAGTAAAACTTTCAATATCTAGAGAATTTCGGTCCATATACTTATTGTCTTGAAAGCTGGGGGTTGGATCCTTTGCTGAACACTGTTTGGTGCTATGTAGAAGTAGGGCTGTCTCGTATCTCCAGCAGGGCTACGAACTCTTCGCTGTCGCTATATTTCACCCATCATCAAGTACCTGAGAACTGCTGCAACAAAACTTTACTCAGATCCAGAGGAGCCTGTTGGTGATTGGGGCTTCCTTCCTCCTATTAGTTTTATATTAATTCACATTTTTTAATGTATAATTGTCTGTACCACAGTATATACAAAACAATTCCATTGTTTTAATTTTATCAAATGTATAAAAAAAATTATAACCTTATGCACATCTAATAGGCAAGGAGGCACCACTCTCTATGCGATCCTCATGTTGATGGAACACTTAACGTTTCTCGCTTAGGTATGGTCCACGACTCCCTGATAAGTAATATGCTATAGGACCGTGTTGTTCGATGCTCTTGTCAAACACCTGCCTGATCTAGGAAACAAAAGAGTATTAATTCAAATATCTTTAATCTCATAAATTTTGTCATATCTTTTCACATATAAAACCATTGCTAGTACTTTCATATGAACGCGAAATTGCTTTCATTGATGACTATATCATCATACCCTGGAACAATTATATCATGTGGAAAGTACATGGAGTTTAAGACTAAAATAAACAAACAAAAATAGATAAATATATAGAAAAATGTAACAACACAGAACTAGAACTATTGTGTAAAACAGGAAACACTCCACGCCAACAACATTACCAACCAAATATAGGACATCTTCATCTATTTTTTTTCTTGGAGTAACTTTACAGACCGAGAGAACTGATCGCTTGCTTATATTCTGTGCACAATGAGCAGGATGCCACGGCATACTTACATATAGTAGTGGGACAGAATCCATACCTAAACTCAAGAAGCATGAAATAATATAATAATAACGACTCAATTGGACAATTTTAAAAGGCCTCAGGGATGATAATTCCGATCTTCATGGATTTTATTTATTTTTATTTATTTATTTATTATTATCTATTTTTTTTTTTTTTTTTGTTACATTTATTTAGCTGAGATAATACGTTAGATTGTAAGAATGCGGCCGATGTGCTTTCTCTTCACTAATGATATACTTTCTCTTCACCGTGGTTCTTTGTTAAAATAAATAGTTAAATAAAATTACTAAGCATAGTTTGATCTATTTCTTCTGTAGGAGAAAGTTTCATTTGAAGTCGTGGCTCCTTTCACTTCTTGAGTACAATGCGATCGTAAGGAAAACAGCGTTATGGGACTCAAGGCCGAGAGATTTCGGTCTTCTCCACCTTGATGGGACCCAGCTAAGAAAATAGTTCCAGATCGAGAACGAAGAGCGATCATCTGAGCAGCCGTAACTCAGACACTGCATTGGCATATGTGAGGATTTCGTTATTATTATTCCCATTATTATTATTATTATTATTATTATTATTATTATTATCATTAATATATTTTACCTATTGTTCTACGATCAAGCAGGAGGCAAGGATATTCAATGATCACTTAGTATAGAGATAAACATACGCTTAGATGAAATCACGTACATACATAATCAGATCACACCAAACATACTGTGTCCTGCCTACAGTGTTTTGTACTCTCTCTCTCTCTCTCTCTCTCTCTCTCTCTCTCTCTCTCTCTCTCTCTCTCTCTCTCTATATATATATATATATATATATATATATATATATATATATATATATATATATATATATATATGTATTGTACCTTTGAGGCTCCGGGTTGGTGGCAGATCTCCTGTGTCTGAGGACCATCTGAGGACCAGCCACCAGCAGCGACATGCCCTTCGCACTGCTCCGCGGCGAGCCTCTCTTGTCAGACACCGGCCACTCGTTCCACGCCAGACCATAGTTGTCATGTTCTTTGCTTGCTACAATATGATGAAAGGTCAGCGATACATGTGTTTCCTCCAGTGTGAGAAGTAACACACTTTGTGCATACGAATATGTACTGAACATTGACTTATAGAAATGCAGAGTCTATTGCCCATCGAAACGATTACATGTTAGTTATAATTTTCTTCAGTACTTCTTGGAGAAAATAACGATAAAGTGTAAAAGCAGTTTCATGGAGTACAATCAACACCAAATTATGTTTCTGAATTACAATTTCACACAAAACCTACACTTTTGCCCATTATTTTGCTGGACTGAATTTGACCTAATATTGCTTACTTCAACACAAGTAACATGTTACATCTTCGAGTATCTATTGGCAAATTTCGAGGGGCTACTGATACAAATATTAATTTTTGTCTGTTTCATCTACACTATTTTTTTCACATCCTTTATGGTGTTTATGTAGCCAAGACCTACAGACTAAAGGGTGCAATGAGTGCCTTGCTAACCATCACTGGAGAAGACGGGACAGGACGGGACTGCTGAGCTCCTGGGAGGGGACAAAGGAGCGCAGGTGGTAGGAGAGAAGAGCTGTGTTGCGCCACCGCTAGGGCTGCTGCTGCTAACACTACTACTGCTGCTCACACTGCTTCCACTCGACAACTGCCGCTTCCTCTTCGGTGGGGTGGCTGCAAAGGGCCTGAAATAAATCTACAGTGAATTTACATGTATTATTATACACATAATAAATATCTGCAGGGAATAGAAATACTCATGCTACAGACTCACATAGTAATGATGCAATATAATGTGCATTAGTACAGTGTGTGTGGAACATGGAATCACTTTATGGTTTATGCTAGAAGTTGTTGATTAGCTTGAGATGTATGTACAAATTGTAGATGTGTGGGATTGGTTACTTGGTGTGGCTTTGGGAAATTCACCCACTAAAAAACAACCTAGATTAGTTACAGAAAAAAATAAGCGGGGATGCCAAGCGACCTTCAGCATATATGTGGTTGAGAAATAATATGCACAATCTTATAAGAAATAGGTCATGAGGCAGTGGTAAACTGGATTGCATTCTGATGCTACTATTAGTTACAATCAGACTCACCAGCATGTTTCCAGTTTCTCCAGCTCGCTGAGCCGCCTGTTCGGCCGCTTCCCCGTTGTGGTGGGGGACGGACTAGTGGCGGGCTGGATGCGATACACCAGAAACAGCAGGTACTCGGCATGTACATCGTCCTCCTTGTCTTTACTTGATATGCTCCAAGGCTGAAACATTGGGTTATAAGCCTGGAACATGAAGTACGCCTGAATGTGACTCAGCAACGCCTCCTTCAGTGCTTGGACAGAGTAGCGCGCCCCACAACCATTTCTGGGAATGGAGGAGCGTGTCAGGCGCGCCACTGCCACCATCCCTGAGTAATTCTTCCTCTTCAGGCCGAACCACAGCTCCTCCATAGCCTTCAGATTTCGTCCCTCGGGGGTACTGACTTGGCTGGCCGGTCTGAAGTGGCACGTGTCTTCTGTAAGCCCACTCCTGGCACCTTTCGTCCGACTTGGCGAGGAAACCACGTCCACCTTGGCGGATGCTATGGAGAACTCGGTGACGGGATGACCCAGCGTATTGAGCTGAATGATGATGGAGTTGCACTTGGTGGTCAGACGAATGACGGCTTCATCAAAATCGACGGCGCGATCAACGTCGACCAGCAGCGCGGTGTCATAGCTGTAGCCTCCGTTCCCAGGCTCCATGCATAAGGACTCAAACACTCGCCGATCACTCATTATGTCTCTTTCTTTGGCGTTATTCATCATTAGGAAGCTCAGAGATTTGCAGGTTTTTGCCTGAGGAATCTCTCTCTCTCTCTCTCTCTCTCTCTCTCTCTCTCTCTCTCTCTCATAAAACACACCGAGTGTAGTTTGGTCTCACCAGCCTTCTATCTAATTTTTATCTAACCGTACACACATATCAATGGGCAGAATCTAGTGAACGGATAAATATAGTGCTGCACAGCAATGCAGGTCTGGAGTATACTCCTGCACGTCGTTGCTCCACCAGCCTTGATCTCTCAATGTAGCGTTATCATGCACACGGTGTACCCCACGACACGACCATCACACCTGCTCATTCCCCACCACGCTACGGTGCCTGGCTAATTCATATAAAATCAGACAACGGTTATGCTATAGGGGATGCATCTGGTACGTACTATATGTGTGTAAGAGTTGCTAACCATTTTTAGGCAGGAATCCATATACAAAACATAAATTCTTAGTTAAATATAGAATTGGCACAGGCGCTTAACTACTCGTACACATACTGATTCTATTTCTATGCCGTCAGCCTCCACATAACTATTTACCTACCTAACTGATATCATTAAGCAGCAACAGCTGTCACTTTCCCTTTATATGTGGCAGATTTCTTCCTTGAAATTTACTCTATCATACCTGTAGCAGTTTTTAAATTTCTGACGGAGCTTATTACTATCCAGAGGCAGCACATTCCGGCAGTCACTGCATCAACACCTGTGACACTACTTACACAACCTCTCTCTCTCTCTCTCTCTCTCTCTCTCTCAGTATGGCACACTTTCCATTACTTATCACTCCAAGACTGCTGTATTATCATATATAAACGAGTCTTTTTTTAAGCGAATTTTTCTTTTTTCTTGTAGAATCTTCCATCAAACGTCACTAAACTTGCTGAAATATAAACAAGTGTTTATGAATTATCTTTCAACTGCTAGCCACTTCCGTCGCTAGCTCCCGTGCCCTGACTGTCGATCAAACAATCATAACAAATAACGGACTCCTACCAACAGTTACCAAGGTAGTACATAATAACAAACCGATGTGCTATAAATATAAAGGTGGTGTATTCCAAAACAATTGCATTTTAAATCTTCACAATATTAGATAAAGCATACTCGCGCCGACTCGTATGACTCATAGAAACTCAGGTGAACTGAGGCCAACATCACAGTTACCTGTGTAGCAAGGGTGGGCAGATTCTAAGCAACACCTGCAGAGGCGACAACAACACCACCGCACTCCCCGCTAGCAGACAAACACTGAGTCGCAGTTGGCGTCGGACTCAGCGATGAGACGTGGGGGAGGGAGAGGGAGAGCGGGTGAGGTATATACTGCTGGTAGGAGGTGGAGGACGGGAGAGGAAGCGGTGAGGGGTCCTGGTTGCGAGTGGATGGGGATCGGGGCGCAGGGAACGAGTCGAGTCGTGACGAGAGAGAGAGAGAGAGAGAGCACGCAGACCGGCTGGGGATGAGCGCGGTGTTCCTGAGTTACATAACAGGTTTGGGTTGTTGGGCGACGTTGCCTTGTCTTTTTAAAGTGGGACGTGCGCAAGACAAACACCAAGCATTACCACAAGGGAAAGTAAACAAAGAAAAAATAAAACAGATTTCTAAGTTACATTTATAACGAGTTGATGTATTGTGGAGAAAGTGCTACAAAAACGTTGAACTGCATGCATTTATTAAAATTTTATTCTTGAATTCTATTTATTCATTTATTATTCTTGACCGTTTAGGATATCTGAAAAACGAATATATATATATATATATATATATATATATATATATATATATATATATATATATATATATATATATATATATATATATATATATATATATACATAATCCTTCAGGCTTGTCTGATAGAAATAAAGGTTTTACTGAGAAACGTGAATTTAAAAGCCTCGGAGCACGACGGCTACATGTCTTTTCTGAAGTATGTATTTGGTACGTACAAACATGCAGTATTTCGTAAAGTGATGCCAGACAGCACCCCGCAATATACGATTACCACTGCTGAGTCAGTAGATAAGGACTGAGATGAAGACTGAAAGGAACGTGAGAATAGGATGAAGGAAAGATGATAAAGCTATGCCCACCAGAAAGAAACTGAGAAGGAGGTGGAGAGCGAGCGGATGTAGTGCCAGCAACGAGGTGGAATGTAAAGCGCTTCGCCAGGCCCTAGGACCAGATCGCTATATTCCGCCTGCTGCAGCAGAGGCCACGTGTCTTCTGGGCCTTCCACGTCAGCTTGGGAGGTGTTACTGAGCAGTGGGTCAGGGTGGGCGTACAGCAGATGGCTCTGGTCCTCCCCATACAGGCGAATATACTTGTACCCCACGACCTAGGATAAGACACCTGTTATCTGATTTAATACAAATTGCAATCTGTCTCTTCCTTAAACAACAGTGGAAAATATCAGTGTTACGAGAAATAGCCACAGAAGAGCTTGTTTTCGAAACCTTGTGTCTAACTTGCCTGCACGAGGATGTTGTGGTCAGGGTCATGATGCAGTGGACTGACGGTTCCGCGAGGTCCTATCCAGGCGTTGATGCGGGGCGGCTGCTGGCCCAAGTGACAATAATCTGGCACCATAATGTCCTCCATGAGTTGTGGCACTTGATCCAGCAAGTGGTGCTGAGCCAGGTAGCCAGTGGGTCGCTCTTCATTGCCGCTCCTCGCTACATACTCTGTGAAATACTCATCTAGTGTCATAAGCCGTTGGTACCAGCTGCTGTCTGTGTAGCGTGCACCCACCTCCACAGGCACGGTCCGCGCACCGGCCACTTTTCGGAAGTAAGATAAGCTCCAATTCTTGAGAGCAGGCCAGTGCGACACCACGCCTAGTAGCTTCACCGGCAAACTGTCTTCCATGTAGCGCAGAAGGAAACGGTCCAGAGGTGGGCATGTGGCGACAGCCAGCGGTCGACTGACAATGGCCGTATCTTCCTGTATGATAGGTGACTCGTCTGTTTCGGTGTCAGCATGTCTCCCCACAGCAGCTAGGCGGGCGAAGGGATTTAGAGTGGCTGCAGCGGAATGGAGAGGACTGTGCTCTACGGTGGCACCCATCAGCAATCCTCGGTCACAGGCTCGCATGATTCCGCCCACCTCCTCCAACAGAGAGGGAGCGGGAATAGCAGAATTAAGAAGGCCACAATAAAGCCGTCGCAGTAGCAGACCCACCAAAGCGATGCTCCCCCATGTGAACACCAGTCGCCATGTAATGGAAACCTCCTTCCAGTGACCTGAATCAAGAAGACAGAAAATATGAGTGTCGGTTAAATAAGAACGTTAGCTAGAGAACTGGTGGAAAAAATATGCATAACATAGTGTAAATCCTCCTACTTTCTCTATTTTCATTTTCGTTCCAAAGCTGGATGTTGCGCCTATGTGCACAACAACTTAACTGGCTCTCGTGTCCATGCTCTTGAATCTTCCAAGTTTTCCACCATCTGGCTTAGACTCAATAGTCACTCTCTAACTAAATTTATCTATGCTGTCTATCTCTCCCCTAACTTCTCTGACTATAGTAAATTCTTTGACTATTTAACTTCCAAAATGGAACACTTTCTGTCCCTCTACCCTTTCGCAGAGATCTCCATTCTTGGAGATTTCAATGTTCAACACCAGCTTTGGCTTTCCTTTCCCTTCATTGACCATCCTTGTGAACTAGCCTTCATCTTTGTTATCCTCCATGACTAAGAGAAAGTGGTGCAACATCCTACTCGTATCCCTGACCGTCTTGGAGATACGCCCAACAGTCTTGATCTTTTCCTTACCTCTAATCTTTCAGCTTATGCTGTTACCCTATCTTCTCCGATGGGCTCATCCGATCACAATCTCATTTCTGTATCTTGTCTTATTTTTCTAATCCCTCCTCAGGATCTCCCAAAGTGGAGGTGCCTCTGGCATTTTACCTGTGCCAGTTGGAGGACCTGAGGAGGTACTACGCTGATTTTCCATGGAATGATTACTGTTTGCGTGTCAGAGACCCATCTCTGTGAACTGAACGCATAATGGAGGTGATAGTGTCTGGCATGGAGTCGTACATTCCTCATTCTTTCTCAACCTAAACTCTCTAAACCATGGTTTAACACAGCCAGTTCTTGTGGTATACATGATATACAAAAGGTACCTGAGCTTTCCATCTCCTAAATCTCATGCACTTTGTATTTATGCCTGAATTATGCCAAGTCCGTTCTTCAAATGTCAGATTCTTTCAAACTCCAATTCCCATTGAGACTTCTGGCATCTGGCCAAAAACATCTCCAATAACTTTACTTCTTCATCTTCCCCTCCTTTATTTCATCCTGATGGCACCAATGCCATCTCATCTGTTTCTAAAGCTGAACTCTTCTCTCAAACCTTTGCTAAAAACTCCACCTTGGATGATTCCTGGCTTGTCCCTCCCTCTCCTCCTCCCTCTGACTATTTCATGTCCTCAATCAAAATTGTTTGTAATGATATTTTCCATGCCCTCTCTGGCCTAAACCCTCGGAAAGCTTATGGACTTGATGGGGTCCCTCCTATTGTTCTAAAAAAAACTGTGCTTCCGTGCTTACACCTTGCCTGGCCAAACTCAACTATGCCTATCGACTGTTACGTTTCCTTCTTGCTGGAAGTTTGCCTACATTCAGCCTGTTCCCAAAAAGAGTGACCGTTCTAATCCCTCAAACTACCGTCCTATAGCTTTAATCTCTTGGTCTATAGTTATTGAATTTATCCTCAGTAGGAAGATTCTTAAACATCTGTCACTTCACAATCTTCTATATGATTGCCAGTATGGCTTCCGTCAAAGTCGCTCTATTGGTGATCATCTGGCTTTCCTTACTGAGTTTTGGTCATCCTCTTTAAGAGATCTCGGTGAAACTTTCGCTGTCACGTTAGACATATCAAAAGCTTTTGATAGAGTCTGGCACAAAGCTTTGATTTCAAGACTGCTCTCCTGCAGTTTCTATCCTTCTCTCTGCAACTTTATCTCAAGTTTCCTTTCCGACTGTTCTATTGCAGCCGTGGTAGACAGCCACTGTTCTTCTCCTAAATCTATTAACAGTGGTGTTCCTCAGGGTTCTGTCCTATCACCCACTCTTTTTCTATTATTCATTAATGACCTTCTTAACTAAACTTCTTGCCCTATCCACTCCTATGCTGATAATACCACCCTACATCTTTCCACTTCCTTTCAGAGACGACCATCCCTTCAGGAAGTCAACAGATCACGCAGGGACACCACAGAACGCCTGACTTCTGATATCTCTAAGATTTCTGATTGGGGCAGAAAAAAACTTAGTAGTTTTCAATGCCTCAAAAACTCAATTCCTCCATCTATCAACTCGACACAACCTTCCAAAAAACTATCCTCTCTTCTTCAATGACACTCAGCTGTCTCCTTCTTCCACACTGAATATCCTTGGTCTGTCCTTAACTAATAATCTTAACTGGAAACTCCACATCTCATCTCTTGCTGAAACAGCTTCTATGAAGTTAGGCGTTCTGCGACGTCTCCGCCAGTTTTTCTCCCCCCTCCAACTGTTAACTCTGTACAACGGTCTTATCCGTCTTTGTATGAAGTACTCTTCGTATGTTTTGGGGGTTCCACTCATACAGCTTTATTAAATAGGGTGGAATCTAAAGCTTTTCGTCTCATCAACTCCCCTCCTCTGACTAACTCTTCAGTTTCTTTCTAACCGCTGAAATGTTATATCTCTTGCCATCTTTTATTGCTACTTTCATACTAACTGCTCTTTTAATCTTGCTAACTGCATGCCTCCCCCCTCCTGCGGCCTCGTTGCACAAGGCTTTCTTCTTCCTCTTATCACTATTATGTCCAACCCTCTAATACAAGAGTTAACCAGTACTCTCAATCATTCATACCTTTCACAGATAAACTCTGGAACTCCCTACCTGCTTCTGTATTTCCATCTTCCTACGACTTGACTTCTTTTAAGAGGTGTCAAGACATTTGTCCCAGGCTTTCGGCTAATTCTTTCAAATCTTTGGAAACTGCAGTTCCAGTGGGGTTTTTTTTCACCCTCTTGCATAAAAAAAAATAATAAAATGTAGGCAAACTCCCGCGGGTCACATGCTACCCGCTATAGGAATTCATGCAGCCCTCCAAATGTCAGTAAATTTGAAAGAAAAAGTTACCAAGCAAAGTCTTTTATACTATTGTGAACATTTTATTTTCTTTCCACAGGTCTGTGTATGGGTGGATGAATAACTTTTTCTTTAAAAGGCTTTTAGTTTATCTGCTTTATATATTAATAAATTCAGGTTGACATACAATGCGACCCTACAAAACTGGTTTTTTTTTTTTTATGTGGCTCTTGCACAGAAAAGCTTGCCCATCCCTGGTGTAAATCCTTCTCGCAGATTTCCACAGCCCACAACAAACACACGAGAGAGAGAGAGAGAGAGAGTGTGTGTGTGTGTGTGTGTGTTTAAAGATTTAAGAGTTTAGATTAGATCTGATGTTCCTGGAACAGGGAAAAAGGAAAGAAGATTTGATTGCAATATTTAAACTGATAGAAGGATTCAAGAAGTATGACAGAGAAGATTTAGGTAATGCGTGAGCGATCCATAAGGGGGCACAGGAAGAAACTGAAGAAGGGTACATGCAGATAAGACGTTAGAAATATAGTTTTCCACACAGAACTATTGAATCTTGGAAGTGACCGAAGCAAAAATAATACATAACTTGAAGATGAAATTGGATATTTTTTGGGATAACAGAAATGGGACAGCACGAACATAGCTTCGCTCTTGTATACTATAACTAGGTAAATACAACCAGGTAAACACACACACACACACACACACACACACACACACACAAATGGTTAGCATGCTCAGCTCACAACTGCAAGGTTAAGAAGTGTTGAGTGGTGAGATATGGTGATGGGCTGTGATGAACTTTGTAACTCAGATTTATGAGGAATCAAAGATCATGCACTAATGCCCTGGAAAATATTAAGGGCTTCGAAAGAAAAAAAATAAATAAACTAGTAAGTATATGTTCACTCTACCATCTTCACTGTCTAGTTATGTGTAAACTATTATACACTTATAAGAATGTTTGAGTGTAGAATTATGTCCTATAAGGGCTGGAAACCTCTGCACCAATTTAGGCTAGCAATAACACCTCTCATCTTTAGTAAGCACCATGGCCTTACTCTTGAAATGTTGGCAGAAATATTCCTTTCTGTGAGGTAAAGGAAAACTATCAAACAGGGATGATGACTCATGAGGAGGTTTCCTCTGCCCCAACACTTGGCTTACATTGCCTCCCTCACCCTCACTGTACAAGCCACTTCCTTAACACCCAAAACCAGACTGCTGAGGACACAATTAATTACCATATATATATATATATATATATATATATATATATATATATATATATATATATATATATATATATATATATATATATATATATATATATATAATATATAACAAGACAGCCGCATGCTTTGATGCAGCGGGTGGGGCACAAATGGCTCGACACGCTGTACTACACGCCGGTTACCTGATGCCAGGTACTTTACTGCACCCAGCACCACGACTCACCCTGCTGTCCGGAAGCCAGTGACGAGGCGAAGAAAGTTGCTGAACGTTGCTGCATTACTCACAGGTTGTGAAAAATTCCACATCTCACTAGTATTGTGAGCAGCCCACTACATCCGCGTGCACTGCATCAACGTGCTCATAGTCTTCCTTTTATTCCATGGTCTAAAGTCTTGTCACTGCCGTAAATGGCCCGGTAAGGAACACTGTCATACCAGCACAGGTCTAGTAGTTTACCAGTCATGAATAATAGACCCCTTGATAATATCTGAGGTAGACTGTCCAGAGCCCGCTCCACAGACCCCTTCATGTGCACGCGGATCCGACTTCCCTCTCTCCCCACAACACACACACACACACACACACCCGGTAGCTCAGTGGTTAGAGCGCTGGCTTCACAAGCCAGAGGACTGGGGTTCGATTCCCCGGCCGGGTGGAGATATTTGGGTGTGTCTCTTTTCACGTGTAGCCCCTGTTCACCTATCAGTGAGTAGGTACGGAATGTAAATCGAGGAGTTGTGACCTTGTTGTCCCGGTGTGTGCCTGGTCTCAGGCCTATCCGAAGATCGGAAATAATGAGCCAGACGTTACCCTAGGGTAACGTCTGGCTGTCTCGTCAGAGACTGCAGCAGATCAAACAGTGAAACACACACACACACACACACACACACACACACACGCAAGGCTTTGAAGGAAAGAGTTAAGAGACTGGAGGAAAATGAAAAACGATTGGTGGATGAGAATGCACACTTGAGAGTGGAGGTTGAAAAATACAAGAGACGGTTGGAGGAGGAAATGGAGAGAGTAGTAAAGGAGAAAGATGACTTTAAGGAAATGATTAGTGAGCAGAATGAAAGGTTTGAAAGGGAATGGGAACTGAAGAAAACACAATGACTGAGTCGAGGGAAGCAGAGATGGTTGGATTACAAGAAATAATTAAAGATCAGTTGAAGGAAGACAAAAAGAAAGGTCCAAGGAACTGGTTAATGTAATGAAGAATAAGGAAACATTGATAAGGGAAATAGCAGAAAAGAAGAAGAGTGTGTTAATATTTGGGATGAAAGAACAAAATATAACATATAAGCCTAAGAGAATTAAGGAAGAATTAAAACGGTAAGAGATCTGTTCAAAAATCTAAATGATGATGAAAAAAAGACCTACAAGAAGAAGTGGAAGAGATCCATAGACTGGGTCCGTATAAGGAGGGAGTGAGCAGACCGATTAAAGTAGTACTGAAGTCACAACAATCTGCGGAGGATATCCTATATAGAACATCAAAGTTAAGAGAGATAGAAGGTTGTAAAGAGGTGTTTGTGAGAAAGAATAGAAATGAGGAAGAGAGGAGAAGATATAAGGAATTGGTGGAAGAGGCGAGAAGGAAAAATGATGAGCGGTCTGAGGAGGAAAGAGAAAAGTTTTTGGAGAGTTATAGGAGAGAGAGTCAGAAAGTGGTATGTGGAAAGAAGGAATACGGAGGAACCCCTAGAGGGAGCAGTGGGTGGACCGTAATGTATACTAATATAGATGGGATACTGTCAAGTAGATTGGAATTGCAAGACTATATGATGGTGGAGAAGCCTGATATAGTGTGTTTGACTGAGACAAAATTGCATGAAAAAACAAAGATAAATTTGGATAATAAATATAATATATGGAGAAAGGATAGAGAGAGTAAAGGTGGAGGAGGAGTTATGATTATGACGAAGAAATAAATAAATGTGGATAAGGTTTGGTATGGGAAGAACAACGCAGAAGTGATAAGCATAAGGATAAAAAGTGATGGAAAAGAATTAATAATCATGGTGACCTATGTACCTCCTAAAACAAATTCTTGGACATTAAGGAATACGACAATATGATCAAGGATACTTTACAGAGTTTGGAAAGTGTATTATCTGGAAAAAGAAAGGTGATACTAGTAGGAGATTTTAATTGTAAGGAGGTGGATTGGGAAAATCTAGTAAGTGGTGTTGGAGAGGAAGCATGGGAGAGAGATTTCTTAATCTAATGATGGAAAATATGATGGAACAGAGGGTGAAGGAAAATACTAGATATAGAGGAGATGATGAACCGGCTAGACTGGATTTGGTGTTAACAAGAGAAGTGTACCTATGTGGAGATATACAATACAAGTGTCCTTTGGGAAAGAGTGATCATGTGGTTATGGAAATGCAGATAGCAACAACACAGCGAAGGAAGGACGAGACATACAGGAGTGGTAGATTGAATTATAGAAAGATGGACACAGAAAGTTTGAAAAATTATTTCAGAAAATTAGATTGGGAGGAGATGTTACAAATCAGAGAAGTGCAAAAGAAATATGAGATTTTTATGAAATATTATAAAGAAGGAGTTATGAAATTTGTACCAAAGTATAAACCGAGAGAGGAAGGAAGAAAGGATTGGTTTAATGCAACTTGTGTTAAGGCTAAGGAAAAGAGAGATGTGGCTTGGAAAAGATGGAAAAAGAGCTAAATAAGGAGAATTATAGAGTGGCGAGAAATGAGTATGTGAGGGTAAGGAGGAGGAAGAAAGAAAATTTGAAAAAGATATTGTAGACAAGAGTAAGGAACATCCAAAATTGTTTTACAGGTTCATAAATGGTAAACTTAAAAGAGAGAGTCCATTGAAAGATTAAAAGGAGAGCAAGGGATAGTAGATGACCCTAAGAATATAGCGGAATTGCTAAATAATAGGTTTCAGCAAGTATTTACTGAAGAAACAATGTTTGTAAAGCCTCAGAATGTACAAGGAAATGTGCACATGGATGACATTAAGATACCTAAAAGGAGTTATATAAAATGTTGGAGGAACTTAAAGATGATAAAGCGATGGGACCAGATGAAGTTTCAGGAAAATTATTGAAGGAGTGTAGAGAAGAATTGATTGATCCATTATATGATATTATAAGGTGTTCATTAGAAACAGGGAAGTACCAGTAGAGTGGAAGAGAGCTGAAGTGGTGCCCATTTATAAGGGAGGCAGTAAGGAAGAGCCTCTTAACTATAGACCTGTGTCTCTAACAAGTGTGGTCGGTAAGATTTGTGAGAGGGTGATAAAGAAATATTGGATACGGTTCCTGGAGGATCATAAGTTATTATCGGATCATCAATTTGGCTTCAGGAAAGGGAGGTCATGTGTAACAAATCTACTGAGCTTTTATTCAAGAGTGGTTGACAAAATACAAGAGAGAGGGATGGATGGACTGTGTATATTTGGATTTAAAGAAAGCTTTTGACAAGGTACCTCACATGAGACTGTTATGGAAATTAGAGATTTATGGAGGACTGAAAGGAAAAGTGTTAAAGTGGATGGAAAACTACTTGAGATGGAGGGAGATGAGAACGGTAATAAGGGATGCAAAGTCGGACTGGTTGGTGGTGGAGAGTGGAGTCCCACAAGGCTCAGTGCTGGCACCAATACTTTTCCTTGTATATATTAATGACATGCCAGAGGAGTAAACAGTTATATTAATTTGTTTGCGGATGATGCGAAGTTGTGTAGGTGTGTGAAGAGTGAAGAAGATTGTGAAATTTTACAGGCAGATCTGGATAAGATTTGGGAGTGGAGCAAGAGGTGGCAAATGGAATTTAATCTGAGCAAAAGTCATGTGATGGAGATGGGAAGAGTGGAAGACGGCCAAGAGGGTCATATAAGATGGGTGAAGAAGTAGTGTTGAAAAAGGTGGAAAAGGAAAAGGATTTGGGAGTGATAATACAAGACCATGGGCAGTTTGAGGCTCATATTGATAAGATGTTTGGAGAAACGTATAATTTGATAAAAATATTGGATTAGCCTTCCATTATATGGATAAAGATATGATGAAGAAATTAATTAGTACGGTAATTAGACCAAGATTGGAATATGCTGGAGTGGTTTGGTCCCCTTATAAAAAGAAGCATATAAGGAAGTTGGAGAGATTGCAGAGAATGGCAACAAAAATGGTTCCGGAATTGGCAGAAATGACCTATGAGGAGAGATTAAAAGAAATGAATTTGCTTACCTTGGAACAAAGAAGAGAAAGGAGATTTAATACAGGTTTATAAACTGTTGAACGGACTGGATGAAGTGGATAATGAGGAAATGATGTTGAGAGATGAAAACTTAAATAGAACTACAAGGTCGCATAGTAAAAAGATAGCCAAAGGAATATGCTTGAAGGATGTGAAGAAATATAGTTTCCCACAAAGATGTGTGGAATGGTTTGAGTGAGGAGGTGGTGTCAGAGAGGAGTGTGCATAGTTTTAAAGGAAAGTTGGATGTGTGTAGATATGGAGACGGGGCCACACGAGTATGATACCCAGGCCCTGTATAATTACAACTAGGTGAATGCAACTAGGTGAATACACACACACACATGGATAAATGAAGACATGGAGACAAGACACTATGAGCCCCGCTCGAACCCTGTATAATACAAGTAGGTAAATACACACACACACACACACACACACACACACACACACACGCACTGGAGCTTGGGAAACATCCAAGGTAGTTGATTAAGGCGTACTTTTCGCTCATCCATACACCATAGTTCCCCCTTCCAGGAGTGTCCTTGTGACAGAAAACGAATCGCCATCCAGGATCAAGGGGTCACTATTCGCGCACGAGGAAATTAGACCTACCTTCCTTACAAGTTTTAATCTTCCTTATAACCAGTGAATATGCAGTAGCCAGTAGTAGTAGTAGTAGTAGTAGTAGTAGTAGTAGTAGTAGTAGTAGTGGTAGCAGTAGTAGTAGTTTTTTTTATATACTTAAGGCCATATACATGAACACCACCTTCAAAAGTACAGGTGTGGCACTACTCACCCGTGTTGAGGCGCTGCCACGTGTGGTCTAGTAGTGCGCTAACCACCACCACGCTGTGCTCGTTGGGAGTGTCCAGAGCGTCATAAGGAGACTCCCTCGCCACCTCCTGCAGCAGACAGGCTAGTGTGTGGCTCACCCAGCTTCCCGTCACGTCTGCCTCAACGCCCTCAGGCAACATCCATGCAGGGACCGGGGAACACGGGTTGACACTCCCGAGACGGACGGGTTGTCTTTGGTGCTCTGCCATCCCGACGTCCCGGATGTTGTTACGCTGAGCCTGGAGTTCTGCCCTCATCCTCTCCTGCACCTCAGTCAAAGCAGTCCATACCACAGCGCGTAGGTCTCCCTCATCTGGCATCTTTAGTCTTTTCAGTCTGACCTGAAAATAAAAACACAAACAAGGAGACACTTAATTTAAGCAGCACGTAATTATGTTTTCATAATTCCTGACAAGACAGTATATAGCAGCTTTCTCATATCACAAATATACTAACTGAATCAATATTAAGAACACCAAAGTGGTAAATACATTTCATTCTTTTACCGATAAAGAAATTACTATGATAAAAGTAAGCCAAATGTTGATGATGTCATCTACCAATCTGAAATCACTTCATTGATCAGGATATATGTTACAGTATTTTTAGAGCCTTTCTATTTGCACGCATATTCCAAAATTCTCTCTCTCTCTCTCTCTCTCTCTCTCTCTCTCTGAAATTGCGCTGTTTTGTGGTTCCTTCTTGAAAATCTGATCACTACTGACACATCCCCACCCACACTAGACCAGGCTCTCCAGGCAGTATCCTATGTACGTACGTACATCAGCTTCACCATTAATGGGCTTCGTTACGCCATCACTATAGTCTTCCAAATCTAAACGCGATATTTTGGCGTGTCTCCTTAAACATGCCTTCCACTGCTGCCACGTTTCACCCAGAATTTGAATGACCAAGTGTGTGACCTGACCCATCTCTCATTTATCACTCTCTCTTCCTCTCTCTCTCTCTCTCTCTCTCTCTCTCTCTCTCTCTCTCTCTCTCTCTCTCTCTCTCTCTCTCTCTCTCCCGTGACAATCCTTCCTTATGCTTGTATTCAATTTCCATCCTTAAATTCTCAGTGTGTGTGTGTGTGTGTGTGTGTGTGTGTGTGTGTGTGTGTGAATAGGTATCTACCACCGTGACACGTGACCTTGCTCCCCCCCTCCCCTTGTGTCTTGTAGGCAGGCTAAGGAGCCCAGCCAGATAGCCGCGTTTATATTTGAAACACTATAAACAGTCAATTGATTAGATTCTTTATCACACATTTTTAGACACCATACATGTGTAACAATGTCCACTTCTTTAGTAATGTAGATGTATGATGAAGGATATTGGTCTATTAGAATCATTGTGAAAGAGAATGTCTTGAAGGATAGAGGGGATGAGATATTCCCTTATCCCTTGAGAAATTTAGATTCAGGAAAGTAATGGGAAGGAGCTGGTTCTCTAACAGAATGGTTGATGAATGGAACGGACTCAGTAATCATATTGTTGATACCGAGTCAATAGTAAGCTTTTAAAAGAAGATTAGACAGATTTATGTACAAGAATGATAGGTGGATTTAGGTAGTTTTGTTTACACAGTAACTGCCTGTCGTTCTCTTGCAGCTTCCCTCATTTTTTTGTCTTCTTTTGTAAACACCAATCCCTTGTATTGCATTTTCCTCGAAGTGTCTTAGCTGTTCCCCTGGCAAAGCTTCTACAGATATTCATCTCTGGAGTGAAATAAAAACTCAGACGATTAATCTGATTTTATTTTATCCATAAACTCGTTAGTTTGAGCAACAATAAGAATTCAGAACTACAAATAGCATGTTTCATAAAGCAGACAGCACATGACCTCAAGAGCAATCATGCTGAGGCAATACTGCGTGCAGAGTGTTATTTGCGTGCGAGTCTTTGTCATCTACCTAATCGTCTGGGACACAATATTTCTCCAGTGTGATCCGTAGCGGTACGGCAGTTATTGTGTTAAGGTGACTGGAATTAAAGTGAAAACTTGTATTCATCATAGAGTATTGTTTATTTTCATATTGTACTTTTTAAGTTGTTAAAAATGAACAAAATATAGATTAAGTTAGAAATTTCAAAGCAGATGCCCGTTCCTCACAAGTGATGTAAATCTAGCATCGCTATAAACTTTTATCTCTCCCTGTTTAACCGCGCAAGGATCCCTGTTGAGGTACGGTCGAGAGTCGGGGAACAGTTCGCCCGCTACCTTCCACTTGAATCGTTCCCGATTCACTCGTGTCACTTTCATCACTGGATTCGGATAGTACCACCAGGTCTCCCCAGTAGTTAAACACACGGAGTGAGGGCATCTGGCTCACCACCACCTGGAGGAGGACGTCATCCACCTCATTACACTGCTCCAAGTCCAAGATGAGCAAGTCCGGTAGGGAGGTTGGCACACTGTCGAAGACTGTGCCAGTGAGCTGCACCACACCTACTAGATCTAACACTCGCAGTCGAGGACACCGTGCAATGATGGCACTCACCCCTACATCTGTCACTTCCCAGCACCAGTGTAGTGCCAAGTGCAACAGTTGTGGACAGCATTCTGCCATTGCCTCCAACACGCTGTCATCAAGCAAGGAACACTCTCCTAGATTGACATGAGCTAAATAAGGTAACCTACCGTTTTCAAACAGAGTTTTGAGCCCGGCTGGTGTCAGCTGGCAGCCCTTGCGTAGCTTGAGAGACGTGAGATTTCTCAGACATATGATTCCAAAAAGGCCCTTATCTGTCATCTTTTCGCAGAAAGAAACACCCAATTTCAACAACTGGGTACACGTTCGTAGAGATTGATAAGAAGCATTAGTAAGCTTCTCACCATCAAGGAAGAGGAACTTGAGGGAATGACTCAAACTCTCATTAAGGAATATGACTGAGTTGTCGTGAATGTTAGTGATTCCATCAATATCAAGATATTCCAGAGACCGACACTGCTTTGCTATTGTAATAAGACCCACGTCATCCAATAGGTCGCAGTGGGACAAATTAAGGTGCCGCAGGTGCAGAAAGCCTGCCATTAAAATGAAAGATTCTCTATCACACACACGCGAACCCTCTACGTTTAAACTTTGCATGCGAGAGCAATTCTCCATTAACGCCCTAAAAACCACTTCCGTTAATCCATCACTAAACTTAACGGTGAGATCCTTCAACCTAGGGCAAAAAGAAGCGGCATGCAACAGCAGATCCTGCGCATCCTCGCGGCTTTGCAGTTCCAGTGTCGTTAATAGAGGCGAGCCAGCTAGCAAGCTCTTGATACGATCTCCATGTACGTGATTCTGAAAGGAGAAGATAAGGCATGTCCTTAATGTGGGATCCCTGGCCAGGTCTCGCCATGCCACACAGACAGGCTCCACACTTCGCCCCAGCTCCTTAACACTCAGAAAGCTGAAGATATACAACAGAATCTCTCGCGGCACACAGTGTACATGGCATTGGGCTTGAGGTGCCTCGGCATCGCTCTTGTTCTCGCTGCAGCTGCTACTGCACGACCTCTCTTGTGAGTGACTTGCATCACATGGGGTCCCTGTCCCATTTGAGTCTACTACCGCCGCACCACTTCCATCATCACTCAACATGGCGGACCTTCCTGTGCAGGCTGTCAGCTGGAGGCCTCATCCTCGGAAAGCATCGCAGTTGGGTCGGGGATGATGGGATGGTGAAAGCAAGACGCCGCTCCCTCAGATCTCACCCTTGAAAGAGATAAAAAGAAACCTCAGCATCATTTAAAGAGAGAAGCCGAGGCGGTAGTGGTGGTGGAGACAGTGATGATTATGATGCTGACAATAATAATTGTGGCGCTGACAGTGATGATGGGACACCACCACCACTTAACTACCATCACCACACCATCAACACAATTACTATCACCATCACCATCACCAAGCTACACTTAACCTAGCTTGCCTTCACCATCACCACACCACCATTGTTATAAAAAGCGTCACAGCTCCTATGAACGCTAGTGTAACTGATGACACTATCGTCTAATATACATCATGCACAATCAATAACTTTCAAATACAGTACATGTAGCATTAATCGCGCTTTTCCTTCCCATGTGTCATAACTTTTTCATGTCGGATTCAGAGAAGGATTAATGAAGGAAACAAAAGTATTCACTGTGTGTGTGTGTGTGTGTGTGTGTGTGTGTGTGTGTGTGTGTGTGTGTGTGTGTGTGTGTGTGTGTGTGTAACAATAATAATAATAATAATGATAATAACAATAATAATAATAATAATAATAATAATAATAATAATAATAATAATAATAATAATAAATAATAATAATAATAATAATAATAATAATAATAATAATAATAATAATAATAATAATAACAATAATAAACGGTTTCTTCAGACATAAGCAGCTCGGGAGCTGAAAATGTAAACTTACAGGGGGAAATATCCTAATATTACATACTGAAAATTACATACTTAAAATTAGGCACAAATACAGTGTGTGTGTGTGTGTGTGTGTGTGTGTGTGTGTGTGTGTGTGTGTGTGTGTGTGTGTGTGTGTGTGTGTGTAAAAAGATGTACAGTACTCACAGTACTCACAAAAAATAAACACGTATGATTCCATCGAAATAACGCAGAATCACTAACAAAAGTTTTTTTTTTTTTTTTAACTAATTAGACTTACGCCTACCTCTCTGTCTTCCAGTCTGAACCTCATTCTCTAAATCTGCATATCTCCTTCCCTTCCTTTGTCCCAGTCATTACGCTAGGAGGCAAATCAATAAATGCACACACATACACAAAAATGAATAAATAAATAAAATAAATAAATAAAATAAAATAAAAGAAAGAAAAAAAGAAAGAAAACAAAGAAAAAAAATCAATAGATAAATAAAATAAGAAAATAATAATAATGGTGGAATTGAGCGACAGTTACAAGTGTTGAGCAGTTGTGGCCACGTGGTGCAGCAACGAGCAGTGGTGCATCGATCACCAAGGCTTGCGTGTACGAGGCATTGTCATGGTACTTCCTGTTAAGGTGGTGCACAGTCTAGAGACAGTCTTGGACCAGCGACGGTTACACCCAATGTTAGAAGAAAATACCTTCTCTAATGCAAAAGTTAACCAGTATTCTCAATCGCGCATCCCTTTCTCTGGCAAACTTTGGAATTCCCTATCTAGTTCTGAATTTCATCCTCCATATTACCTTAACTCTTTCAAGAGCGAAGTGTCAAGACATCCTTTGATTTCGCTTAAAGCCTGTGACTATATGGGTATCGGCACTTAACTGGACCGTTTTATATGTATGTAATATATATATATATATATATATATATATATATATATATATATATATATATATATATATATATATATATATATATATATATATATATATATATATATATATATATATATATATATATATATATATATATATATATATATATATATATATATATATATATATATATATATATATATATATATATATATATATATATATATATATATATATATATATATATATATATATATATATATATATATATATATATATATATATTTATTCAAGACATTTAATTTGGCTAACTCTTTACTTTTCTTTTAGGGAACCAACACTCAAGTGGACCTTTTTTTTTTATATATTTTGTTGCCCTTGGCTGGCATCTCTCCTGCATAAAAAAGTAGTAGTAATAGTACCATTATCATTATTATTGTCATTATCATCATAATTCTCAAAACTGTAATAGTTTACTGTGAGTATAATAAAAAGAATGTTGACAAATAATTTTTATTCCCAATAAAATAATACAAAATATTATACTAAAAAGGCACGAGTAGACTGAATGTCTTTGACGGGTCAGATGCACACACACACACACACACACACACACACACACACACACACACACACACACACACACACACACACATATCATCATCATCATTATTCTGCCTTTTTCTTGCCCTTGGCCTCGCTGTCCGTCATGTCAGTGGTCATATCCTCGGCCTCGGAGCGCACGTCCTGCAGCGATCCGGCGGTCACCTTTCTCACGACAACGCGGCCAATGAGGAAGGTCCACACCAGGTCGATAGCCAGCAGGCCGCACACGAGGCCGTACTGTAACCTGAACGCAGGCGTCTGGAAACCCTCACCAGTCTGAATTAACACCTCCTTCATGATCCAGAAGGGATAGAGGTAGCAGCGCGTCACGGCCCAACTCAAGATGAACACCACGAAGATGGCATCAGTAGGACCCTTGATCCCAGCGTACGTAAGCATCTTGGCGGAGAGCAGCGGCACGTCAGACACTTCGTGCACGAGCAGCACTAACGATCCTGAGCGGATGAAGTTGCACGCCCACGAGAACACCATGAGTAACACAGTGAAGAGGTGGTGGAGCATCATCTGCACTTTATCGAAGGTGCTTCGGCCTGAAGAATGCACCTGCAGGAAGGTGGATGCCCAGAAGTAGGAGAGGGCACACATGTAATACCACCACATATCGTCGTCAACGTGGTGGTGCGGGTAGTCCGCCCAAGTCACGGAAATATCCCACGTCCACG
Source organism: Portunus trituberculatus (assembly GCF_017591435.1). Taxonomy (NCBI): domain Eukaryota; kingdom Metazoa; phylum Arthropoda; class Malacostraca; order Decapoda; family Portunidae; genus Portunus; species Portunus trituberculatus. The sequence goes on from NC_059300.1 coordinate 22,020,595, forward strand.
GCTTGGAAAACATCACCACCATGCCGAGGACCGTCAGTGTGGTGTGGCAAACAAGGTTGAAGCCGCAGTCAATGAACTTCTCATAAGTGGTTGTTTGAGAGACTATTCGCCGCCGCCTCAACCAGCGCTCCGCGTTCCGTGTTGACATGCCGCAGGCGTCTGATGCCTCCATCAACTGCTTCTTGGGTGGGTTGTGTCCATGGCGACGAAAGACTTCTTCCATGACATGGCAGGGCACAGGAGGGCGTGGCCGTTTATTCGAGATGCCGGCAAGTTGGGCCAAGGGTTCTAACAGGAAGGGCACGATGATAAAGTTCTTCGCCAACAAGAGCAGCACGCCCAGGAACAGCGGATACACGCAAACATCATGAATCTTGGGGTAATGCAGGTCCTCTCTGTCCACTAGATCTTCCCACTGCAGACCTGACGGCAGCCAGAAGGCTGGGTGCCAAAAAGCAGCTGAAGCCTTGTTCCACAATATACCAATCTGTAATACATCAAACTTAGACTTCCACGTCACACTGACTCGGAACGACAAACCCAAACCCAACAACATCAATCACTGGTAAAAAAAAAAAAAAAAAAAAAAATTCATGTTATGTTAAAGTGATGCCCAACGTTGTTTTAGATATAACAGGGATTCTGACGTTTTATAATAATTTAAAACAACACAAGAGAAGTTATGAGGAGGATGAGGATGAGGAGAAAAAGAAAAGAAAAAAGAAAGAAAAAAAGAAAAGAAAAGGGAATATAAGAAAAAATGCAAGAGACTGGGACTTACCAGAGTGTTGTTGCTGATGTAATGCTGCATTGATGGGCTCAAAAAAACATCTACATAACTTTTCATGGTAGCCATGTCTCTCTCTCTCTCTCTCTCTCTCTCTCTCTCTCTCTCTCTCTCTCTCTCTCTCTCTCTCTCTCTCTCTCAACACTGAAGATAAATAGTAATCAGAATAGCACCACAGCTTTCACTTCCATTTCCTGACTTTCCTACATCGCCATATCTTTGTTTGAGCGCCTCAGAACTCAATGTTTCGATATCGCATAAAGTTACAGCAGTTGGTGGAGCTTTTCTCGAAGCCACTTGGTACCTCAGGACAGGCAAAGTGAATGGGGCTGAGGTATACAAGACCCTGCGTCAAGCTGCCAGCTCAGCCAGTACAGTCACTGCCACAGTTAAGCAAGAATCTCTCAGGGCACGTCTTATCAGTGTTATCAAGGTGACTGCCTCGGCGCCGCCTCTCTCTCTCTCTCTCTCTCTCTCTCTCTCTCTCTCTCTCTCTCTCTCTCTCTCTCTTCCTCTTCCTCCTACTTTTACGCCTACATTTACATTAATATAGCTATTAGTAGAGCAACAAATTAATCACAATGAAAAAAAAAACATTATTTTTTCACCCTCCCTTCCATTTTTTTTCTTCCTTCCAGCTAAAACTGATTCATACATGTCATCACTATCTTATCTCTTATCAAATACTGCCTAAATATGACTTAATCAATACCGTTCAGCCATCGACATACAATCCCGTGACACCTCACCGCCACCACCACGAGCATCACCATCACCATCACCATCATCCCCACCACCACCACCGCCACCGGTCCTACAATACTTCTGCACCAATTATCAGCACCATAAATCACCTTCTCTCCTTATCTCCAACTATCACCACAGACGCCATTCTCATTCCGTACCCACCCAACCATCCGCCCACCGTTTCCCCGACCCTCATGATAACAATAAAGCCAAGTACAATGAATGTTAAGCGAGAAAGAAATGTTTGTATGTCCGCAAATGAATGAATATATATATATATATATATATATATATATATATATATATATATATATATATATATATATATATATACACACACACACACACACACACACACACACACACACACACACACACACACACACACACACACAACGAAAATAATAACAGGGACAGAAAACGCAACGAAAAGTCTACGCCAGTGGTTCCCAAACTATCTTACCTGACGCCCCCTTCTTCCTTCCAGTAGACCCGCACGCCCCCCCCTCCCACTTCCTCTTTTGCTCATGTGAACTTATTTTATTTTATTGCATTTATTTCTTAGCATTGTTCAGGAAAACAGATCTCTGTTTGTATTAAATTTTAATAATGAAAGCCACTCAAACAAATAATAGTACATTCCAGAGAGACATTTTGATTTTATTATTCTTATAATCTATTAAAACATTTTTTTTAGCAGATGACTTCACGCCCCCCTTGAATTTTCTTTACGCCTCCCTAGGGGGGCGCGCCCCCCAGTTTGGGAACCACTGGTCTACGCATTTATTGTGAATGGCGTTGATGCCACAGTTCTTTTTCTATCATTCATATTAATGAACCCATGGATAAATAAATAAACTGGCCAGTAATGAATAAAATACTTCATCAGTGTGTGTGTGTGTGTGTGTGTGTGTGTGTGTGTGTGTGTGTGTGTGTGTGTGTGTGTGTGTGTGTGTGTAATTCACCACGGTCGTCTGCTAGTCACCCAGCCAGTCTTCCCCATTACGGAGCGAGCTCAGAGCTCATAGACCGATCTTCGGGTAGGACTGAGACCACAACACACTCCACACACCGGGAAAGCGAGGCCACAACCCCTCGAGTTACATCCCGTACCTATTTACTGCTAGGTGAACAGGGGCTACACATTAAGAGGCTTGCCCATTTGCCTCGCCGTGTGTGTGTGTGTGTGTGTGTGTGTGTGTGTGTGTGTGTGTGTGTGTGTGTGTGTGTGTGTGTGTGTGTGTGTGTGTGTGTGTGTGTGTGTGTTTGTGTGTGTGTGTGTGTTGTGAGAGAGGAAGTCGGATCCGCGTGCACATGAAGGGGTCTGTGGAGCGGGCTCTGGACAGTCTACCTCAGATATTATCAAGGGATCTATTATTCATGACTGGTAAACTACTAGACCTGTGCTGGAATGACAGTGTTCCTTACCGGGCCATTTACGGCAGTGACAAGACTTTAGACCATGGAATAAAAGGAAGACTGTGAGCACGTTGATGCAGTGCACGCGGATGTAGTGGGCTGCTCACAATACTAGTGAGATGTGGAATTTTTCACAACCTGTGAGTAATGCAGCAACGTTCAGCAACTTTCTTCGCTTCCTCGTCACTGGCTTCCGGACAGCAGGCGTGAGTCGTGGTGCTGGGTGCAGTAAAGTACCTGGCATCAGGTAACCGGCGTGTAGTACAGCGTGTCAAGCCATTTGTGCCCCACCCGCTGCACCAAAGCATGCGGCTGTCTTGTTATAATTTTAATATATATATATATATATATATATATATATATATATATATATATATATATATATATATATATATATATATATATATATATATATATATATATATATATATGTAATTAATTGTGTCCTCAGCAGTCTGGTTTTGGGTGTTAAGGAAGTGGCTTGTACAGTGAGGGTGAGGGAGGCAATGTAAACCAAGTGTTGGGGCAGAGCAAGCCTCCTCATGAGTCATCATCCCTGTTTGATAGTTTTCCTTTACCTCACAGAAAGGAATATTTCTGCCAACATTTCAAGAGTAAGGCCATGGTGCTTACTAAAGATGAGAGGTGTTATTGCTAGCCTAAATTGGTGCAGAGGTTTCCAGCCCTTATAGGACATAATTCTACACTCAAACATTCTTTAAGTGTATAATAGTTTACACGTAACTAGACAGTCCACAACGTGAAGATGGTAGAGTGAACATATACTTACTAGTTTATTTATTTTTTTCTTTCGAAGCCCTTAATATTTTCCAGGGCATTAGTGTATGATCTTTGATTCCTCATAAATATGAGTTACAAAGTTCATCACAACCCATCATCATATCTCACCACTCAACACTTCTTAACCTTTCTCCATCCGCCTGCCTCTCGCCATCTTATGTCACGTGCAGTATCATTCACTCCTCCCACCCCGTATCACCACCGAGCACAACATCACCATTCCTCATTTTGTTATCACCCATCACGTTGACTTATTCTCCACCACTCCCCACCATTTATCATTCTACTATACCACTCCTCGTTACCAAGGATTATACCATCACTTTTCATCATTTCCTTATTTTTCATTACTACACCACCAGGGTCCAGTCACTTACCCATCTACCATCGGCTATCACCACCCGTCACCATAATCATCACAAACATCAAGGCGCACCTGCGACTGCATACCTCACCCAAAATAATATACCACTATAGTAAGCACGATAAATAAAATCTGATATATATATATATATATATATATATATATATATATATATATATATATATATATATATATATATATATATATATATATATATATATATATATATATATATATATATTCCTGCGGAAATTTGTTAGGTACAGTTTGGTGAAGTGGCCGTAGAGAAACAAACAAACAAACAAACAAACAAACAAACAAACAAACAAACACACACACACACACACACACACACACACACACACACACACACACACACACTGCAAGAAGACCTAAATAAGATCTGGGAATGGAGTAAAAAGTGGGAAATGGAATTCAATGTGAACAAAAGTCATGTCATGGAAATGGGGAAGAGTAAAAGACGACCAGTGGGAATCTATAAGATGGGAGATGGAGTAGAACTGGAGAAAGTTAAAAAGGAAAAGGACTTGGGAGTGACGATGGAAGAAAACAATCAACCAGTAAGCCATATTGATAGAATTTTTAGAGAAACATAATTTGCTTTGGAATATTGGAGTAGCATTTCACTACATGGACAAAGAAATGATGAAGAAATTGATAAGTACTATAATAAGACCCAGATTGGAATATGCAGGAGTAGTGTGGACCCCTCATAAAAAGAAACACATAAGGAAATTGGAGAGGCTACAAAAAATAGCTACAAGAATGGTTCCAGAATTTGAAGGGATGACATATGAGGAGAGACTAAAGGCTATGGATCTACCAACCCTGGAACAAAGAAGGGAGAGAGGAGACCTGATACAAGTTTATAAATTGATCAACGGAATGGACCAAGTGGATAATGAGAAACTGATCCTGAGAGAAGAATATGACATCCGAAGCACAAGATCGCATAGTAAAAAGCTGAGAAAAGGAAGATGTCTGAGAGATATTAAAAAATATAGTTTCCCGCAGAGATGTATTGAGACGTGGAACAGTTTAAATGAAGAAGTAGTGTCTGCAACGAGTGTGCATACTTTTAAAGTAAGATTGGATAAGTGTAGATATGGAGACGGGGCCACACGAGCATAAAGCCCAGACCTGTAAAACTACAACTAGGTAAATACAACTAGGTAAATACACACACACACACACACACACACACACACACACACACACACACACACACACACACACAAGCCAGAGGACCGGGATTCGATTCCCCGGCCGGGTGGAGATATTTGGGTGTATCTCCTTTCACGTGTAGCCCCTGTTCACCTAGCAGTGAGTAGGTACGGGATGTAAATCGAGGAGTTGTGACCTTGTTGTCCCGGTGTGTGGTGTGTGCCTGGTCTCAGGCCTATCCCAAGATCGGAAATAATGAGCTCTGAGCTCGTTCCGTAGGGTAACGTCTGGCTGTCTCGTCAGAGACTGCAGCAGATCAAACAGTGAAACACACACACAAAAGCCAGAGGACCGGGGTTCGATTCCCCGGCCGGATGGAGATATTTGGGTGTGTCTCCTTTCACGTGTAGCTCCTGTTCACCTAACAGTGAGGTGAGTAGGTACGGGATGTAAATCGAGGAGTTGTGACCTTGTTGTCCCGGTGTGTGGTGTGTGCGTGCCTGGTCTCAGGCCTATCCGAAGATCGGAAATAATGAGCTCTGAGCTCGCTCCGTAGGGTAACGTCTGGCTGTCTCGTCAGAGATTGCAGCAGATCAAACAGTGAAACACACACACACACACACACACACACACACACACACACACACACACACACACACACACGTGTACACATACAACTGCTGTTAGAATTTCTCCAATTACGTCAACTTCACGGTGTAAATGTAAAATCAAAATGTATTATACAAACAAAAGAGAAATAAGAACGTGGAGTGGTGATATTACTGGAGCCGGAGCGTGGGCGTTCGGTGCGCAGGGAGGGAGGGGTGGTTATGGTGGAGGGGGGACGGGAATGGACAGGCTCCGGTCATGAGGGCGTGGTGATAACTTATCTGAGACATCGTCAGCTCTACTCCCCCCACGTGAACATCACGCCATCGTCCCCTCCCATCTCTCTCTCTCTCTCTCTCTCGTACATACACACAGCGAGAGAGAGAAAAAAAAAGCCGCCGTGGTACAATGGAACCATGCGTGCTTTGGGATCCGAGGGGTCTCCAAGCGCACGGGTTCGAACCCTGTCCACGGTCTGAGTGCAGGTTGGGCTTCCTCACTCAGGGCAACGGTTTCCTAGCGGGTGGGCTTTGAGATAGGAGGTACCCCAAAAAGTATCCCCTTTAACCCATAAATTCCCGTGAAAAGCCCACATGGTATAAAAAAAAAAATAATAACTGGATTGTTCACCCATATCATTAAGTAAAAACATAACACATATCCAGGTTTTTCGGAAGAAAAGAGTAAAACGATTTCACGAAACAGTAATACTGTCCTCGTGATTTCACCTCATACACAAGGAAGCTGTCTCTGACTGAGAGCGACTCGGGATGGCGCTGAGAGGACGGTGTCATGTACACGCCAAGAAAGGGACGGAATGAGTAAGCAGAGTTATTGAGTAAAAGAGAGAGCATAGAACGAGAGTGAGGTAGGGCTGGGGGAGGCAGGTATGGGCGAGGCAAGGTTTGGGGAAGTAGGTGTAGGAGAAACGGGGTGAGGCAAGGGTGTAGAAGGCAGTGTTGAAGGTTTAGCCTCAAGAAGAAAGAAAGATAACTGAACCCCGGTGCTCAGTATGGATCACTTCGCCTCTCATAATGTTCCACAAGGTGACTCCAAACTACACAACTTAAAATCACTCATTAAACGTTAGCAAATATGCAAGCCAAACTCAGTGACTTTTTAGTAAGTTGACGTGCTAAAAATTCTAGCTAAGAGCACAAAGATGAATATATAGAAAAAAATAAAGTTCATAATATCATTCCCGAAAAGATTACATGAGAATAAAAGAAGATAAAAACAAGGAAGTTAATTCATTCATTTTATGAGGTGCCTTGAGATTTGACGCAGTGAGAGAAAGGAACTATTGGAGAAAAACAAGGATGGATTGAAAACATCATTAAGATATTACCAATAAAGAAACGAGAATAAGATTATGATATGGAGATTGTTGTCAGTGGCACGAGCAACAACCTAACTGCATGACATCTAATGGCATTATAAACACCTACGTCATGTACGTCATGTACGGTGCGTGCATACACACGAAGGCGGAGGAATAATGAGGGAAGAAATGGGGGAAAGTATTATTGAAGCAGAGAGGGAGGGAGGGAGGCAGGTGAAAACTAGTTGATATTTAAAGTAATAGATGACGTGATCTGATAGCATATCAATGAAGGGAAAGTAAAGAAAAAAAGGGATAGACGCGGTGAAGCAATGAACGGGACAAGGTGAAACGTTAGACAGGTGTGAAAGGTGATAATGGTATTTGACATGGCTTGGCAATGTGTAACGTGATGACTGACGAAGGAATAAGCCAGTAAAATGAGAACGAGGGCAAGAGCGGCAACGACGAGATGAAGACAAACAGACCATCCGCATGACTCACTTCCTTGATAAAAATTACTTTCTACCTTCCTTTCTCTCCTCCAAAATCACTACAATACTCTCACTTTTGTTATTACTTCCACATCACACATCACAAAAAACACTTCCCTACTTTTCCAGTCTTTCCTATTTACATCAACGATCCAGCCCCGCCCCATCACTGTCTTCTCCACTTTATCTGCTACTGCTCTCTCTCCTTCCTCCCTCTCCTCCTCACGTGAGACTTGTATTCTAAGCAATATTGATACGGTGAAGGCACACTCAGTTACAAAGGGAATAAGTAAAATAACTGACTGACTGGGCGCCAACGTGGACGAGAAGGGGAAGAAGGTGAAGACAGTGTTTATTAATAGTAGTAGTAGTAGTAGTAGTAGTAGTAGTAGTAGTAGTAGTAGTAGTAGTAGTAGTAGTAGTAGTAGTAGTAGTAGTAGTAGTAGTAGTAGTAGTAGTAGTAGTAGTAGTAACAGTATTAGTATTAGTAGTATTAGTATTGGTGGTGGTGGTGGTAGTGGTGGTAGTAGTGGTAGTGGTGGTGGTGGTGGTGGTGGTGGTGGTGGTGGTGGTAGTGGTGGTAGTGGTGTTAAAAAAATCAGAGTGGTAGTAGTAGTAGGTGGTATCATCAATATCAGCAGAGGTGTAGTAGTGGTATCAATGATCAGTGGGTGGTGGGTAGTAGTAGTAGTAGTAGTAGTAGTAGTAGTAGTAATATCAATAATATCAGTAGAGTAATAGTAGTAGTAGTAGTGGTGGTGGTGGTGGTAGTAGTATCAATAATATCAGAGGGTGGTAGTAGTAGTAGTAGTGGTATCAATAATCATCAGCAGTGCAGCAGTAGCAGTAGTAGTAGTAGTAGTAGTAGTTGTTGTTGTTGTTGTTGTTGTTGTTGTTGTTGTTGTTGTTGTTGTTGTTGTAGCATCAGTGGCAGTAGCAGTAGTAGTAGTATATCAGTGCAGCAGTAGTAGTAGTAGTAGTGGTGGTAGTGGTAGTAGTAGTAGTGGTATCAGTAGTCAGGAGGTGGTGGTGGTGGTGGTGGTAGCAGTGGTGGCATCAGTAGTAGCAGTAGTGGTAGTAGTAGTAGTGGTAGCAGTAGTAGTAGTAGTAGTAGTAGTAGTAGTAGTAGTAGTAGTAGTAGTAGTAGTAGTAGCAGCAGCATCAATAATATCAGTATTATCAGTAGAGTAGTAGTAGTAGTAGTAGTAGTAGTAGTAGTAGTAGTAGTAGTAGTAGTAGTGCGAGGCTACAGTGGTGGAGAGTGGCATAAGAGTAGATAGAGTAGAGGTAGAGTGAATTTATAGCTAACAACTAATGTTTATATTATAGAGTATTAGATATGGTTGGATGCCACAGTCATTAGCGAGAGTTGGGGCTATTACTACTAGTAGTAGTAGTAGTAGTAGTAGTAGTAGTAGTAGTAGTAGTAGTAGTAGTAGTAGTAGTAGTAGTACTAGTAGTAGTAGTACTAGTAGTAGTAGTAGTAGTAGCATCAATAATATCAGTATTATCAGTAGTAGTAGTAGTAGTAGTAGTAGTGACAGGAAGAGGAGCGCGCAGTGTCGGCATGTACAGCTGTGGGCTCAATACTCAAGAGTCCTCTTTGATTTGAGTGGAACCAGCTGGCTTTGCTCGGTCTTCACTGTGCCGTCCAACATGTTTGTTTTCTTCCCTCAAAACACAAATAAAGTATGTAACAACATATAGTTATACATATAGTAGGTAGTCTTTTAACTGTTTTATTCAAGCAGGATGCTTTTTTATTCGTGTTTTACTTGAACTTTTTCTTTTTCTTTTTTTTACTTTTCACACATTTGTACTTGCTACAGATAAATATTTCCACTAATATTCTTTTATAAATATTCAGACTAGCTATACAACCACTGTCTGCACCGACCACTAGTAGGTGCCAATAGCAAGTCGGTCCATTGCAAGACTGCCCACCAGTGTGCCTAAGCAAGACTAGTCGCAGTCATACGGGTATGTACACCTTTGTGAGCTGTGACCACGGCCTGAATGAGCCGACCAATGTTGCCAGATCGCTGAGCTCAATTCTGGCTAAATATGGCTAACTTTAGATGGAAATTGGCTAATAATAATGGCTAAATTCTCAAAGCCTACCAATAACATTTGGTGATGTACTATTGCCTTATATGTATGATAATAAATATAATGAATGTACTTATATTAAAAAAATCGGGAATTTTCTACTTGAGAAATTAATTTTCATCTGCCTTGATGATGAGAATGGCTCACTGTTTTTCAAGTGCTTCTTACTTTTTGCATGTTCCTTTGTATCATAAAGTTTTGCTCTAATCACTGCCTTACAAAATTTACAATGTACATTATTTGCATCACCTGGAATTTCCATTATCCATTCCTTACAGAAGTCCTCTTGAAGCCATTCTTTTCTAAATTTCTGTGTGTACGGTTGCTTTGGCATCTTGATAATAGGCTATTCCCCACACTGATATATATATATATATATATATATATATATATATATATATATATATATATATATATATATATATATATATATATGCTAATATTCAGAAGAGGGCAAATCGAGCACAGGCTCCACGCACGATGGGCTCAGACTGAGAGCTCCCTCGTCTTAGACGGTAGACCTGTATCCAACCTGTAACCCATTTCGTGAACTGGACGCGTCCAAGACCTGGGATCTGACCGTCTGAGTCGTATCCGTTTCACTGTTTACAATTTTTTCTTTTATTTTATTTACTCGGAATGTAGGAATACTACTATTAATACTTATAAATGTATGTAATTGTAAGATATTTAATTTTTTTTTATCTTATTTACTTGGAATGTAGGAATACTACTATTCATACTTATAAATGCATATAATTGTAAGATATTTACTCACTTGTCCCTATAAATAATGGCTAAAAAATAGCTAAATCTTTTGAGATTCTGGCTGCTTTTTCTGGCTAATGGCTAGATCAATTTTTTTCTGGCTGAATGATTAAAAAATTGGCTAGATCTAGCCAGAAACTGGCTGATCTGGCAACACTGGAGCCGACACATCAATGTACGTAAACAGAATCATTTCAAGAGGTCTAGAATGAAGTAAAGCGGAGATTTATATTTTATTGCAAAAAACAAGAATCATGCACACACACACACAAGAGAGAGAGAGAGAGAGAGAGAGAGAGAGAGAGAGAGAGAGAGAGAGAGAGAGAGAGAGAGAGAGAGAGAGAGAGAGAGAGAGTGTGTGTGTGTACAGAAAAACATTCAAGCAAATACAAAATTATATCGATCGATATTGGAACACACACACACACACACACACACACACACACACACACACACACAGTATCGTATTGAAATATTATAAACAAGAGCAGTGACGGAGGGCGGCAGGCCGGCAGTACCGCTTTAAGAGCCACACACATTATGTATCTAAACGAACATGGTCTTAATGGGAAGGGGACGAGTGCCCTTCTTCACACCAGATTTTTTTTCTTTCAAGTTACAATGAAAACGGAAGCTAGATACAATAACGATGGAAAGAAAGACGGTGTTAAGACTCACAGAACTCTGAGTTCAGGATGACGTTCGATCTTTTGTTAATCTCGATTCAGCTATTGTTCACAGGAGAGTGTGCTTTGTTACCCTAGCGTTCATCTCATTGATTTACAAAATAGCATTGAACAGGAAACGTTTTAAATTTCGATCTTTCATCTTCAAATTTTGATTGCGACTAAAAATACGCCTCGTTCTCTTCCCTTCCCAACGTGGGACACCTTTTGCATGAAGTTTAATAATTTTCTAGACTAGTAAGGAATGGTTTTTGTTTGGAAACTGGCAGTCTGATAACTATTATAACCTGCCCAGCAGTGGGAGGGGCTGTGTGATGCATTGTCATCCCTAACCTGACGCATGTGGCTTTTCGGGAATGTGTGCTAGAGCGGTGACACGAAGCTGAAGTGTACCGAGCAGAGATGAGGATGAGGCTAAAAGAAGGTCTATCGTCAACGTCGAGGCTTGGTAAGCGGTACAGCGGCCGCAAGGCTTTGTACTCCAAAAGGACGAACACTTGATCAATAAACAAATCAGTAATAGCGGAATGTATAAATTACAAAGCCGTATAGCTTGGCTGGCGAACCAAATTCTAGTGAGGTGACGGGATCCCCCAGGTGGCGACGCGAGGCACCAGTCACATATGGTAATCAGGTTCCTAAAGCGACGGTCACCAAGCAGGGGGTCGCGGTTTTTTTTTTTTTTTTTTTCCCTTTACCAAAGATTGTGCACGCAATGATATGCTTAATCTATGAGGCTAAGTTTCGACGCTATTGTGATATGAAACTGCTAGTCACTCACTTGCATCAACTTAGCTAAGACAAAAATCTCAAGCGGATACTAGTGCCACAGTTCACCGTAGAGGCAACGGGCGGGGAGAAGGGAAAGTAAGGGATGAGCAGAATAAAGGCGGAGTGCTGTGGCTTCTACGCCTCCTTCTTGGTGGTATCGTCGTCTTCGTCCGAAGCCTCGGAGGAAGATCGCACATCAGAAATCTCCTTGAATAATAGCATGCGTACCACAATCCTGAGAATGAGATAAGTCCACATGATGTGGATCAGCAGCAGACCTAGCAGCAGGCCATTGAAGATATAATAGACAGGATACCAAACCTGTAAGATCACGTGAGCGCGGAAAAGCGTGGTCTTCATGATCCAGAATGGGTAGAGTCCGACTCGTGTACATAGCCATAATATTAAGAATATCACAAACAACGCATCCATGCCAAGCTGCTTTCCGCACAGTTTGCAAATCTTGGCCAGCAGCATTGGAATGTCGCCGCACTCATGAACCACAAGCACAAGTGTTCCGATGCGCACGAAGTTCACAACCCACGAGAAAGAAATGAGCAGGATGGTGAGGAGGTGGTGCACAAAGAGCTGTGTGGAGTCTTTCCGTCGATGCTGGAAGAAGTGAGTGATGGTCATGCTCCAGTAAAACCCCAGGGACACCATGTAGTAAGTCCACACCCAATCATCCACGCTGTGTTCTGGGAACCCAATGAAGCAGTGGTCGATGTTCCACAGCCATTCCTTGTCCCAAAGCACCACCGCGCCCAGTATCGAGTACGAGATGTAGTAGGAAGTCTCCCATATTAAATTGCAAAACTTTGTAAGCGGTGAAGTCTTGCTGACGGCTGCCCGCTGACGCAGCCACCGCTCCACCTGCCGCTCAGTCAATCCCAAACCCGTGGCCGCTTCCACGAGCACCTGAGGAGACGGTCGTGTGCGGTACCGTCTAAAAACTGTCTCTAGGTCATCGTTGTGAACTGGGGAGCGAGGCCGTACATCCTTGATTCCCAGAAAACGTCCTAAGGGTGCGAACACGAAGGGATTAAGTACAAGGTAGCGGAAGGCGATGAAAACGGCGGCGATGGCGAAGGGATACGTCCAGGCATCCATGAAGACAGGGAAGCTGAAGTGTGTGGAGTGGGTGAGGTAGTACCAGGTGTAGCCAGGGGGCAGCCACACATCCTCGTTCCAGAACCACGCCATCAGCCAAGACATCCTACAGAAGAGCGGCACCCCGGTTACCACGACCCCAACCCACACCCTGCTATACTCCTCTCGCGGCCACTCTCGACCACCCATGCCTCTCACTCCACTCTATCTTCCCCACTCTCTCTCTCTCTCTCTCTCTCTCTCTCTCTCTCTCTCTCTCTCTCTCTCTCTCTCTCTCTCTCTCTCTCACTTCTTTCATCACACACAAACAACACAGTTGAAAAACACCGAAAGAACAGTAATATGATAGAGTAAAAGAAAATACAAAAGAATTAAGATTATATTAAAAAATAAAAAAATAATAGATAAAAGATGCGAAAATAGAATTGGAAGGGAACGAGACAGAGATATGGAATTATAAGAGTAAGAGTTGTTAAAAAGGAGTTAAAGACGCTGAAGAAGTAACATAGAAGAACAACGTACAATCTAACGAAATCAAGAACAGAAGTACGACAAAAAAGATAACCCGATGTCTGACACACACACACACACACACACACACACACACACACACACACACACACACACACACACACACAATTATAGATATAAATATCTACTAAGACACTTACACCTGCTATCAGCACGAGCACCACCAAAGCATGAGACGAAAAACAAAAGCACTATGATAAGAAAAGAGCATGTAATGAAATTCTGCAGAATAACAGAAGCGGAAGATGCATAGTAGAGGAAACAATAGCTGTGCTCCCAGACGCGGAGAAAAGAGGAATAGAAAACTAGCAAGCCAAGATATCAAAATTAGGCGTGCAGGCACAAGGCGAGATAGGAGAAATGGAAATGCAGTCACTTGAAAGGTGCAGCGTTAGCAGCTGTGACAGTTCTGGCTGGGAGGAAAATCGCGTAGTACTAAAAGCTGGAGTGTTACATGGAGTCAGACTTGACTCCATGCTGTAAATATTTGACATCGATTGGCGTTAATAACAATATTAATCATAAAAGTTATAGAGGGAAAAAGAACAACAATAATAACAAGAACTAAGACAGGAAAAACGCGAGTTTCTTGAGCACGTTATGGATCAATGTGATGCAGACGACCGTGAAAAAATTGCAAACTATAAATTAAATAAGATACTAAACACATAGATAACTATATAATGAATTAATAAACAAATGACATGATCCACATCACCGAAAAGTTTATATACCACCAAACATATGCATGAACAACGATACAAGGTATATATGGAAAAATATAGCACCTGATGATGAAAGTGCGATACTGAGGATTCTGGTCCTACTAGTGTCCCAAATGTGCAAGGTGAAGGCGGCCTGAGTCGTGACGAGAGGTAGTGTGGCACGAGACACACTCCCTCACGCCACCACCGCGCACTGGATTCCAGTTGTGGTGGTATCTCGCGTCCACATGTTACCCAAGCAACCAACTGGCGCGCGCAAGGAAGCGGCGAGCCAGGGAAGGGATGAGAGACTGAAGAATTCATGCTCCTCCTCCTTCTTCTCCCGACACCCTCGCTGCAAAGCCTTCCTTTAGTGGTGCTGGCTCAAGGGTGAGTGCCAGACCGTGTCTTAGAGGTTGGCACGGAAAGCGCGCCACGGCACTACAGAACAAATAAGAAAAATAATCATAAGCTTCAGTTATATGTGACTTCATTCTGAGGTGTGTACGTAACAGATAACCTTATTTTGCCTCGTTGATCCAAATATTGTCATGAATTCAAGTTCATTATTTTTTTTCTTTAATCTATCCGCTTAATTGTATTCTAGAAACATTTTATTTATATATTTTAATACTCAATAAATGTGGTATATACATGCTTGGCGAGTGAACACACACACCCAGCACACTGCACCCACGTCATCTCACCCCATGACGGATTTATGCACACTGAACAAAGAATAAAGCCTATCGCAAAACCATGGATGGAGAAAAAATACATTAAAACTTGGTCGATGTGCATCGCTCCCTTGCACGTTATCGGTCTGATGGTTAAGAGTGAAAAGGAGGTCGCGCGATATCTTATCTCGTTATCGTATCTCTACGCCCTACGGACGCCAACCCCTCCCCCGATGGAGGAAGAGGGCGGAGTGACGCGAGCCTCAGCGTATGCATGTTGTGTATTAGCAGAGAGTGTAAATGAGAGACAATGTGGAATGTCACAACACGGTGCAGGTGCACGAATAAAATCTCAGAGTCTCTCTCTCTCTCTCTCTCTCTCTCTCTCTCTCTCTCTCTCTCTCTCTCTCTCTCTCAAACTCGCTTCACTGTCTCCATTGTCTCCATCTACGTATACGGTACTTACCGTCACCAGCAGTAATAATAAAAGCACCAAGCAACGCGTCACATGGCATTAAGATCCCCGTAGGACTCGTTTATTTTAAAGTTATGAGTAATTAGGATTTCAGATTATGAGGAAAAATGAAGAATGACGATACATTTACCACTGGAGGAGACAGAGGCGGAGGCAGAGGCGGGGACTTAGGAGGAGGAGGAGGAGGAGGAGGAGGAGGAGGAGGAGGAGGAGGAGGAGGAGGAGGAGGATTAATGAAGAAAACGCTGATACGAACGAGGGTCATTTTGATACAGGTGGGAATGAAACCGGAAAAATTTACTGGAGCGAATAATCAGTAGACTGGTATGGGCAGAATAAAGGTAAAAGACAGTAATGTGTTATAAAAGACTTTTTTCAAATAATTAAGAATTTAATAAGTGGAAAACGAGACTATATCCAAATTATTCGGTGAAAGGAATAAAGGACCAAAGCGAGGTTAACACAACAGCTTTTACTCAAGGTAAACCACAGGCAGTCATTGCCATTGCTACGTTTCTCCTTTGCGCTGAAAACAAATCTAAAGTGAAGACTTTTCTGATGCCCCTGCACATTAGCCACCTTCAAGACACAACAAATCACCTTCAATAATTATCCAAGTGTTCCATGCAAAATAATTCAAATTAAAATAATATAAAGGTAATAATAATCGTAAATTCTTATGCATGCAGTGCATTTGAGAGGTTTTAAAGATGCGCTAAAGTCATTGAAGCGTGAAAGCTTCCTTCACCACTAATGATTGATAGGTAAGCATCAGTGACTCCACTAGTAACTTATGTATACTACTTGCGTTAAGATTACCCTGCCATGTAATAAATGTTATATTGTAACATAACTGTAATGAAGAGAAGACGTGTACAAAGGACTAACAAAAAAGGTTTTTGCATGGACACCTAAGCCAGGGAAATGTTTCGTAGAGAGCAGATGCATGCCCAAAAGTTCAGCGTGAAGCAGTCATCCACGTAAAAAGATAACAAGTAAAAGACGTTACGCATTGTTGTTTCTCTCATATGCACACACTTGTATAAGAAAAATTTATGCATGGACAAAAAGCTTCTTTCTGAAAGATGCGATACTGAAGTGGAACCTGTAGCTGATATATCGTTTAATGAAAAATTAATGTGTCCGTGACTGGTGTTTCTGTCATGTTAAGAAAGAGATCACAATAAATTCTACGGTGTACCGATATCAGAATTTTGACCGATACCGATAGCGATATCACAAATTTGGTTGATACTAATTTCACTACCGATACCGATACTACTATTGGTACTGATAACTGCACTGGAAACCCTGTGAATAAGATTGTTGCCCACAGTCTTGTTGTTTTATAAAGTCTCACATTATTATTATTATTAATATTATTATTATTATTATTATTATTATATTATTATCATCATCATTATTATTGTCGTTATTATCATTATTATTATTATTATCATTATTCAGTTAGGTTATGTGTTTCTCAACCAGGGGGCCGCAGAAACCTATCAAGGGGTCCGCGGGACAGGGAACTGAACATATAACAGTTGATTTATCTGACTCATGACTACACAATGTCTTAATTAATACATCCAACTTTTTCTTTTTTTAGTTTTCCCTGACTAGTTGTATCTCAGAATGTTGTGATTATTTGTATGGTGTGTTATAATATTTATATGACTAAATGCTTAAAGACTGAGATAGTTATATTTGTTTGCAACATTGCTTTCAGGGTGGCATAACATGGTGCAATAGCTACAGTAGCATACTGCCAGAGTTCAGCCTGGGAGGTGCATACATTCTGTTGTCAACTGCTGCTGACTGAACACATGGCATGGCTGGTTGTCCTTATGGATTATATTTTTTTCCCATAATATGGGTTAACTTGTTTGTTTGCTTGATTTTCATTTGGCCACACTATAATACTGAAACTGGCAACACATATATAGGCCTTCACCTTTAAGGGCTTTCTTTCTTTTTACCAGAGTGATGTTTACTTGTCTCTTGGGAAAATGGACAAATATGTTATTCGACCATCCACATCAAAACAAGGAATACTGCCAAACAAACAGTGTGCTGAGCTAAATCTGAGCTACATACAAATGCATAATGACTATATCCTATCTAATAAATAAGTGGATGTAAGAAGTTTACAGAGCTTGAATGGTTGAGAAATCTTGGTTATAGGATAGTTGCGATGTTAGATTAGATTAGGTTATATTTGATTAGTTTACAGAAGTTAGATTAATAATATTTCTTGTGAGATTTAACTACCAAATTTTCAATTTAACGACTTTGGTCTATTTCAAACATAGGTAACTGCTATTTAGTCGTAAATAATTGTTATCTAAATGTTCTATGTATATATAAAAAAAAATAAAAAAAATGCCGCATCTCAAAGCTGTGAGCGATTTGCGTCGAGTAAAATACTCATATATACTAATTTAACAATAATAATAATAATAATAATAATAATAATAATAATAATAATAATGATGATGATGATGATGATGATGATGATGATGATGATGGTAAAGTAATGCTTTAATCTCATTTACCTAAACCAATTTCCTATTATGACATATTACAAGTTTCTTCCTAAAACAATTTTTCAATTCTTCATTCTTGCGTATATAATTTACGTTCACTGACCGTACATGTTACATAACACACAACGTTTTCTTGATATCTTCATTATTCATTTATTTATTATTATTATTATTATTATTATTATTATTATTATTATTATTTTCATGATAATTTATATTACCATTATTCATATTCATTTAATAAAATGACTGCTCCTGCTGTTCATTTACCGCAATCCCTAAACCTACATAAATTGTATCCAGCAATATTCTATTTGATCCAAGGGAAAATTATTCATTCACTCGTGTATTATCGGACAACGGTGGATCAGGATCACGAGCATATCTAATAAATGGCCTAAATGACAACGAGCCTCGATTAAGATAAGAAGGAAGTGCAAAGGAAGCGGAGAGCAATACAAAGCTACTAATAGTACATTACTGTCACAACGGCCTTACTCGTGGTCTGATCCTGAGTTGGTGAGAGGAGGCTGGTTAACGCTGGCCATAGCGATGGAGCACATAGCTAATACCAACGCCACACAGTGTTAGTGGGTTGGCCCAGCCAACTCACCAGATAGTGGGGCGATAGCGCCACATTCACTATCACGCTCTCTACTTGATAACAAATCTAACGAAGCGCAGACATTCTCCGAGTCATTCGATGAAAGAGCGAAGTGAGAGGAAAGTTTATGAAAGCCACGGCACGCGCTACTTAAACCATGACTTGCTTACTCAGTCAGTCCACCAAGCACCAGTTAATACACACATGCTATTTATGCAGAACGGAGTGGTCATGATAGACTTCCACACGTCAGCAGTTATACGCCTTGTGGTATAACATATGGGAAACATACGGTTCGAGTTAGCCAAAAGAATGGAATATGTGGCTTGAAACCTTCCTCCCCTTGTAGTTCCGAAAAAGTTGGCCAGAAGAAAGGGATAAATGTCTTGAAATCCTCACTATGTGATCACAAGTCTCAGAAAAAAAAAAAAAAGTCAGTTCAGAACCAAAGATTACGTACTTCGTTTACTCTTTCCAATAATGGATGACGTTTTCTTTACTCTTCTCACTAATACATAACAGAGTTTTCCGTGTGTTCAACAGTTTATATAAACTACACACACGGACATTGAACTCGAACATAGCACACCTCTCAAAGAGAGAGAGAGAGAGAGAGAGAGAGAGAGAGAGAGGAGAATTATCAGCTTTCGTACTTATCGAATCTGCCTTCGTTACTTTCAGTACATGTTCAATAAATCTATTATTATTGGTATTATTATTATTTTACTATTATTTTTATTATTATTATCATTCAATAAATCTATTATTATTACTATTATTATTTTATTATTATTATTATTATTATTATTATTATTATTATTATTATTTCAATGCTATTACTACTACTACTACTACTACTACTACTACTACTACTAATAATAATAATAATAATAATAATAATAATAATAATAATAATAATAATAATAATAATAATAATAATAATAATAATAATAACAATAATGATAATAATAACAATATCAATAGTAATAGTAATGATAATCATTATTATTGTCATTATTATTTGTTAATTTTCTTTTTATTTTACCTTTTTCAGCAGTTTACTTTCCTTGATCCAAAGTATCATTATTAGTCAGAGGAACTCCCTCTACTTCTACTATTCCTTATTCTTGTAACTGATCACATTTCAGTTCCAACTTCTGCATAAACATTACATATCAGAATTTTCAAGTAGACTGAAGGGACTCATTTCTAATATCAATCAAATTAAATTATAAAAAAAATAACCTGTCAAACTATTCATAATGTCACTACAGTATCTGTGCACCCACATCTGAGAACCATTAGCCAGATGCCTCTTACAACACTACATGGCCAAACCGTCAACAATTAAATGTTTAAAAAAGAAAATCAATAGAACATTATAATCAAGAAAATATCACAGCTACAATCAGAAGTAGAACAGAAGCTGGAACAGTGATAAGAACTAAGGAGGAGGTAGTAGACACCTGTTGAAGCAATAATTACTCTGTGAGGTCTAAAGCACTGGTTCAGATGCTGTGAACTCATTATAGCCAGTGTGAGCTCACTGAACATTTCCCTTTCTCACAACAAAAGGAGATAGTCACAGCCTGCCCTCTACAGAAACTCTCTTCCTTCATACAAAACTATATTCGCTAAATTACACACGTACACACAACTCAGAATTCTAAATTAGACATCCTACACCAGCCTTCAGTTCCATTCTGGGAGGGAGTCCATAAATGTCCCATGGTCCCATGACACGGCACATTCAACCTTCATTAACTTCTGCAACATTTAGTCTTAGATCTTAATTTTCAATCTGTAAACTACCATCCCTACTCAACTAAATCTCATTTTCTTTTCCTTACTGAAACACAGGAAGCCCCTTTTCTATTCTCTCCTATTTTCTCTATCTTAATTTTTATTCCAAAGCTGGATGTTGCATCTATATACATAATGACCTATGTAAGTAACTTGCTCTCATACCCATGCTCTTATTTTTTCAGAGTTTTCCATCACCTAGTTATGACTACAGTTGCTCAAAAACTAAATATTTCTGTATTGTATATCTGTCACCTAACTCTTCTGACTATTAAGAAACTCTTTAATTACTCAGCTTACAAACTGGAGCACATTCTCACTCTCTTTCCCTTTGTGGAAATCTCCATTCTTGGAGACCTCATTATTTACCATTAGCTTTGTGTTTTCTTCTCTCTTTACTGACCATCCTGGTGAACTAGCATTCAACTTTGCTATCCTCCAGGACCTAGAGCAAGTGGTGTAACACCCTACTCGTATTCCTAACTGTCTTAAGAGATATTTTAACATTTTTAGCCTTTTCCTAACCTCTAATCCTTCTGCTTGTGCTGTTACCTTATCTTCTCCATTGGGCTCCTCCCAACGAATCTCAGTTCTGTATCTTGTCTTATTGCTCCGATCACTCCTCAGAGTCCCCAAAGTGGAGGTGCCTCTGGCATTTAGTCTTTGCTAGTTGTGGGTGCCTGAGGAGGAATTATGCTGATTTTGCATGGAATAACTACTGCTTTCATGTTAGAGACCAGTCTCTGTGAACTGTGCCAATATTCCTTACTCTTTCTCTAGACCTTAACCTTCCAAATCTTGGTTTAACACAACATGCTATTCATGAGAGAAGTGGCTCACATAAGGTATTTGAACTTTCCATGACCATCTGCCTGAAATCATACCAAGTCTGTTCTTCAACTTGCTATAAACTCCTTCATTAATAGAAAGAGTCAAATATCTTTCAAGATCCAACTAACCCATACACTTCTGACATCAAGCCCCAAAAATATATCCAATAACTTTGCTTCTTCATCTTTCCCTCCCAATTTCATCATTATGGCACCATTGCCATATAATCTGTTTCTAAAGATGAACTCTTCTCTCAAATCTTTGCTAGTAACTCTACCTTGGATGATTCAGGTCTTGTTCCTTCCTAACCTAATCTTTAACTACTTCATGCTATTTACGAAAATCCTTCACAAGGATGTTTTTCCATGCCCTCACTGGTCTAAACCTTCATAAGGTTTATGGACCTGCTATTGTCCTCCAAAACTGTACCTTTATGATTACACCTTACCTAGTCAAACTCTTTCAACATCTACCTTAAGTTTGCCTACATTCAACTTCCTAAAAAACGAAAGGTTGACTGTTCTAATCCCTCAAACTACCATGTCATTGCTTTAATTTCATGCTTATCTAAAATTCTGAAATTTGTTTTCAACAATTCTTAAATCTTCATCTATCACTTCACAATCTTCTATTTGATCATCAGTATGGCTTCTGTCAAGGCCACTCAACTTACCTTACCGAATCTTAGTCATTTTCTTTTTAGATATTTTGGTGAAACTTTTTTGTTGTTGTATACAAATTCAAAAAATTTTATAGAGTCTGGCTCAAAGCTTTGATTTCCAAACTATCCTCCTATGGCTTCTTCTCTCTGCAACTTACCTAATTTCAAATTTCCTCTCCAACTGTTCTATTGCTGCTATGGTATACAGCCACTGTTTTCCTAATCTATTAACAGTGGTGTTCCTCAAGGTTTTGTCTTGTCATCCACTCTCTTCCTATTATTATTATTATTACTTGTTTTATGTTGTGGCCTATAGCACCTGTGGGCATACTTGAAGAGTACATGTGGGAAGCACTGTTCAACTTCCGCCCATTAGTGGCGCAGGCAATTTTACATATAGTGGTACCCATATTAGGGGCCATATCACCACCCAAGCGCATCTTTGGTGTAACAACCTAGAACCAGGGTATCATGGCGACATGTAGGTAACTTTAAACCACTCAAAAAATGGCATTGCTTCAAAGAAGTATGTGGTGGGATTCGAACCTATGCGTGGATGTTTGCCTGATCCCACGCTCACCACTTTATCCACTACACCAACGTCTCCCTATATTATTATTGATCTCTTAAACCAAACATTATATCATATTTGCTCCTCTGGTGATGATACCACCCTGCACTTTTCCAACATCTTTTTATAGAAGACCAACTCTTCAGGAAGTAAACATATCACACAAGGAAGCCACACAATGTCTGACTTCTGATCTCTCTAAAATTTCTGATTGGGACAGAGCAAATCTAGCATTGTTCAATGACTCAAAAACACAATTCTTCCATCTATCAACTTCACACACCCTACCAGACAACCATATCCTTTTCTTGACACTCAACTGTACCGGTCTTCTTTCTACACTGAACATGCTCAGTTTGTCCTTTTCTTATAATCTAAACTAGAAACCACATCTCATCTCTAGCTAAAAACAGCTTCTATGTAGTTAGGTATTCCCAGTCATCTCTGCCATTTTTTCTTTTCCCTGTAACTGCTAACTCTGTACAGGGACCTTATTTATTCATGTATGGAGTTTGCTTCATATATATATATATATATATATATATATATATATATATATATATATATATATATATATATATATATATATATATATATATATGGGTGGGGGTTATGAAATCAAAAGCTTTTCGTTTCAAAGTCCTTTCCTCTAACTGGCTATATTCAACCTCCTTATCATTGTTGCAATGTTGCATTCCTCACTAACTTCTACCATATTTTCATGCCAACTGTACTTCAGATCTTAATAACTGTATGCCTACTCTCTTCCCATGGCCTCATTGCACAAAAGTTTTTTTTATTCTTCCACCTTTATTCTGTCTACTTCTCAAATACAAAAGTTGATCAGTATTTTCATCATATAACCCTTTCTCCAGTAAACTCTGGAACTTTCTGCCAGTTTCTGTATTTCCATCTTTCTATAACTTGAACCTTTCAAGAGGGAGGTTTCTAGAAGTTTTGACTCTTTCAACTGTGTATGAGTGTGGCACTTTGGTGGGTCACTTTTTATTGCAATTTTTGTTGCCCTTCAAAAGAGAGATGAGATATATACGAGACTGCATGTATGGGCAGTATAAGCTCTGACATGGTAATTCTTCATGCTACCCTGTTCACACACCATCCAGGTAACCATGCACCTAATCAACAAATAAGAAAGCTGGAAAAGCCTACCCTCTCAGGAAGGCTCACAATGACTTTTAAAATATACAAGACAATACACATATTTATTTAGAAAAATCAGTGACAGTGACAGTTAACAATGAACATAAACAACAGAAGAGTGGGACATTGATTATCTTTTTTTTTTTTTTCATTTCTGTGATTACTGTCAATGCAATATCATGGTACAAGACTGTATGATTGCAATCTCCACCACTATGCCAGATAATCTGTATGTGGCATGATTTGTGTGAGCATCATTCCTAACATGGCTGCTCTACAAGGTTCAATAATGTAAATGTATGAAATATTAGCTTTCATTGTAGTAGTGATCACCATATTGTGGTTTCCAAAGATGAATAAAATTATGGAATATTGGAACTATAGTAATATACATTATGATGGAGTGATTTTGTATCTATGTATATGCGGAAGTTGACCATTAGAATGCATATCATAGCAGTGGGTTTCTATAATATAGTGAAAAACTAAATAATGATGTGCAAGTATACATTAACCCTCAATATAATGGATGATATGGAAACAATGGTCTGTCGTTATATCTAAAGATCCATTATATAAGAGGATCCGTTACATCTGATGAAATACCGGACAGATCCGTTATATCCCTCCCACTCCCGTGGCACGTCATGTGGAGTTCCTGCAACAACATGTTATGGGACGATGCCCTCACTATACCGGATTAAAATCCGTTATATCAAGGGCTTGTCCATTCAGATTTTTTGTCCGTTAAATCTGATATCCAGTATATCGAGATCCATTTTATCAATGATTTACTGTACTTAGCACCATCCACTAATGTGTGTCTCTGTGTAATTCACCTCGGTCGCCTGCTGGTCACCCAGTGAGCTCAGAGCTCATAGACCGATCTTCAGGTAGGACTGAGACCACATCACACACAACACACACCGGGAAAGCAAGGCCACAACCCCTCGAGTTACATCCCGTACCTATTTATTGCTAGGTAAACAGGGGCCACACATTAAGAGGCTTGCCCATTTGCCTCGCCGCTTTCCGGGATGTGTGTGTGTGTGTGTGTGTGTGTGTGTGTGTGTGTGTGTGTGTGTGTGTGTGTGTGTGTGTGTGTGTGTGTGTGTATTTACCTAGTTTACCTAGTTGTAGTTTTACAGGGCCTGGGCTTTATGCTCATGTGGCCCCGTCTCCATATCTACACTTATCCAATCTTACTTTAAAAGTGTGCACACTCGTTGCAGACACTACTTCTTCATCTAAACTGTTCCACGTCTCAATACATCTCTGCGGAAACTATATTTTTAATATCTCTCAGACATCTTCCTTTCTCAGCTTTTTACTATGCGATCTTGTGCTTGATGTCATATTCTTCTCTCAGGATCAGTTTCTCATTATCCACTTGGTCCATTCCGTTGATCAATTTATAAACTTGTATCAGGTCTCCTCTCTCCTTCTTTGTTCCAAGGTTGGTAGATCCATAGCCTTTAGTCTCTCCTCATATGTCATCCCTTCAAATTCTGGAACCATTCTTGTAGCCA
Source organism: Portunus trituberculatus (assembly GCF_017591435.1). Taxonomy (NCBI): domain Eukaryota; kingdom Metazoa; phylum Arthropoda; class Malacostraca; order Decapoda; family Portunidae; genus Portunus; species Portunus trituberculatus. Next base: position 22,045,862 of record NC_059300.1, read on the forward strand.
TTTTTTGTAGCCTCTCCAATTTCCTTATGTGTTTCTTTTTATGAGGGGTCCACACTACTCCTGCATATTCCAATCTGGGTCTTATTATAGTACTTATCAATTTCTTCATCATTTCTTTGTCCATGTAGTGAAATGCTACTCCAATATTCCTTAGCAAATTATATGTTTCTCTAAAAATTCTATCAATATGGCTTACTGGTTGATTGTTTTCTTCCATCGTCACTCCTAAGTCCTTTTCCTTTTTGACTTTCTCCAGTTCTACTCCATCTCCCATCTTATAGATTCCCACAGGTCGTCTTTCACTCTTTCCCATTTCCATGACATGGCTTTTGTTCACATTGAATTCCATTTCCACTTCTTACTCCATTCCCAGATCTTATTTAGGTCTTCTTGCAGTATTTCACAATCCTCCTTTTGCTTTATAACTCTGCACAGTTTCGTATCATCCATAAACAAATTTATGTAGCTGTTCACTCCTTCTGGCATGTCGTTAATATAAATGAGGAAAAGTATTGGTGCCAATACTGACCCCTGTGGCACTCCGCTTTCTACTGCTCTCCACTTGGACTTCATATCTTTAACTACCGTCCTTATTTCTCTCCCCTCAAATAATTTTCTATCCATCTCAATGTGCTTCCTTTTAAGCCACCCTTCTCCTCTAACTTCCACAGTAATCTTGCATGTGGCACTTTGTCAAACGCCTTTTTAAATCCAAATAAATGCAGTCAACCCATCCTCTCTCTCTTGTACTCTATCAACTATTCTAGAATAGAAACTCAATAAATTAGTTACACAAGACCGTCCTTTTCTAAAACCAAATTGGCTATTTGATATTAATTTGTTGTCTTCAAGGAACTCGATCCATTGTTTCTTTATTATTCTTTCACACATCTTGCATATTACACTAGTTAGTGATACCGGTCTGTAATTTAAAGGTTCTTCTTCCTTCCACTCTTATATATGGGAACCACCTCAGCTCTTTTCCATTCTACTGGCACTGTTCCATTTTCTATTGAGCATTTTATGATGTTGTATATAGGACTTGCTAGTTCTTCCCTACATTCTTTCAGTATTCTGCCTGAGACTTCATCTGGTCCCATTGCCTTCTCTTCATCCAGTTCCTTCATTAACTCTTTTATTTCAAGCTTGGTTACTTTAATCTCTTTCATATAGATTGTCTCTCTATTACCCTGTGGCCTCTCAAATTTGGATTCTTTAGTAAAGACCTCCTGGAATTTTTATTTAATAGTTCTGCCATACTTTTGGGTCTTCCACCATCCCGTTCTCTCCTTTTAACCTTTCTATTGTTTCTTTTTGCCTAATTTTTCCATTTATGAATCTATAGAACAATTTTGGTTGCTCCTTACATTTTTCGACAATATCTTTTTCAAGTTCTTTTCCTCTTCCTTCCTCATCTTAATATATTCATTTCTCGCTGCCTTGAAGTTTTCCTTGTTTGTTGGATTCCTATTTCTCCTCCACCTTTTCCATGCTCCATCTCTTTTCTCCTTTGCCCTAGCACACCTTGCATTAAACCAATCTTTCTTTCCTTCTTCTTTTGGTCTATATTTTGGGACATATTCCTGACTCCTGATTTGTATATTTCCAAAAATAAGTTATATTTGTCTTGCATTGTCTCTGAGTTTTCCATCTCTTCCCATTCTACGTTTTTAAAATAGTTCTTGAGATTCTCAATATCAGCCTTTCTGTAATTTAATCGGTCTCCTTTGTATGAATCGTCTCTATCTTCCTTTCCTTCTTCTATATCTATTTCTAATATTGCATGGTCACTCTTTCCCAATGGGCACTTATATCTTATATTGTCATTCGTGTGTGTGTGTGTGTGTGTGTGTGTGTGTGTGTGTGTGTGTGTGTGTGTGTGTGTGTGTGTGTGTGTGTGTGTTGGTCCACTGGTACCTAAGATGACCAATAATGTAGAGATGAAAATATTTGTTTCTTCCTATGGCCATATTCTGCTTGCTACTGTTGTAATGAAATGTGTGAGGTCTTCTATCTGCCTACCAGCCAACAGTTCAGTTCTACTCTGCTGGTCATGTCCTCTCCCATAAAGTATGTAGCTTGAACTTTACTAATAACCTCTTTTTCTCACATATGATAATACATTTACATAAAACAATATGCAATATAACCATTCAAACCAACACATTTCAAGAATCTAAAATAAATATATTAATGCAAAATGACTTAATATGGTATATGTTTCTTCCTGACAGTAATATAAAACTGCACTATGACACAAATTACATAAAGTACAGCCAAACACATCAGTAAGCCATGAAATAAACTAAGAATCAAGCTCAATCAAAATAATTAACAAAAAATCAATGAAGCACACACATACTATATGTCTAATGTAGAACAGCACACACACACACACACACACAGTGTGTGTGTGTGTGTGTGTGTTTCGCATCGTAGCATTGATAAGTGGAATAAACTGAGCAGTGATGTCGTTGATGCGGTGTGTGTCAATCAGATGAAAGAGACATATGACAGGAATGGACAAGGAGACAGGACACAGAGAGCTTAGTTTGGGCCCTGTAATACACAAATAGGTAAATACAAATAGGTAAATACACACACACACACACACAGATGGGATGGGACCAGATGAAGTTTCAGGAAAATTATTGAAGGAATGTAGAGAAGAATTGATACATCCATTATATGATATTATAAGGTGCTCATTAGAAACCGGGGAAGTACCGGTATAGTGGAAAAGAGCTGAAGTGGTGCCCATTTATAAGGGAGGCAGTAAGGAAGAGCCTCTTAACTATAGACCTGTGTCTTTAACAAGTGTGGTTGGTAAGATTTGTGAGAGGGTGATAAAGAAATATTGGATACGGTTCCTGGAGGATCATAAGTTATTATCGGATCATCAATTTGGCTTTAGGAAAGGGAGGTCATGTGTAACAAATCTACTGAGCTTTTATTCAAGAGTGGTTGACAAAATACAAGAGAGAGAGGGATGGATGGACTGTGTATATTTGGATTTATAAAAAGCTTTTGACAAGGTACCTCACATGAGACTGTTATGGAAATTAGAGATTTAAGGAGGACTGAAAGGAAAAGTGTTAAAGTGGATGGAAAACTACTTGAGATGGAGGAGATGAGAACGGTAATAAGGGATGCAAAGTCGGACTGGTTGGTGGTGGAGAGTGGAGTCCCACAAGGTTCAGTGCTGGCACCAATACTTTTCCTTGTCTATATTAATGATATGCCAGAGGAGTAAACAGTTATATTAATTTGTTTGCGGATGATGCGAAGTTGTGTAGGTGTGTGAAGAGTGAAGAAGATTGTGAAATTTTACAGGCAGATCTGGATAAGATTTGGGAGTGGAGCAAGAGGTGGGAGATGGAATTTAATCTGAGCAAAAGTCATGTGATGGAGATGGGGAAGAGTGGAAGACAGCCAAGAGGGTCATATAAGATGGGTGAAGAAGTAGTGTTGAAAAAGGTGGAAAAGGAAAAGGATTTGGGAGTGATAATACAAGACCATGGGCAGTTTGAGGCTCATATTGACAAGATGTTTGGAGAAACATATAATTTGATTAGAAATATTGGATTAGCCTTTCATTATATGGATAAAGATATGATGAAGAAATTAATTAGTACGGTAATTAGACCAAGATTGGAATATGCTGGAGTGGTTTGGTCCCCTTATAAAAAGAAGCATATAAGGAAGTTGGAGAGATTGCAGAGAATGGCAACAAAAATGGTTCCGGAATTGGCAGAAACGACCTATGAGGAGAGATTAAAAGAAATGAATTTGCTTACCTTGGAACAAAGAAGAGAAAGGAGATTTGATACAGGTTTATAAACTGTTGAACGGTCTGGATGAAGTGGATAATGAGCAAATGATGTTGAGAGAGGAAAATTTAAATAGAACTACGAGATCGCATAGTAAAAAGATAGCCAAGGGAATATGCTTGAAGGATGTGAAGAAATATAGTTTCCCACAAAGATGTGTGGAGGTGTGGAATAGTTTGAGTGAGGAGGTGGTGTCAGCAAGGAGTGTGCATAGTTTTAAAGGAAAGTTGGATGTGTGTAGATATGGAGACAGGGCCACACGAGTATGATACCCAGGCCCTGTAAAATTACAACTAGGTGAATACAACTAGGTGAACACACACACACACACACACACACACACACACACACACACACACACACACACACACACACACACACAGTAATACATCCAGCCTTACGAATAAGCAAGTTGTAGAAAAAGTGTCACTTTTCATTGATATGGTAATTAGATGATTTTTTTTTTTCAGACTTCTGCCATGATTGTTCTGCACAGTACAGAGAATTACCAGGCCACTTCAAGAGACTCCCTCAAACAGCAGCCCTCAGGTAAGAAAGGATAATCTGTTAATCTGTCTTATCTAAAATTAGTTTTCAAACAAAACAAAATAAATACATATACATATTTCCAACTTAATGAACTTTTGTAACCAGGATGCTGATGAAGTTTTGCACTTTGCTTTGCAGGAAATAAGAAAGTATATGACAATACTTATAAATATATATATATATATATATATATATATATATATATATATATATATATATATATATATATATATATATATATATATATATATTTAAACATAGTAGTTGTATGTTGTAGAGGTGAAAAGCTGTACATATCAACTTGCCAGTATACTTTATTCAACATGCTTCTCCAAACAATTCACATAAAATCAAGATAAATGCAGGAATCAACTTATGATACTGTAAAAACATCTATACATAATAATTATAATAAATAAATTCTATAAAATAATAATCATAAGTTCTGAACCAAATGAACTACTGTAAAACAAGTTCAGAAAAGAATTAAAATCATGACAAAAAGGTTTTTCACTTATTTTAAAAGGTCTAGATCATCCAAGAGATTTTCTAAATCATTTGCATATAATTAGTTCACTTCAAAATTATCTTACTAAATTCTCTGACAATTATCACACTCAGCTTCTTGGTAACAATACTGCTACATACTAAACTGTTGAGACATGATGACCAACATTGTTATTTTGGGCATTAAAATATTAAGTGTGTGTTTGTGTGTGTGTGTGTGTGTGTGTGTGTGTATATATATATATATATATATATATATATATATATATATATATATATATATATATATATATATATATATATATATATATATATATATACTTATATCTTCCAAATATATTTTACAATGCATCTGAGATTCTTTGCTGTAATACATTTTTCAATATGTCACAACTCACTTTTTTCCTAAACAAAAGTTGAGCTCTCATATGTGCAAAGATGGGAATGCACTAAATAGTTGTACATATTTTCATACACCACAAAAAAAAAAATGTATCATGTTAAATATGATACTTAAACAGATGAATAAAAAATAAATACAATCTCAAATTATACTGTCTTGCAACATGGCAATTCACACATCATAAAGATAACACTTCTGCCTGTTTTGAAAAAAAAGTTAATCTACATGACTTGATCAAATGTAAAACATCACAAAACTGCACATTTCAGATTTCAAGATATCTGATTTCTTTGGCAAACTTCTAGGAATGGTGACAAGCTACTGCATTATGTTAGACTTAAGCTTCTAACCATTCCCATAGATATTATACATTCACTGTTCTCAAACTAGTTTTACCAATTCATATGCAAAATATGAGATTCTATACGGAAGTTGTACATGAAGAACGAATAACTAATCCAATGCACATACAATGCACTACACCATATAAAATTTTTCAATGCATTCAAAATATTCAACTTCTGTTATGTTATACAAATTCCTCAGACAGATCTATGAGGTTCCTGAAACCTATCCTTATGCATAAAATTGAATTTGAGATACATCACTCCTTTCCATCAAATCGGTACCATAACTGGTAAAGATACAATTTATTCCAATAAGTGACTGCTTATCCACAACAAAGCTAACTGGGAACTTCTAAAACCACACAAAAATTTTGAGCAAAGCACGGATTATAAAGCTGTAGAAGGAAAAGCAAAATGCTGACTTTTTGTTGGATTGACTGAAATACCCACCCTCTTCTATGAAAACAAAACATGGTTTAGAACCATGAAGCAACACTAGTGACAAAGACTAATGTAACATTATATTCAATGAAAGATTATAAATATGATAAAACAGTCATGCTAAGTATTAATTTTTTCCCATGGAATGTGTGTAATGAATAATGACTGACAATGTATTCAGACAGCAACACACAGGAGTTTGCAAGAAACAATTTATATGATTGGCCTCTGTACTGATCATACATTCTTTTTTCCTAAATGCTAGGAAGCCCAATGGTATAACAAACACTGTCCCCAACAAGTTTAACCATATGTTGTGTTCCTTTACTTCAATGAATCTATAGGAAATGACAAAACTGTTCAAATGTATTGATATTTGTGATAAAATCAACTAGGGGAGGGGTGGAGGCCAGTTATACAGAATTAAGGTGATATTAAGGAAGATGAAAAGAAAATAGAGATAACAGCCCATAGGGTTAAAAGATTACTTCTGACAATTAAGTATGACCATTCAATATGTACTATATATGGATGAGAAAGGGGGAGCATTTCCATAACAAGATGTCAATAAATTAAAACTACACTTCAAAATTTTGTATTTTATACCAATACAAGTTTCTGGAATGGATTTTCACCTTAGGAGATAAATTTTTCAATCAGATTTATAATAGTGTGTGTGTGTGTGTGTTTTATATATATATATATATATATATATATATATATATATATATATATATATATATATATATATATATATATATATAAATATACACACATTGATAACAGCAGTTGTAGTTGTAGTGTATTGGCATGAAAAGGGAGAAAGTAATGTGCAAGAGTGATAATGTGAGACAAAAGGAGCATTCAAAAGTGATGTTCACTGAAGTGATTACATAAAACACAGGAAATCAATCTGATGTTAAAAGGAAATAGTACAGTATGTTCTAAAATTGAATCCTTTCTCTTTTCTTATATGAACCACATAATATACAGTTAGATAAGATAATATTGTCTCTAATACCCATATTTATCTCTGACTGCCACTCTTATCCCATAACACAATGAAACAAATTTCACTGCCTTTCTTTTCAAATGTAAGTTTCTCTCAAATGCTCTACAGCTTTTTCTTTTTTTTCCTTTCCTACAATAAATCAGTTACTCATTCCAGTGACTAAATTATATTTACATAAAAGTATACCTTTCTCGCCACATAATATGCTATTTGTTTCCTTGTTAAAAGAAAGAGAGAGAGAGAGAGAGAGAGAGAGAGAGAGAGAGAGAGAGAGAGAGAGAGAGAGAGAGAGAGAGAGAGAGAGAGAGAGAGAGAGAGAGAGAGAGAGAGAGAGAGAGAGAGAGAGAGAGAGAGAGAGCGCCTGTAAGTAATCATCCCGAGTTTGGCACTGGAGGTATATATCTTTTATGGATCTCAAACATGTTCATGGAAAGTGTCATCATAAATTCCACTCAGGCGAACATGGTACATCACAATACTAGATCATTACCAATTTCAAACCACTAGACTGTCTCTTATTTGTTCTCTTCCATGTCATTGTGCGTACCATACTTTCTTCTCCCATTAAGAAGACTATTGGCCCAGTAATGACTTCACTCATCACGGCCCAGAAACCTTCATAAATTCCAACATGAGAATGAACTCTCCCTTTCTTTACATCCAGGTGGTAAGTATAAAAAAAATAATAATAATAAATACATAAATAAAAATATTTATCTTGCAACCTTAGATTGTTATCAACATTTTATTTTCTCTATGGTTCACTTTATTTCAATTATGTTCCAGTCCAACAAATTTTAGCAAGTAGCAGCTAATAGAATTAATATCGATGTCTATAACAGTGCAATGCAAGATTATATCTACAGTGGTATCTTGAGATAAAAGTTTAATTTGTTCCATGATTGTGCTCGTATCTTAAAAAGTTTGTATCTCAAAACAGTTTTTCCCACTGAAATGCATTGAAATGCCATTAATCCGTTCCAGCCTCCTTGAAAAGAGCACCCCTATTTTTTTTTTCAGATAAGAAAAAAGTCATTATAAATAATAATTATTGCACTGAAACATAATACAACATAACAAAAGATGATATAAATAGATAAAATACTATTATAAAGTATGTTTATCTCAGAGGGTGTGTTCCATGGGATGTTACCCTACCGCATTCCCAACTCTCACTTGGGACTGTTGATCAGCTGGAGTGTACAAATATAGCCACACACAGAAGACTGGGTGCTCTAATAATCACAGAAGAGCTCATTGACGATCCTGTAAACATTATTCATTGAATAAATGAAGTTTTAAGTAGGAGAGAGAGAGAGAGAGAGAGAGAGAGAGAGAGAGAGAGAGAGAGAGAGAGAGAGAGAGAGAGAGAGAGAGAGAGAGAAAATAGAGGCTAAGCCGCCAAGGCCGTAGAGGTTTGCTTACATTGTTCTTCCCTTTCCGTGATAAAAATTGGTGGAGGAGGTGGTAGGTGGAGATAGAAGAAATTTGTTTTGCCTTTTCAGTTATATATACATGCATACTTTATCAATGCATGAAAATATATGAGATAATAGCAAAAGTTTATTTAGTGTTCTTACCTTGAAGATACACGTTTTCGGCTAATGGTGGCAAATGGTGGAGGAGGAGGAGGGAGGGAGGAAAAGAGGCAGGCACCATTCACACATAAACTTTAAACCCTTCCTGGCGGCAGGGCAGATGAGCGAACTACCAAATAAAAAATCATCTATATATAGATGCTCCCAACTTTCATCCGTACATCTATACAGGCAACCCCACTTAACGAAGATTCACACAACGAAATTTTGCTACAACGAAGGTTTCATTTTACTACTATCTGCTCATTTAATGAACACCAAACTCGCTTTAACAAAGTTTTATCCAGGTAATTTTTTCCAAGTTTGAAAGCCCCGCCGTATCACGCAAGCCAACAGGCTTTTGAATACACCAGCACCTCTCATGGACAACACGTGCACCATTCATTCCCCCTGTTCAAAACAATAACAGCGTTAGCAGCAGCTCATCTTCCCTCGCTCAACTTACCACTAAAACGCCCTGCTATGTCGCCTAGCGTTGCTAAGAAGACCAGGAAGTCTCTTACTCTCGAAGTGAAGCTGGATATTATTCACAGAAACGAGGTGAGAAAACTAATAGCATTGCTTGCCACCATCTTGACTCCATCTATTGTCTCTACTATTTTCAAGTCAGCAGACTCTATAAAGAATGTTGGTGAGACCGTATCTTCCTTGCAAGGCAAAAGAACCACCTGAACTCGTGACTCTACAATGGATAAAATGGAAAGCCTTGTGGATATGTGGTACATAAGTTTTGTATGTGATACAATAATGCGCCCTTTGTTTACATTCCACAGGTTGTTGGTTAGTGTCTTTCCCGTTTCACTCTCCCTCCCTTCTCCCTTCATAAATTTAAGATCATCAACATTATAAAGTTATGTACAAACATACATTAGTGTACATTATAATGACTTAAATTAAACTACCTAAATGTTTAACTTCATAATTTTTACTTTCATTAAACCTTTCACTGTACTATGATGCACTCTCATTTTGTTTACTCTCAAAGTTCAAGTCAGGGGTTAAACTTGTTATAATTGGTTCGCTTAACAAAGTTTCGCTTAACGAAGGGTTTTTTAGGAAAGCAAACCCTTCGTTAAGTGGGGGTTGCCTGTATATAGTTTTCCCGCAAATGAGTATTCCTGATTGACATCTATATATAGACTCTGCCACAAAACTGAACACACAATTGAATCTATATATTATAGACTCTGCCACAAAACTGAGCAAGTGACATCTATATGTAGACTCTGCCGCAAAACTGAACAAACAATTGAATCTATATGTAAGTGTTGTTTGTGTTTGATTGCTGATAATACATGTCAATATGCTTGTATGCTTGTATTTTAATTACTTCCACTTTTCTTCATATTTTTCACATACATACTTGTTTTGTACCTATTCACTTTTAGGCAATGTTGCTGGCGTGTGATAGTTCTTTCTCTTTGATATGATAGACTAATGATAAAAAAAAAAAAGTGTAAATAATGCAAAAATTACCAGTATTAGCTTACAAGCGTAGCACATCCACCCTCAACAAAGCACAAGCGGTGACTGGCCTTGAGAGGCCATTCTGACCAGTGTTTGGGTGGTTGAGATGCCAAATAATTATTTATTTTATGAATTTTGTTATTTGTAGGGAATCGTCTATATATACATGATGCTACCACTTAGTGCAGTAAAATAAGAACAAACGTCTATATATAGACGATCTGACAAAAAATTCTGTTTTCGAAAAATCTATATATAGATCCTCCGCCAGGAAGGGGTTAAACATGAATTAAAACTGCACTTTCTTTAGAAAAAAAAAAAAGGTCAGTAAATAGTGTGACAATGATGAAAGAACAATCACAGTGTATGAGATCCACAGGAAACACGTAGATACTGGCTCAGCTGAGGCTGGAACGATGCACTGAGCCAATGACTATAGGGGCAACATCCCCAAGCATGACTCGTATCTCAAAATTTTGCTCGTATCTCAAAATAAAGAAATGACCGAATCGTAACTCATATCTCAAAAAACTTGTATCTCAAGGTACATACCACTGTATTATAAATATTTGGTCCCAAAGTCACTGTGCAGGAACATTCAATACCCTTCAATGCAAACCAGTGGAGAACATAAAGGTAACTTCAGACAGAGACAGAGAGAGAGAGAGAGAGAGAGAGAGAGAGAGAGAGAGAGAGAGAGAGAGAGAATGTGTGTATTTGCAGCTCCAGGTTTCCCTGAATCTAAGAGATTTACAGAGAACATATTATATATAGTGGCAGTAGTGTTTCTTTCAGTTCTCAGATGTTTAAGGAAGCCTCACATTTCTATACTAAAAAAGAATAATAAAATAAATAATTAAACGATTAATAAAATAAAAGATAAAAACTCACTAATATTATAATACATACTGCATGTATTCCCACAAGTTAACAATTCAATTTCTACATCTGTACTCTTGAAAACAACAAATTTACTAAAAATTCTGAAATTTGTGATACATGACTATCATTTCCTTTGGACAGAATTATACAGGGCATTATAACAATATATTCAGTATAGGCTTCTTCATCATGCTATTGTTATTGTTGGCTGTGAAATATAAATTGAACATTGATACTTCAATATTGTTTTAATCTAGAACATCATCTAATCTGGCATATTTTCTTTGTCTTTTAAGTATTCTGTAGACATGTGATACATTCACTGTAAACAGCTGCAACTGGCACTACAATCTCTGTACAATACCATGTACTACAGTGGCACAAATTTTCCTTTGTGAATGTGCACTACAGTGAGAGCATAAAAACATCTACCATGTATTTATACATTATTAATATGTGTCCATACTGAATTATATAGGCAAAACACACTCTTGTTGCTGAAATGTAAGGACTGCAGTAAATCAAGAAAGAAAGCATAATGAGTAATAATAAAGCACCAAAACATACTCAGTATGTGTAACTGTAAAAGTTCCACCACCGATCTGTATTGTAGTAGATTTTACATACTGTATAACATTACATTGACGAATTAGCATTAACAGAATGTTTTGACATATGTGGAGCAAGTAAACCTGAGAAGAATCTCAATAATGGGAATGATTCCACACTGCACTACCAACCCATTTTGTTCCACAGTGTGTGTGTGTGTGTGTGTGTGTGTGTGTGTGTGTGTGTGTGTGTGTGTGTGTGTGTGTGTGTAATTCACCTTGGTCGCCTGCTGGTCACCCAGCCAGTCTTCCCCATTACGGAGCGAGCTCAGAGCTCATAGACTGATCTTTGGCTAGGACTGAGACCACAACACACTCCACACACCGGGAAAGCGAGGCCACAACCCCTCGAGTTACATCCCGTACCTATTTACTGCTAGGTGAAGAGGGGCCACACATTAAGAGGCTTGCCCATTTGCCTCGCCACGCCGGGACTCGAACCCGGGCCTCTCGATTGTGAGTTGAGTGTGCTAACCACTACACTACGCGGTGTGTGTGTGTGTGTGTGTGTATGTGTAACTGGTGACAAAGAAAATTTTTCTACTGCTATAAGAGCAAAAGAAAAGTGAAAGTGTTGTAAAAGCTGGGCTGTGGTGTATCTGTTTGTTACCTGTGTAAAGGTTGTGACAGGATCACCAGCTGTGTGTGATATAAAGAGGCAGGAAAAGTTGAAGTAGTTCTTTGCTGATAATAATTCATAAAACCGTGAAAGATTGAAGGAGTACAGATCATGACTGATTAATGATGCACTGGTTTTAACACTGAGAGAGTGATGGCATGGGCATATTAAGCACAATGATGATGTACACGTTAAGGTGTTTAATTGAGAGTATAGTGAGGGATGGTTGCAGATTCAATAAGCACCATACCCCTACCATGTGTAAAGTGTGAGGAGAAAAATAAGAAGCAAACCAGGAAGGAACAGCAGACTATGTTGACAAATTCAGGCTTGTTTCTTATTTCTAGTTTTATGATATTTAGATATAACTTACATAATTTAGTACTGTAGCTGTTCAATTTCGTGTGAAAATATTTTTTGGCACATCAGGAAAACTAAAGGTGTTTTCAGTAATGTCACCAACAAGCCAAACACTTTGCTTGCAAGGCATATAGAACCAAACATACCCAGGATAGTGTTTGCCTTTCAGGACCTAAAAGGTAAACATCCAACCAGTGAATATTAACCACAGCAACACAGCATTTCAGGTTGCATGGGAATGTATTTTGAAGAATAAAAATATAGAATATATAATGCTCTTTGAGATGAGAGAGTGAAAGTTGATGTATAAAGAAATATTTTTTATTGTCATTTCACATAAAAAAGAACGTGAAAGTGACATAAGGGAAAATGCTTGCTTGCCTCCAGCCTAAGTTGTCAGTCACACTCGCTTCCCTCTAGTCTCAACTGTGGGTCACACTTGCTCGTCTCCAGTCTCAACAGTGAGTCGCACTCATTCGCCTTCAGCCTGAGCTGTGGAGTTGTACTCACTCACTTCCAGTCTGAGCTGTGGGTCACACTTGTTCACCTCCAGTCTCAACTGTGGGTCACACTCATTCACCTCCAGCCTGAGCTATGGTTTGCACTCGCTCACCTGCAGCCTGAGCTGTTACTTGCAACTTTTGAGTTAACATAATCATGTGTGGGTGAGGAAATATATATTTTCCAATATCATAACTGACATGAATCTAAAACAAGGGAAAAATTAAACTTGACTCATAACTCACACACGCAAACTCTACACATAAGTGCAAGATACTACCACCTCCCAAGTCTCTCCTCTGATCTGTCTGCTGCTCTACCCAAGAAAATTGACAGAGAACTTTACCTAATGGAAGAGTCTATTAATAATTCTTCCTGTATTATACGGAATTTCTACCCAGAGTCAGTTGGGTGTAAAGAAATTTTTTTCAAGGGAGGTGGCACTTTTTATCTGGCAGTGGGGCTGTGATTCAATTTCAGTCAAAACTCAAGCACTGTATGCCATGGCAGGCCACTACTGAAAATGCCTTATTTGCCCTTTTAGACAATAAGTGTACTAGAGATGACATGGTGTAAATTTCTAGAAATCTGGAAAAACTGCTAATACAGGATGGCTCTAGAGGTGAGTCATTTTACTTGAAGAATATGCATTCTTTGGCACACCACATTAATCTTTTCAGGCATATTGAATGTGTTTAGCATCCATGGATCAACTGTGTTAATCTGGGAAAATGGCTAATCTGATATGATTGTAGATCAGTAATTTGTACTGTGTGGCATGGCACACTTATGTTCTGTGGCTATTACCAAAGTGTGCCACATAATTTTCCTAGATAGGTATGTGTTCATAAGTTAGTGGTTTTTAGTAAAGTTGAACTACTCTGACTACAAGTGGTGTGTCATAAAAGTTCAAGTACCTTTAGTGCATCATTAAGATACTAAGTTTAAGAACCAATGCTCTGGAACCAAGGATGCAAAAATAATGATAAACAATCTTTTTTAATATGCATATAGAGAGGATCATGTGACTTATATCATCATATAAAGCTGTAGAGAAATACATACTAAACCCATTCCACATGGGAAGCAATGCTTCATGACACTCCATTAGTGACATATAGCCATAGGTATATTTCCAGCATTTACTTTTATTGTTCTCAATGAAGCTTCTCAAACTACAAATATTTTGTTACTTATAGAACATCTGACTACAACATAAGTAATTTTTTCAACTAAAGCACTTCAAAAGCCTTTCATTCCCATCCTTAGTAAGCTGCCAGTATGTTTAGTGAATTGTGATATATCACCTGAGACAGCAGCCTTTGGCTGGCAAGAACTAAAGCACTAGATGAAAAAAAGTATAGAAATACCTGTAAGTACTTATAAATAGAAGCACAGACTATAAAAGACAGCTATATGTATGTGACCAAGTTGTTGGGTAACTGATAGCTCAAGAAGAATACATATAGCCATACAACCTTGGTCTCTTCCAATTAGTTTGATGAGCTACCCACTTTTTTTTTATCCGTATGTTAATCATGGCTGTGGTAAGCATTAAGGGAATAGAATACTACTTTTCAGGGGTGCAGTAGTTCAATTGAGCGATGTGACTATAGTCCTGCTCCTCCAACAATGTGGATTGGGTGCGGCCCCCATGGGAAATAGCGGGAGGACAGCGCTGCCATACCTTTAATCCCTCGTTGGCTACCCCCCCTCTCTCCCTCTTCCTCCCTCTCTCTTACCCCTCCCTCTTCCTCCCCCTCTCTTTCTTCCTGGTCAAGGACACCGCAGCTGACCTCCCATCACCTGTATGGATGGCGGGCGTGATTGGTGTTGCTGCCGTGAAGATTTTAATGTAGTTTTTTTCTTACTTATGTCAGCTTATTTTAAAGTACTTTCCTTCACGATATAATCTAATTATAACTATGGAACTATTTACCCATCCCAAACCACAAGGAAACCTCTTTATAAGTATATATTTTTTTTTTAGAAACACTGTAAAATATGTATGCCACGTTTCTTGCCAGGCTTATGAATATATTATCAATAATAAGTTTACTGCTCTCTCATATGTTGTAATACTAAGGCTAAATGCGTATGCATATTTGCTGACCATATTTGCTAAAGTTTTACTACTATTAGAACTCTGCTGCATCACTGGCTATGAGACATGATTCACCACTGTACAGCGGGAATTCCCCAACAAGCCGCACCCAATCCACATTGTTGGAGGAGCAGGACTATGGTATCTCACAAAATACCCATAATTGCAAAATAACATTAATTCCTACATGAAAATTCATATAGCAAACACTGCAGGTAGACATCTATGTCACAGCAAGCATTGTGTAGCATCACTCCCAGAGAAAATATGGCCTTCATGCTCTTTCATCTTTATAGCTGATTAGCCACAACAAAATTATTCAACTGATACATTATATATTACAATTACTTTACTTCCTGCTTGACCACTAAAAACTATTTATGAATTAAATAATTTCAGTGTTTATTCTATCAGATCAATGTAAATGTAAAGGTCATGCTGTCCCTTGCATGAGTAGTCACTTGCTAAGTGTAAATTCACTATTACATTTAGCACAGGACACAACCCTATGTCACTTTTACTAGCTTTTACAGTGATTTCTCATTTTAATTACTCTATTAATATTTCTTTTTCTTTTTTTTTCAGATTTTTTTCACATCCTAACCAAAAAAAATAACCAATGTTTTGGGGAGAAGCTTAGAGAAAACAGCCAACTTTCAGAAACAGTATCCTCATACACTGTTACAATGCAGCCATGACACCAAACACCTACACCTACTATTCTCATTTAATTGAAAATAAATCACTGATAATAAGAAAGGTAACAAAATACTCTAGAATGAGGAATTTCACTAGTACAGTATCATGGAGTCATTCAACACACTGCAGTGCACCAAGTTTTGTGCTTAAATGGTTCCAAAAAAGTGCACAAAATCTGACTTCACAAGCAGAAGCATTGATCCTATGGAAAGAATCGTTGTTGGTCCTAGGGTCATCCAAAAATTTATCTAAATACTAGACATGTTACAAGACACTTTTTCTTTCCAAAATATCCATAAAAATCCCTATACATTCAGGATAATGGAGGTAGATGGTTAGCCAAGTTAGTTAAGTGAAAACAGACTTCACATGACATTATACATATACAGTGGAGACTCAATACTCAAACTTAATTCATTCCAAATGGCTGTTCGAGTATCAAAAAAAGTTTGACTACTGATTCCTATAAATCAGGTTATTCGTTCTAATCTTAGCAAAACATTAAGTTTACAAAAATTTCAATGTAATACTTTTTTACTATTTTTATTTGTACATACCATAAGTGAAGGCTAGTGACTGATAACATGGAAGAGGAGGGGAGAAAGGTGGGGAGAAGGAGGGAGGTCGTCAGAGAATGAGTCACCATCCATGAAAATGTTTGGTAACTTTTCTCCTGGTGTGATTCCTGTGAATCCATTAGTGGAGGGCTGTTGCTCTCAACTCTTGCACTCTCACTCAATTCCTTAGTTTTACCAATAATAAACCTCTTTGGTGCCATTATAAGTTTCTAAATGAAAAACTACAGCCAGACAGCAGAATATTGTTTTTCTCACTACTGCAGGCCTAGGGATCCGGTATACTGGAATATGTACTGGTATTTTGCTTCGGTATTATCGGTATCAGAACAGGACAATGGCGGTGGCAGGAAGGGAGAGGACAGTGCTTTGTTTACAACCATGTGTGCAGCCATTCGATTACCAGGTATTTTCACAAATAATAAGCCTTTGGTGCTATTGCAAGTTTCTAAATGAAAAACTAGACAGAACACAGGAAAATGTTAATCTGATGACTGCAACAGCACAACTGGCAGAGGGGGGGAAGGAGAGGCCAGGGAGCCTTTATTTACAACCATGTGTGTTGACGTTCGACTACCAAGTATATTTTTTGAGTATTAAATCAAACTTTTGCTTTCAAGTATTGAAAAGTTTGACTATTAAGACATTCAAGTACCGAGTCTCCACTGTACTCATTGTCATTAATTTCAATACTATTAGACCCAATGTAACCAATATGCTGTGCAAAAGAACAAGTATTTAACTAACTGACCTTAAGTAAAGTGAGATGGATAGCACATGATCCTCATATAGAGCTGTTTACTACACTGGTGATGGATGCCTCATGTGATTACCACTAACACAACAATGCAACAGCTCATTTTCTAGTTCATTTTAGAAACTGCTTTGATGAATATAGTAGACAAATGTTTCATACAATACTATGTATATGAATGAATTAATTCAAATGAAATTTCTACTGTCCATAAGAAATGCATTTTCTTTGTATTGATCAGTTTCTAGAAACAAATCCTCCTATATCAAAGGGCCATGGTGACAAAACTGGATGTAGCAGAGGTTAGCAACATTCTTATACTGTTGAAGTCATTTTTACAGGGAAATCTAATCATGGGAAATGGGGAGTTTTCATAACAAATCTACCAGATGTCACAGCTGCTACATGTCCCCTACTGACATGAAATAAAATATTGTTGTATTAAATCCTAGGCACATACAGATGCATAGAATATTAATTATTATGATACTGTTGACATTATATATCTACTTTTAAATATCCTGTATGGATATTTTTGGGAGACGTCGGTCAAAAAAAATATTTTTTGTGATTATCTTGCAATACTGCTATCAATATCTTAAATATGGCATATTACAGGTCTAAAATCTATTGATTTGGACAATGAAAAAGGTAAAAACTTTGACTGTACTATATAGGATGACCTTGCATACTCAGTAACATCTTGATATATGGATATAGTTATTTTGGTGGGGTTTTTATCATCACTTTCATAAGTCAAGGACTACTGTGGAGTGAGGGGAGAGGAATACGTATGTAAAGCTTTCCTCTTCCTCATGGCATAGTGGCATGGACATTACTGCAGGAAGTAACTGGATGTCCAACAATGTGTTTGTTAAGTTAAACAGGTGGTTAGCCCAGGTTAGGTTAGACAGCAACACTCTTGCCAGGATACTCAAGTTACCTATTCTTAATTAGAATTGTTGTTTCCATATACTAGGAAGTTGATCCGATCGGTCTGAACTTTTTAGTGACACAGACATGTCTTCATGTTTACAGTCAACTGGATCAATACACTCCAGATCAAGGGTGTACTCTTTTGGAAATGTGGACATGACCAAATAAGCCTCAATGCCAATTCACTAGAAATTCAACTTGTATACATTTGTTCATGAATACAGTTTACTTAGAAGGAATTATGTAGAAAAACATATTATATTGACTTATTGCATCTGTATGTTTATGGAATGACACTGTAGGTATATTCTATCTTACCCTTGTGTGAGCGAAGGGGACATGTATTGTACTGTCACCTGGTGGCAATCATTAGTTTTGAAAACTCCCTATTATGGAGCAGCTACAAACTAAGATGCTGGAAAATAACACATAACTGTATGTCATAAGTTAATAAGTTTTCTTCTACGCAAATCTTTAACAATTCTATTACTTTACACTAAATCAGAGATTCTTAGCCATTATTCAATGCTATCATCATTTTTACCCAAAAATCCAAATAATCTCTCCTCAACTATATAATGTATTCACATTTCAAATTTTTGTTTTTATTTCTTTAGTGTTTCAGGAAGAAAATAGCCAAACAGGTAATGCTGCAATTAAGAATAAATAGCAAAGAACAGACATTGCTTGAAAGACATTTTCAGAAAAGAGAAAAGGAAAAAAAAAAATAAATAAATAAATAAGACTAAAATATACCAGACTTTTTTTCTTTCAGTCAAAAGAAACTATATATGAAATGATTAAAGGGATCAAGCACAGCAGTCTGAAGTTTGGCCACAAAGAAAGAAAGCAACAAGACAACTAGGGATGTATTAGAGTGCAACACACGGTATGTGCAAAAAGACCTGCAGGGAAAGCAGGGTTATGGTATAAGAGAACAAGAGGAGGAAAAATAAGATGATTTGTGGATGCAATGAGAGAATGGAGAGAGAGAGAGAGAGAGAGAGAGAGAGAGAGAGAGAGAGAGAGAGAGAGAGAGAGAGAGAGAGAGAGAGAGAGAGAGAGAGAGAGAGAGAGAGAGAGAGAGAGAGAGAGAGAGGACATTTGCTACAAGTATTCTCTTGTAGGTCTTTGGAACAGGTATCATACTTAGTTATATGGTTATAATTGATGAATGTGTACTAAATAGGAAAATGTGGGAAAATATTTTTGAAGAATATATTCAAGAGAGTTCAAACTGGATAAAATTCTCAAGTTTCCTAGTTAACACTGGTTGACATTTGAATTTATAGCTATTCTACATTTGCATATGTGGGGACATAAGTCTGGTATACTGATATAAACAAGCAAAATGTTCAAAATAATTTTGAATGACACAAGTTTAGTTGCATGAAATTATAAATTAATCTAGCTACTAGTTAGCAATAGCTGAAGAGAGCCTGACATAACTATCAGAAATGTTTATTTAGAGGCCTAAAACTTATACAAGCAGTAAATCAAATCTATTAAGTGAAATTACTGATGTGTAAATCAGTACAAACTAGTATATCATAGGTTCCAAAAAAACATGCAATATGATCCTATTAAAATATTACTATCCAAGACTGGAGTTCTTGTGTGTAGAACAGAGATTGAAAACGAGTGGTTTTGAAGAATCAAATATGCATGACTACAAAAGAAACCAAGGTTAGAAATTGTTTAATATATCATGAGTCAAGTTTTATATAATGATGTTTCACCTAAACATGTACTATTTGAACCTTCACCTGTATATTTCTGAAACTATCTTCAGCAAAACATTTTTGATAATTGAACATTAACATTTATATTGCTATTCCCAGCTTAATGGAGATTGCAATTCCTCACAACATTAGATATATAAAGCAATTGCACAAAAGTAATCAAAGAATAGTTCAATCAATCTGCAAATATTAATTGTTTGGACAAAAAGGTGCCAAGCTGTAAATAAAGAGTAATTCTGTACTTCATGTCATCCAAAGACCAAATAAGATGAATGTTTCAGAAAATAAATATAATTTTGTGGTTTACAAATCTATAAAAACTTCTTCAATGCATAAATTAGGCTTACTAAAATTTTTAGCATGAAAGCATAACAATCTTTTAGTTATACATGGCAAAAAACAATTACATGGTAAGTATAGCATATTCGTGTGGAAGTCTTGTTAATAACATTTGCACACATGTTCAACCATTATCTGATGTTACTATCAAATCACAAGACATGTTCCATATTCTTATCAGGCAAACAATCTTCTTGCATAGCAAAAAGATACTATGCACTCTTTCCTCTCCTTCATGGAACAACAAACACAACACAACAATATTGCATAAAACATTTTAGGTATGAATTCTCAGCCAATGATGAAAATCTTTTGGGTAAGAATGCAATACCTATCAAAGCTGTTAAATACCATCATTTTATGTTGCTTTCTGTTAGTGTCAAATTTGTCACTGCTTCAATGTAACAACTCAGGTATGTAAGTATATTGTACAAGGCACTTTAGCAACAATCAGTGTAATTCTCATGCAGTCACAATACTCACTACACTTCATAAACAGTGCAATGCAGTTATATGTTGACAAAAGTAATATTTTTATGGTATGTCAAATGCAGACCATATAAATTCAGTTTGACAAAAAATATGTTCTACAATATATATTTACCCACTGCCACAACAGCCTACAGTCTGGTATGAGATCTCAACTACTAACCTAGAAGCCTTTCTTATCCTCATTATAAGAATATTTCTTTTACATGTAATTGCTAATGATCACTGAGAGGTACAGTACCAGGGAATCATTCACAGGCAACTAGTCATCTCTAATGAGATAAAAATAAATATCTTCAAGTTGGCCCACTGTGTTGTGCAAGTTGCTCCCTTTAGATAACATATACTCCAGTTTCCAGCTTCCAACAAACTGCTGGATAGCCAGTGGAAACAATGACTTAAGTAACACTTTACTTTTCACTCAATATATCACCATTGTAACTGACAAGTTCCATATATGACTTAGAAAAAATTTGACAAAAACCATTCAAAATATTCATAAACTAACAAGCACTTCCAGCATTCATATAAGTATGTGTATACACACACACACACACACACACACACACACACACACACACACACACACACACACACACACACACACACACACACACACACACACACACTGCCTTTGAAATATAATAGTATTTTCTTGTATACAACATTAAGAGAATGGGGAGAAAGAAAGTTAAGTATAAGAAAAAATTTAAAAAATAAAATAAAAAATACGAACAAGAATGTGACACTCGAGACGAGAGAGGTAAACAAGTGCAAGTAGCTTTTCTAATTCTCCTTCTTATTCTCTTCTCCCTCTAGTGAGTGGTCTGAAGGATCCGAGGAAGATCGGTTGTCTTCAACATTGCCTTTAGTGAGCGTGGTGGCAATGATACGCAAAATGAGGTAAGTCCAGTACACATGCAATACTAGCAATGTGCAAAGTAGCCCATTAAAAATATAGTAAGCAGGGAACATGGGCACAATGGTGGGAGCCTCAAAGAGTGTGCTATTAAGAATCCACAGTGGATAGATACCAACCCGTGTTATAATCCACAAGACAGCAAAGGTGGCAAACACAGCATCACAGAATGCTTTGTGGCCTGAGTAAATGCTCATTTTGGCCAGTTGAAGGGGGATATCTGCACAGTCATGAACAATGAGGACCAGCGTACCAATGCGAGTCAAGTTGCAGGTCCAGGAAAATGTGATGAGTGCAATAGTGACCAAGTGATGAAAAACATTTGCCAGAAGTCCTTACGTCGAATCTCAAAGAAGTGAGTGAAGGTCATCGACCAGTAGAAGGAAAGGGAGACCATATAGTACCACCACACATCTGTGTCCACACTGTGATTTGGATATTCATACCAGCAGTACCTGATGTCCCATAACCATGATTTGCCAGACATTACCCATAGGCCATAAACAAAAATGAATGTGTAGTATGTGCATTGCCAGGCACACTCCATGAACTTTGTGAATTTGTTGATTCGAGTGTGAGCTGTCCTCAGCCTCAGCCAGCGTTCCACCTGTCGTTCTGACCACCCAAGGAGGCTAGCACTGGCACTCACCTCGCCATCAGGAATCTTGGCCTTGTATTTAATAAACAGCTGTTCCAGAACCTCATTGGGTTCTACTGGGCGTGGCTTTACATCCCTTAAACCCACTGCTGTTGCAATGCGAGAGTATACCAGTTTATTCAGCACTAAGAAACGGAGAGCAATGGCAATGAACGCCATGACAATAGGATATGTCCACAAGTCACTCCAGTTGGCATAGTGGACCTTCTCATTGGGCACCAGGTCCTCCCAGGAGTAGTTCGGAGGCAGCCACACCCTTCGGTTCCAAAACCAAGATGAAAAACTGCGCCACATCCACGCTGCCATTCTGGGGAGAGGAAACTCCATCACCAACTTTCTCTTTTCTTCAATGGTATGTTAAAATGGGCATTCTTAGTTAAATAAGAACAGATAATCTGTTTGATCAACAGAGGCAAGTAACTATGCAAGGGTGGAGCTCCTTTAATTTCTGAATGAAGACAAGACTTCATTTCCTCAAAAAGACAAAAAAAAAAAATTTGCAAAACATCAACATATTTCAATTACAAGGAAAATTAAGTAAATTGGTAATAAAAAAAAACATAATCAAATAAAAAATTAAATTAAGGTATGATATATACCAAAGAATATATGCATACTTTAAAAGCCTGAAAATTTCTTGAAAAAAAATAACAGCCCAATGGGATCAGATTTCTAGTGTCATCTTCTCTTATGGCTCCTAAGTATATTGCATGCTGTGATATCTAATCCTCACACTGCTTCACCTGCCATGACATCTCTTCCTGGGTCTGTAATCAGTCAATCACTTAATGCATAAACTTGTACAGTATATCACTGCCATACACAAGAGCAATATGGCCACTACAATGAAGCATTCAAAGGATAGAGAATTGATCCTTAATCATAAAACTACTGAAAAAAATTATATATACAGTGGTACCTTGAGATATGAGTTTAATTCGTTCCATGATGGACCTCGTATATCAAAACAATTTTTCCCATTGAAATGCACTGAAATGCCATTAATCCATTCCAGCCTCCCCAAAAAGAGTGCCTATATTTTTTATAAGTGTTTTCAGGTAAGAAAAGGTAATATATAAATAATAATTATTGCACAGAAACATGATAAAACATAACAAAAGATAATATAAAATAGATAAAATACTCTTATAAAGTATGTTTATCTCAGAGGGTGCATTCCATGGGATGTTACCCTACCGCATCCCTAACCCTCACTTAGGACTGTCGATCAGTTGGAGTGTACAAATATAGCCACACAGAGAAGACTGGGTGCTCTAATAATCATAGAACTCGTTGATGATCCTGTAAACATTATTCATTGAATAAATGAAGTTTTAAGTAAGAGAGAGAGAGAGAGAGAGAGAGAGAGAGAGAGAGAGAGAGAGAGAGAGAGAGAGAGAGAGAGAGAGAGAGAGAGAGAGAGAGAGAGAGAGAGAGAGTGAGGGGTGTTGAAGTTTGTTTCCATTGTTCTCCCACCTCCGGGCTAAGCATGTCGGTGGAGGAGGTAGGCGGAGATAGGAGAAATATGTTTTGCCTTTTCAGGCAGCAGCTTGTATCTCAAGGTACCACTGTATATATATACAGTAAAGACTCAATACTCGAACTTTTCAATACTCAAACGCAAAAGTTTGATTTAATACAGTCAAACCTCGCCGAACACGAATCTCACGTATACACGAATCGGTAAAATATACCATATTTCGCCGAGCACGACTTTGACTCACGATTGCACGATTTGGTCCCCATTTTAATCTCCCGCTGGTCCTGTGGTTCTGTCTTATATATGCATATATGTTCACAAAACAACATTTCTATTAGCTTTTTACAAGCCTTGCCCCCAAGAAAGAATTGTTTCATAATGCATAAAGTGAAATCTTAATATAATACCAAAAAATAAAGCAGAGATGAGATGAGCCACAGACGAAGCGGGAGACTTGCGGCCACTCGGCCGCTTCTTCTTTTTCTTGTGACCCTTGTAGGTTGCGTGTTACTTTCATCATGATGTTTATGTTTCCACTCCTCTATTACCTGCTATAATGGATATCATATCTTAGTATTCACATATGCTCATGCCATGAAGATAACCTGGACTCTGTGGCAGTGAGTGATAATGAATTACAAATGAAATACCACGGTAATTCATACGCAGTCTTGAGATAAACAACAATCTTCTGCGTTGTCAGTAATGTTTCATTTAGAAATTTTTGACGACACTAAAGAGGCTTAATAGTGAGAGTGCAAGTGTTAGTGAGCCACAGCACTCCATTAGTTGATTAACAGGAATCACACCAGGAGAAAAG
This sequence comes from Portunus trituberculatus, assembly GCF_017591435.1. Lineage (NCBI taxonomy): Eukaryota > Metazoa > Arthropoda > Malacostraca > Decapoda > Portunidae > Portunus > Portunus trituberculatus. Next base: position 22,070,501 of record NC_059300.1, read on the forward strand.
TTACAAAAGACATTTTCATGGATGGTGACTCATCCTCCAGGGACCTCCCTCCTCCTCCCCACCCTTCTCCCATCCTCTTCTATAGTCCTGCTCGTCTAAGAATGTGGATTGGGTGCGGCCCCCATGGGAAATAGCGGGAGTATAGCACTGCCATACCTTTAATCCCTCGTTGACCCCCCCTCTCCCTCTTCCTTCCTCTCTCTTACCCCTCCCTCTTCCTCCCCCTCTCTTTCTTCCTGGTCAAGGACACCGCAGCTGACCTCCCATCACCTGTATGGATGGCGGGTGTGATTGGTATTGCTGCCGTGAGGATTTGAATGTAGTTTTTTTCTTACTTATGTCAGCTTATTTTAAAGTACTTTCCTTCACGATATAATCTAATTATAACTATGGAACTATTTACCCATCCCAAACTGCAAGGAAACCTCTTTATAAGTATATTATTTTTTTTTAGCAACACTGTAAAATATGTATGCCACGTTTCTTGCCAGGCTTATGAATATATTATCAATAATAAGTTTACTGCTCTCTCATACGTTGTAATACTAAGGTTAAATGCATACGTATATTTGCTGACCATATTTGCTAAAGTTTTACTAATATTAGAACTCTGCTGCATCACTGGCTATAAGACATGCTTCATCACTGTACAGTGGGAATTCCCCAACACAGCCGCACCCAATCCACATTGTTGGAGGAGCAGGACTATAAGTTATCCATCACCAGCCTTCACTTACGGTATGTACAAAACAAAATTGTAAAAAAAATACATTGAAATCTTTATAAACTTGAGGTTTTACTAAGATTGGAATTAATTACTTGATTTATAGGTATCAATATTCAAACTTTTTAATACTCAGCCATTTGGAATGAATTAAGTTCGAGCATTGATTCTCCACTGTATATATATATATATATATATATATATATATATATATATATATATATATATATATATATACAGTAAGCCCCCACATTTAGTGATCCTATTAGTCTGCCGAAACCATCGCTAAATTGGAATTTCACCAAATTTGAATACTACTTTAAATAGGGAAAAATACCAATCAGTCTTTCATCTGCCCAAAGTCCCCATTTCGAGTCCCCATTTACAGCTGCAACATCGCCACCTTCACGAGAATCAGCACCCCCCGAACCACTAGTGGAGGCCATGGTGATAGCAAAACTTGCTAAACAGCGAGGATGGGAGCACAAAAAATTTGTTCACACACTGGATTAACACACACAATAGCTCACGTGTCAAGCGGGAATGCTGGAGGCACTGTGGGGCTGACGTCACGGCCAAACAGACACACGAATAGCTCAGAGCGAGCAAGAGGCAGGACAATTGGCTCAGAGTGAGCGGGAAGCGGGACAGTGTAGTGCGGTACATTCGCTAAATATGAGAGAAAATCGCTAAACTTGAGGGCTTGGCCATTTTCCAGACAGTCGCTAAATAAGGGTTTCGCTAAGCTGGATTTCACTAAATTTGGGGGCTTACTGTATATATATACAGTAAGGTCCCAAGTTACGTCAGAGTTACGTTCCTGAAACATGACGTAAGTCGATTTTGTACGTAACTTGAGTTTTTGTACTTTCAAAGCATATTATGAGTTTTCAACCAATAATTCTTTATGGTTATTCAGGTAAGTAAAAGGTTATATTGTTATATTGGTATATTATTTACAACTATGTAGGAATATATTGATTAGGGCCGCGAACACGAAGGACTGCAGGTTGCCGAGAGGGGTGGCCTGAGGCCGCCAGGAGGGTGGGCAGGTCGAATGTTGTGACGCCCAGGGCGGACAGCTGGGAGCTTTGGTGGTCTCAGTCCTACCTGAAGATCGGTCTATGAGCTCTGAGCTCCCTCCGTAATGGGGAAGACTGGCTGGGTGACCAGCAGATGACCGAGGTGAATTACACACACACACACACACACACACACACACACACACACACACAGGAGAGACTAAAGGCTATGGATCTACCAACCTTGGAACAAAGAAGGGAGAGAGGAGACCTGATACAAGTCTATAAATTGATCAACGGAATGGACCAAGTGGATAATGAGAAACTGATCTTGAGAGAAGAATATGACATCCGAAGCACAAGATCGCATAGTAAAAAGCTGAGAAAGGGAAGATGTCTGAGAGATATTAAAAAATATAGTTTCCCGCAGAGATGTATTGAGACGTGGAACAGTTTAGATGAAGAAGTAGTGTCTGCAAAGAGTGTGCACACTTTTAAAGTAAGATTGGATAAGTGTAGATATGGAGACGGGGCCACACGAGCATAAAGCCCAGGCCCTGTAAAACTACAACTAGGTAAATACAACTAGGTAAATACACACACACACACACACACAAGCATGATATGTCCTAAGCTGGAATATGCAGCAGTGGTGTGGTCTCCGAGCTCTTAAAAATATGTAAGATTGGAACGGATTCAGAAGATTGCTACAAAGATGGTGCCAGAACTAAAGGACCTAACATATGGAGAAAGACTGAAAGAAATGGGACAGCTAATCTTACAAGATAGAAGAGAACAAGGAGACCTAATAACAATGTCCAAGATAGTCAATGGCATTGAAAAGATAGACAAAGAAGACCTGGTGCTGGTGACAGAAGAAGATAGAAGGGCAAGAGGACATGTAAAGATTAGGATGAGGCAGTATGCGAAGGATATTGGAAAATAGTGTTCCACATGGAGGAAAAGTGGAATGCATTGAGTGATGAAGTTAATATAGCAAATAATGTGCATAACTTTAAAGAAAAATTGGATATATGGAGACAAGAGATAGGACACTATGGACCCCGCTCAAACCCTGTACAATACAATTAGGTAAATACAACTACGTATATACACACACACACACACACACACACAGGGGTCAGTATTGGCGCCAATACTTTTTCTCGTATATATACAGTACCCTCCCGAGTTTAGCGCTTGCTTTCCTCTTAAGATATAGCGCCAAACTCGAGGATCGCCAAACTCGGGGTATTGAAAACAATGTAAAAACGCTTATTCATTCTGGCCCGGGACGAAGCTGATTTTTTTTTCCTCCCCACTTTACTCCCTTATTTCAAAACATTCAGATTTTTCATGTCCTTGTTACGATAAGGGTGAGGGCGGGCAGCAGTGTACAGAACAAGTGGCTTCATTTTACAGTCTCCAGTTGCATTGACTGTAAAGAACACTGAAGCGTTGCTTACTTTCCTTGTGCCCTCTGGGCTTCCTTTCTTTGGCGATTATGGTTGATTTTGGTTGTTGTTTCCAGTGAAACCCAGTTTCATCGGCGTTGAATATTTGACGGAGATCGTAACCGCCATCCTCAGTCATCTGTTTCAAGACACCAATGAAACTTTCCACCTCTTCTGTAGATGCATCTGCTGCTTCACCCAGACATCGTGCCCTCTTGAACGAGTGTCTTTTTTTGAACCTTGAGAACCAGCCATTACTAGCAGAGAAAGGTGGAGGATTGTCAATGTTTAACTTACGTGCCACTGCAGCATATATTTCTCTTGCCTTCTGTCTTACCTTACCAGAAGATATGCACACATTTCGGTCATTTTTGTCAACAATATATTTCTTCAAATAGTGTTCTGTTGTTACCATCAACTTGCTTGTAGGATGCGTGATGTGAGCAACTTGAATCACAGAGCTCCTCGAGCGTCTTTCAGGAAACGTTTTATTTCCTCACGTTTCGCTCTTATTCCTCTAACAGTAGACTCACTAATGTTGAACAAGTTTCCAACGGCAACAGGTCCCATTCCAGCATCAAGCTTATCCAACACTTCGCCTTTTTCCTTCATGTTTAACAGTCTTTTCTTCTTACCCTGCCTCTCTGGCCTGCTTCCTTTTGCAAGTAGGTTTCTTCGAGCCACATGCTGCAGTGCCTCCTTTATTTCCTGACATCACAATTAATTAGCTTGCATATAAGAACTATCAAGATGCTGGTGGAAGAGGGCTAAGGACGCGTGCACACGTGGTCAGCTCAGTCAGCCAACTGCAGGAGTCTTGGGGCAACATACGTGACGCCGCCCGGAAGTAAACGCGACCGATACTTGTCAAAGCAGCGCGAAACTCGGGGCGACACAGCGCCAAACTCGGGATGGTAAGAATTTAGGACTAAGCGCCAAACTCGAGGATCGCGAAACTCGGATAGCGCTAAACTCGGGAGGGTACTGTAAATGACATGCCAGAGGGAGTGAACAGCTACATAAATCTGTTTGCGGACGATGCGAAACTGTGCAGAGTCATTAAACAAAAAGAGGATTGTGAAATACTACAGGAAGACTTAAACAAGATCTGGAAATGGAGCAAAAAAATGGGAGATGGAATTCAATGTGGACAAAAGCCATGTCATGGAAATGGGAAAAAGTGAAAGACGACCAGTGGGAATCTATAAGATGGGAGATGGAGTAGAACTAGAAAAAGTAAAAAAAGGAAAAGGACTTGGGAGTGACAATGGAAGAAAATAATCAACCGGTAAGCCATATTGATAGAATTTTCAGAGAGACGTATAATTTGCTAAGGAATATTAGAGTAGCATTTCACTATATGGACAAGAAAATGATGAAGAAATTGATAAGTACTAAAATAAGACCTAGATTGGAATATGCAGGAGTTGTGTGGACTCCCCATAAAAAGAAACACATAAGAAAATTAGAGACTACAAAAAATGGCTACAAAAATGGTTCCAGAATTTAAAGGGATGACATATGAGGAGAGACTAAAGGCTATGGATCTACCATCCTTGGAGCAGAGAAGAGAGAGAGGGGATCTGATACAAGTTTATAAATTGATTAACGGAATGGATGAAATGGATAATGAGAAACTGATCCTGAGAGAAGAATATGACTTTAGAAGCACAAGATCGCATAGTAAGAAACTAAGGAAGGGACGATGTCTGAGAGATGTTAAAAAATTTAGTTTCCCGCAAAGATGTGTTGAGACTTGGAACAGTTTCAGTGAGGAAGTGGTGTCAGCAAAGAGTGTACATAGTTTTAAAGAAAAATTGGATAAGTGTAGATATGGAGACGGGACCACACAAGCATAAAGCCCAGGCCCTGTAAAACTTCAACTAGGTAAATACAACTAGGTAAATACACACACACAGTTATTTTTGTTTTCAAACTTGAGAACATCAGCCATAAAGTTTGGTTTGGAATCAAGTTAATGACTTAATTATAAAAATATCTGTTGGCAAATGGTGATGACCTGATAACAGTTGATATGTTACCCAGTACATACCTATCAGGATGATGAGTCAGTTAGAAAGGATATTTCTTCAATATTCTTCGTAATGATATTTTCCATGCCCTCTCAGGCCTAAACCCTTGGAAGGCTTATGGACCTGATGGGGTCCCTCCTACTGTTCTCAAAAACTGTGCTTCTGCACTTGCACCTTGCCAGGCCAAATTCTTTCAATTATGTCTTTCGACTTTTACCTTTCCTTCTTATTGGAAGTTTGCCTACATTCATCCTGTTCCTAAAAAAAAGTGACCGTTCTAATCCCTCAAATTACCGTCCTATAGCTTTAATCTCTAGCTTGTCTACAGTTTTTTAATCTATCCTCAATAGGAATATTCTTAAACATCTGTCACTTCACAATCTTCTATCTGATAGCCAGTATGGCTTCCATCAAGGTCGCTCTACTGGTGATCTGGCTTTCCTTACTGAGTCTTGGTCATCTTCTTTTAGAGATTTCGTGTAACTTTTGCTGTCGCGATAGACATATAAAAAGCTTTTGATAGAGTCTGGCATAAAGCTTTTATTTCAAAACTGCCCTCCTACAGTTTCTATCCTTCTCTCTGCAACTTTATCTCAAGTTTCCTTTCTGACAGTTCTACTGCAGCCGTGGTAGACAGCCACTGCTCTTCTCCTAAATTTATAAACAGTGGTGTTCCTCAGGGTTCTGTCCTATCACCCACTCTCTTTCTATTATTCATTAATGACCTTCTTAACCAAACTTCTTGCCCTATCCACTCCTACGCTGATTTTACTTCACCAAATCACCCTGAGGTAAGCATTCCCACGAGATCAGCTGTTCCGTTCCACACCGTCAGTTGCTGGTTCGCACCCATACTGGTCGGACATTTGCACTACTGATCCGTATTTTTCTGCCAGACCTACTGCCACGTCATCAGAGACGTAGGTACATTGTATCATGGTTCTCAATTTGAATATATGGCATGGGTTGGGCCTGCCATTTGGCTACTTGGTATGGGTTGGGCTTACCAATTGTTCTGGTATGGATTGGGCCTACCAGTTAGCCAAGGTTCGCACATTACTTTGTTTCGTGGCATGGGTTAGGCCTGCCATTGTGCTATGGTAAGGGTTGGGCCTACCATTCTGCCATTTTCTAACAATTATTACATATTGGGGCAGCACAGATTACCACGTGCAGGTTGATAGTCATGTCTTGCTCCGGGGACGGCAATGCACTTCCGCTTGTGGCCTCTACCCGGGTTCCCGGCAGGAGGAGTGTAAGCAGGTCATCCAGAGATGGAGAGGAGAGGCATCATTCCCGTGGTATGAGTACCAGCTGCAGTGCTTCCCCGATGCATCATGGCCGTCGCCAATCTTGCCACGTGCAGTGGTCGCCTGCTCAAACACAGACCCCACCACTCACATTTCCATGCCTGAGCCATCCTGGCGTGTTGTGTTAGATGAACTGGCAGTGTTGAGTGCAGAAGTAGCAAAACTTAGTGCCAATACACAACCATCCTTGACACAGGAGGTGTATTTTCAAGCAAGTACTTCCACAAGGCATCAGTCACCTGCTAACTTTTCTGGGTTTGTTGATGATAGTAGTGAGGAAAGTGGAATCATGGAAGTAACCCATAGGGGAAGTGTTTTGCTTCAGAATGCAAAGAATTTGGGTCCTTCTGACACAGTTTCTGGGGACAGTGATGACAAGATTGCTAGGATGGTCAATTTCCTGTTTGACAAAGGCATGCAGGAGGAGGATTACAAGGCCATCTCAGAGGACGGGATTACCAATCGCCCTAACAATTGTCTCACGCTGGCTCCTGTAGAGTGCAACCCCAAGATCTGGGAGGCCCTCAAAACGAATGACAGGAAGGCAGACGCCCGACTCAAAGATGTAAGTGAGGACATTCTTAAGTGCCTTACAAAGGCACTTCTGGTTCTGGATCAGGTTGCACAGGAGGATGGTCACCCATTGGTTGAACAGGAAATGAACAGGATTATTGACGCTTTGGCACTCCTTGGGCATGCCAACCACAAAAATAACTTGGCAAGGCGGGAAGATAACCAAAAATATCCACACCTGTGTTCTGATAAGTGGCCAATGTCTCGCATGTTGTTTGGAGATGATGTATCCCAGTCTGCCAGGCAGATCGAGGACACGGAGAAGCTGAAACATAAGTTTGCAGCCAAGAAAAACCCTCTCCCATGGAGGTTCACTGGTGACAGGTCCAGAGGCTTCTGGGGGAAATCCACTCAGAAGTACTACTTGCCAAGGTTTCAGCCCTATGGACTGCAGAGGGGCGTCAAGGATAGCCAATGGCAATTCCAGGCTCATCAGGACCCAGACTCAAAAAACGCCAGGGGCCGGGGTCAGTACAGGCATTAACTGAGGTTAGTAACAACTTTGAAGCAGGTAGACTTCATAAGTTTGTTCATGTGTGGAGGAAAATTATTAAGGACCCAGTAATTTTGGACATGATGTTACACTGCCATCTGGATATTAATTTTTCTGACATTGTGCACTTATTCAGGGGGGAGTGTGCATATCATTTCAGCTTAGAGGAACAACTTATCATTAGTGAGGAAATAAAAAAATTATTGGAGTTAAAGGTACTGGTGGTTACACAGAGGAAGGAAGCTCAAATTCTTTCTCCCATTTTTCTTAGATCTAAAAGGAATGGTGGATACAGGATGGTACTTGACCTAAAATAACTAAACAACTATATCCCCTACAAACATTTCAAAATGGAAAACTTTGAGGAAGCTATTAGGCTCATCAATGATGGAGATTACTTAGCCTCAGTTGATCTAAGATAAGAGATGCATATTACTCAGTTAAAATTGCAGAGGACCAACAGGATTTTTTATGTTTTAAATGGGATAATACTATCTATAAATTCAGTTGTCTTCCCAATGGTATTGCTGAAGGTCTAAGAATTTTCACAAGTTGATGAAACCAGTGTTTGCATTTCTGAGGAAGAAAGGTTATTCTATTACTAGCTTCATGGATGATACTTTGATTTGCAATAATTCCCAGTCAGGATGTCTTGCATGTATTGGGGACACAATTGATCATATCTTAGTATTCATATACGCTCATGCCATGACGATAACCTTGACTCCGTGGCACTGAGTGATAGTGAATTACTAATGAAATACCACGGTATTTCATGATATCCATTATAGCAAGCAATAGAGGAGTGGAAACATAAGTATTGTGGTGAAAGACAACACGCAAGCCAAAAGGGTCACAAGAAAAATAAGAAGCGGCCGAGTTGCCGTGAGTCTCCGCCTCATCTGTGGGCAATCTCATCTCTGCTTTATTTTTTGGTATTCCATGTAAGATTTCACTTTGTGCATTACAAAACAATCCTTTCTTGGGGACAAGGTTTGTAAAAAGCTAATAGAAATGTTTTGTGAACACAAATGCATATATAAGACAGTAACACCACCTGGAGAGGTGGTGTTACCAGCAACTTGAGAGCAACCTCGTTACCATCCCTCCAAGCGTTCATGGATGCCATTTCGCGGCTGGAGGTTGCTCTGACGTTGTTGAAGAATCTTGAATCCAGCTCCCATTCTTCTTGTGCCTCATGTGCAGTCTGCCAGCACTGAGTACAGACAGAATCTCTTCAATCTGCCTATAATTCACCAAGATGGCCCCAAAACGTCCTTCATATTCTTCTGCATGTGGGGCTATTTTTGATCAGTGGATTTTTGATAAAGTGGTAAAGCTCAGAGGAAGATGGTGACTGACTGTGGTGTGAGTGGTGAAGGCAGTGACGCAGTGAGTGTTATGTTTATGTATTCTTTGTTTTGTTGTTTTCTCTTATCATTTTTTTGCTTTCTTTTGTCATTTCTTGTTTTTTCCTTTACTTTAAATACACTTCTAGTATTTAGAATGTTAAATAATAAACATGTTAATTTAGCCAAATAAATAGAGTATTTTGTACAAATTTTTTTTGGACCACATCCCGCATCCCCCCTATTATCTATTGTTTATTGTGAGAATTACATATTTGATCTACGCGAATTTTGATATACGCGATGCCTCTTGGAAAGCATCTATTGCATAAATCGAGAGTTACCTGTAATCTGATAAAGTTTTTTTTATGTAAGAGGGAAAACTACTTAGGGTAGAAAAATGAATATTAGAAAAAAAAAGGCCCACTGGAATTGTAGTCTCCTTAAAAGATTCAAAAGAATTAGTAAAAATTCAGGAACAAATGTCTCGACATCTCTATCTTAAAAGAAGTTAAGTCGTAGGAAGATGGAAATACAGAAAAAAGGCAGGGGATTCCAGAGTTTACCAGTGAAAGGTATGAATGATTAAGAATGCTGGTTAACTCTTGCATTAGAGAGTTAGACAGAATAGGGATGAGAAGAAGAAGAAAGCCTCGTGCGTTGTTCATCCTTTGTGCATGCATGTGTCTGTGCTCCTCGGCAGTGTGTATTTTTTTATTAAGTTTTGTGAACTCAAGATCCCGTGATCATGGGTCCCAAAAGTAAAAGTTTGGCGAGAAACACACAAAATAGCCTGTATTCACATACTGATTACACTTAGAAATTCAATAAACGAGTGAGTACAAATGGTTTTCTGCCCACAAGCAACTCTTCCTCTTTGCAATGCAAAAAGTCAAAAGTCTCTAGATATCATGGTTACCAAAATATCACAGGTTGAATGAGGTAGTATCATCGGTTTACATGGCCTTCCGTCCGATCGGGTTCAGCAGCCTTGGCTAGAGCGAGAGAAAACATGCCCTTATATTCTCTCTCTCTCTCTCTCTCTCTCTCTCTCTCTCTCTCTCTCTCTCTCTCTCTCTCTCTCTCTGCAGTCGCCTGTTCTGATACCACTCTCATTCAAAAGTTGTCTCCCTGTAACATGGCGAGAGACCTGAGGTATAGAAGTAAGGCTCGCAGGAGAGGTGGCGGAATCAGACACAGTGAAATCACTCGCTACCACCCTCCATCATTGGTGACACAGTGACATAGAACATATGTTTACTCCTGCCCACAAGCAACTCTTCCTCTTTGCAATGCAAAAAACCAGAAGTCTCTAGATGTCATGGTTACCAGAATATCACAGGTTGAATGAGGTAGTATCACCGGTTTATGTGGCCTTGCGTCCGATCGGGTTCAGTAGCCTTGGCTAGAGCGCGAGAAAACGGGCCCCTTGTATCCCCTCTCTCTCTCTCTCTCTCTCTCTCTCTCTCTCCTGTTCTGATACAACTCTCATTCAAAAGTTGTCTCCCTGTAATATGGTGAGAGACCCAAGGTATAGAAGTAAGGTGAGCGGGAGAAGTGACAGAATCACACACAATGAAATCACTGTCGCTACTACCATTCATCTTTGGTGACACAGTGACGTAGAGCATATGTTTACTCCTGATGAGTGTTGCGCTACCAGCTCACAAGCAAAGAAAACGGAAAGAAAATAGCCAAAATATAGCCGTAAAAAGCCTAAAGGTCTATCGATGTGTCCCGAGTTTTGCAGGTTAAGTTGTTATTTTGAGCAATATAGTTAATTTATATCATGCATACAATAAACATTGTAGTTATCTTATATTAAATCTATATTTGGTTGCTATTAAAAGCAAGTTATTTTTTTGGGGGGCGGGGGTAGGTAAATTCAGGGAGGTGCCAGGTGGTGGCATTGTGGATAAGGTGGTGAGCGTGGGATCGGGCAGACGTCCACGCGTAGGTTCGAATCCCACCACGTACAGCCTTAAAACACTTTGCCATTTTGTTGAGTGGTGTAAAGTTACCTATATATCACCATGATACCCAGGTTCTAGGTGGTTACACTCAAGATGAGCTTGGGTGGTGAAATGGGCCTTAATATGGGTACCTCTATAAATAAAATTGCCTGCGCCACTAATAGGCGGAAGCTGAACAGTGCTTCCAATACACTCTTCAAGTGTGCCTACAGGCACTATAGGCCTTACTGTAAAAAAAATTTATTCATAACACAAGAACGAATTAATTGTATTTCCATTAATTTCTATAGGAAAATTTACTTGATATACGATTTTTTTATATACAACTATCGTCACGGAACCAATTAAAATCGTATGTCGAGGTACCACTGTATATATACAGGCAACCCCTGCTTAACGAAGGGGTTACGTTCCTAAAAAAACCTTCATTAGGCAAAACTTCATTAAGCGAACCAATTATAACAAGTTTGACCCCTGACTGAACTTCCATTGAGAGTAAACAAAGCGAGAGTGCATCATAGTACAGTGAAAGGTTTAACCCTTGTGCGGCGGTGATCGTTCATGAACGATTGCATCGGTACATTTCATGCGGTGGTGATTGTTCATGTAATCATGATTTTTTGCGCCACTTCTTTAAACTTCCCATTTTCTTACTCAAGTCGGAGGGCGAGTGTATGTATCAGGCAACACTGTCCACGAGCTGAGTTGCTAGTTTTGCTATTTCATCTCGGTCTAGGCTCACATCTTTCCATCTTGGAGGAGACATCTGGCAACCCCCATGACACTGCGAGTGGAATGTTCCCTCCGCATGAGGGGAGATATCACACCGAGATGGATAGTGATATATACATGTCATTTGGGAGTGATGTGGATTTTAGTGAAAGTGAAGACAATGATTATCTGGAGACTGATGAAAGTGAAGACAGTGATTATGTAAAGTGTGAGGTGGTGAATGATCGAGACGGGGTGAAGGATTTGGAGTGTGAGGGAAGGAAAGATTTGGTAAAGGAGTATGAATGGGTGAAGTATTTGGTAGGGAAGGATCAGGAGGTAGAGGATTACGAGAGGAAGAAGTCTGAGAGGGTAGAGATGGTAGTGAAGAAGAGGTCGAGCGAGAATGAGAGGTACCACGTGATTCCATCATTGAGTGCAACTTGCCACTGACCATTTGCCTTCCCTACTTCATGCTGGCAGTGTTGCTACATCATTATGATCATCTAATTTATCAATCATCTTTCCCTGTTCTCATACAATCCACCCTCCTAACATATGAGAGAGAGAGAGAGAGAGAGAGAGAGAGAGAGAGATTAGGAGAGTAGGGAAAGGCCTAGAGGCAAAACAAGCTGACACATTCTCTCTCTCTCTCTCTCTCTCTCTCTCTCTCTCTCTCTCTCTCTCTCTCTCATTGGAAGTACAATTTCTTCACCCAAAAGATATGCCCAGAGAGAGAGAGAGAACTGGCGTGCTGTTATCACACTGAGGGTTGTTTCTCACGGCGGGTTACATGGTGGCTATCAGGAGGAATATTTGATAAACAATAACTTTGCTGTCAGAGATCGTAGCAAGCTGCAAAGTACATCAATGTATTCAGATTTTCAAAGAAACGTATTTTCATGAGTAAAACTATCTCCTGTGATTTTTTTAGGTTTACCATTTTACCCGCAGATGGGAATGATTAATTTATAATTACCCCATCGCACAAGGGTTAATGAATGTAAAAATTATGAAGTTAAACATTTAAGCAGTTTAATTTAAAACTAAGTCATTATAATGTACACTAATGTATGTATGTAAGTAACTTTATATGTTGACGATCTTAAATTTATGAAGGGAGGGAGAGTGGAGCGGGAAATACGCTAGCTTACAACCTGTGGATTGTAAACAAAGGGCGCATCATTCTACCGCATACAAAACTTTTGTACCACATTTCTACATGGCTTTCCATTTTATCCATTGCAGAGTCACGAGTTCAGGTGGTTCTTTTAGCTTGCAAGGAAGATATGATCTCACCAGCCTTCTTAATAGAGTCTGCTGACTTGAAAATGGTAGAAAGTAGATGGAGTCAAGCCATGGTGGGAAGAAATGCTATTAGTTTTCTCGCCTCTCTTATGTCTGTGAATAATATCCAACTTCACTTCGAGAGTAAGAGACTTCCTGGTCTTCTTAGCAACGCTAGGCGACATTGCGGAGCGTTTTGGTGGCATGTAGAACGAGGGAAGACAAGCTGCTGCTGACGCTGTTATTGTTTTGAAGTAGGGGAGTGAGTGGTGCGCGTTTTGTTCACGAGAGGCACTAGTGTATTCAAAAGCCTGTCGGCTTGCGTGATATGGTGGGGCTTTCAAACTTAGAAAAAATTACCTAGATAAAATTTTGTTAAAGCGAGTTATATATATATATATATATATATATATATATATATATATATATATATATATATATATATACACACACACAGTAATACTCCGCTTAACGAATGTTTGTTTAACGAATTTCCGGTTTAACGTACTATATAAAGTTAGACCAAAAATCCGCATAACGTACAACCACATCTGTTTTAGCGAATTTTATTGGTTTGAATTTGCTGGGTGAGGGAACGAACGCAGTAGTTTCGCTGTGATTGGCTGGCTCCCCCCGCCTCTGTCTCTAGCGCTCCTGGAGCTGGATTCAAGATTCTTTAACAACGTCAGAGCAACCTCTTGCAGCGAAATGGCATCCATGAACGCTTGGAGGGACGGTGACAAGGTTACTTTCAGGTTGTTTTGAGGTTGCTGGGAACACCACCTCTGGAGGTGGTGTTCCGAGTCGCCGCAAGTCTCCCGCTTTGTCTGTGGCTCATCTCATCTCTGCTTTATTTTTGGGTATTCCATGTAAGATTTCACTTTATGCATTGCAAAACAATCCTTTTTGGGGCAAAGTTTGTAAAAAGCTAATAGAAATGTTGTTTTGTGAACATAAATGCATATATAAGACAGTAACACCACCTCCAGAGGTGGTGTTCCCAGCAACCTCAGAGCAACCTGAAAGCAACCTTGTCACCGTCCCTCCAAGCATTCATGGATGCCATTTCGCTGCAAGAGGCTGCTCTGACGTTAAAGAATCTTGGATCCAGCTCCAAAAAGCTAACAGAAATGTTGTTTTGTGAACATAAATGTGAGAATGTGAGAGAATTTGTACGTAGCTCCACTAACTTCCATTGACTCATATGACATCATAAAAGTAGTGGTACACCGGTGGCCCAATATGCTGCCGTATATATATATATATATATATATATATATATATATATATATATATATATATATATATATATATATATATATATATATATATATATATTTTTTTTAATCCATGTGGTATGTTGTGGACTAGCCCAGAACGCATCCCCCTATTTCCATTATTTCCTATGGGAAAATTACGTCTGCTTAACGAATTTTCGCTCTACGAACAGCTTTGACACCCCCTATCCTGTCCGTTAAACGGTGTATTACTGTATATACAATGAGAGAGAGAGAGAGAGAGAGAGAGAGAGAGAGAGAGAGAGAGAGAGAGAGAGAGAGAGAGAATCCTTCGTAGGATGCCCCGAACTTGTTGTTTCCTATATTCAAAAGATACCATGTTGCCTGTCTGGAGAGTCTAGCCAGGTCCAGCAATCTCTCAGTCTTTTTTTATAAACTTTAAAATCCTAAACAAAGGTCAGGGTATTGTGAAACGTTCATGAAAATTTACATGCTACAATAATTTCAAAGAAAAGCATAATACCACACATATCAAGTACCAAAACCAATCAAACAGAGAGGCTGTTATCTCAAAGTCTGCACAATTTAGGGGCTGCAAAATTCATACAATATTTTCTATCATTCACTTTCACTATAGCATCCTCAAGGATGAGGCAAAAACTAATCACCTATTCTTCTGTTAGTTGCCTTGTAGAGTTTAAAGTTAGATTAAGGTTTGATTTAGTGCATAAAATTTGCTCATTCTCTTCTTATTTTTCTAGTTTTTGTATTATGATCCTTATTTGTTGTAATTCAGCTGGCTCAATATCTTGCATTTCTCCAATAAAATACTTGAAACCACACACATAAAAACAATAGTAAAATAAAAAGATAACACAGGTGCCTAAAGCAACTGACAGTAACCCCTTTCTCTATCCTCAATTTCGTTCCAAAGCTGGATGTTGCATCTGTGTGTGCAACGACTTGACTTGCTCTTGTGCCCACCCTCTTGAATCTTCCGAGCTTTCCACCATCTGGCTTCAACTCAATAGTTATTCACTAAATTTATCTATCTCTCCCCTAACTCCTCTGACTATAGTAAATTCTTTGACAGTTTAACTTCTAAAGTGGAGAACATTGTCTCTCTATCCTATCACAAAGATCTCCATTTATGGAGATTTCAATGTTCACCACCGGCTTTGGCTTACCTCTCCCTTCACTAACCAACCTGGTTAATGAGTCTTCAACTTTGCTGTCCTCAATGACCTAGAGCAAGGGTGGCCAAACTTTTCAGTGCTAGGACCACATTAGAAAAGATCACAATCTTATAGGGCCACATACTATATTAACCCAAAATCATTAATATTTAAGAAAAACAAAATGACAGGCTTCTAAAGAAAAGCCATTCTCACATGCATGTGCACAATTGTGAGAAGAAAACGAAATGCTCACAATACTATTTGGCATGATTATTAACTTGCTCTTTCAAATTTACTAACATTTGCCAGGCCGCATGAATTCTTCTGGTAGGCTGCATATGGCCCACAGGCAATAGTTTGCCCACACCTGACCTAGAGCAACTGGTGCAACACCTTACTCGTATTCCTAACCAAAGTGGAGATAAGCCCAACATCCTGGATCTTTTCCCTACCTCTAACCCTTCTGCTTATGCTGTTACACTATCTTCTCCGTTGGGTTCCTCCAATCACAACCTCATTTTGTCCTATTTCTCCAATTCCTCCTCAGGATCCCCCAAAGAATAGGTGCATCTGGTGTTTTGCCTCTGTAAGTTAGGGGGACCTGAGGATGTATTACGCTGATTTTCCCTGGAATGATTACAGTTTCTCTGTCAAAGACCCATCTCTGTGCTAAAGGCATAACAGAGGTGATAGTGTCTGGCATGGAGGTGTACATTCCTCATTCTTTTTTCTCATCCTACCCCTTCTAAACATTGGTTTAACATAGCCTGTGCTAGTACCACACATGATAGTGAGGTTGGCTATAAAAGGAACTTGAGTCTTCCATCACCTGAATCTCATGCACTTTATATTTCTGCCCGGAATTATGCCAGATATGTCCTTCATAAACAGAACATGTCAAAATCTTTCAAACACCAACTCCCCTCGCAACTTCTTTCATCTAGCCAAAAACATCTCCAATAACTTTACTTTCACTTCACAACCATTTAACTGACGTCACCGGTAGTAGACGAGATGTTCGTCATGCCAGCGCCACGTTAGTTCACTGCTAGTTGTCACGCTGTGCAGTTGCTCGCCGGTCCACTCTTCAGCTTTCTGGGTGTTTTTCCTTTCCGGCTTCGTCCAGTTGTCCTGGTTAGTTTCCACGGTCCTGCTTTTGTGGATTTATACATGTATGATCTTCAGACATATATGTCAGCACTATAATTTGTTTTCGTATGTGATCCAAGGACACGTGCAGCGCTGTTCGCCTTTATCCGTATGTGATCCAAGGGCACATATGTGCAGCGCTGTCACCTCTTTATGTATGTGATCCAAGGACACATGCGGTTAGCGTTCTCACCTCTTTACTTATGTGGTCCAAAGACACATATGTCAGCACTCTGGTGATTCCCTTGTGTTATCTATGTATTTATATTTTCACTTCACGACATTTAAACTGACGTCACTCGAGGCATTCAATGAGATGCCCGCCATGTGCGCCTCACCTCAGTTCACTGCCTACCTCTGTCCAGTCTGCTCGCTCTTCCAGCTGTCCACCCTTCTTCCCCTTTTACCGGCTTCTCCAAGGAGTTGCCCTGGTAAGCTCTTTTGATCGTCGTCCTGCTGTTGGGAGTATAATTGGGTGAAGAACACAATCTAAGGATTGTTGTTTATCTGGCTCTCTTTGTGACCCAGAGTTACTTTTTGGTTGCAGTGTTTTTCTCAGGCGATGGACCGGCCAGAAACTCCGTGACGACCGTCTTCGTCTTCGGTTAGCAAGCGTTCCAGCAGGGAAAATCCTCCACCTACAGGGGAGGAGAGAAGGAGGAAAGACAGACAGAAGGACGATGGCGCCAGAGTTGGGGCTTGCGCTTTGCCGCTCTCTGCTGCCGGCACGAGCCAAGATGTAAACATTGCGCCTCAGTCAGCTGGTCACGCCGCCAGGGACGACCAGCTGGATCGCCTGAGTATGGTTATCAGCGGCCTGATCGCAAAGCTGGATGCTTCCACGTCTGCCACTGCCTCTGTGGGGAGCGGTGCCAAGTTTAGTGGCTTCACTGCGCCTTCCTCAGGTGAGGAGGAGGGCGAACTCCCGGAGAGTGCTGCCGTCCCCTTAGAGGAGCTGGATCTGCTTGGTGGTGGCCCCCCAGCCTTCACTGCTGCAGATGGGGACAACGCTGATTTCCTTCGTGCCCTGGAAGAGTTGTCTGGTCACTTCCACGGGGAGGAAGAGAAAGGGGAGCCACTGTCTGAGCGCCTGGCTTCCATCTTGAACTCCAGCTTGCGGCGCAGATCTTCTGCTGACGGCGTGAAGGCTACTTGTGGCAAAATTAAACTCTTCAATAATGTGCCGAACTTGTCTGTCCCAGCCACTAATTCTGCCATTACTAACGCCATGAGTGCTGGGGGCAAACTCATAGACTTGCGTCTTTTTCACACTAATAGATTGATCTCCAAGGCCCTTGTTTCGGTGGCACAGTGTATTAGTGACATTGGTGAAAGAAAGGGGAAGCCTGTCTCCTCTTACTTGGATGGGCTGAATAATAGCCTTAGGCTCCTGGCCTCAGCTGTTAATTATATGAACCAGCTACGTAAGGAAGTGGTGAAAATCCATGTCAATGACTCGGCGCTTGCCGAGTTATGCAAGTGGGACTGTTAAGTTGGAGGGGAAGTGTTATTTCCCTTCGATGTCACGAAGAAGTGTGACGAGATTCGCCGCACTAGGATGCTGGGGAGGCCTTCTTTCCGCCCCCTTAGGACCTCTGCTCCTAGGAGGTTTGCCCCTTATTACCAGGCTTTCGGGCGGTCCAGCAACCCTCCTCAGTCAAGGCTGTCTTCTAGGCCTTTTTTAGGGCAGAAGCCGCCCCAGGGGAAGGGAGTGCGGCCTTACAAGAATCGCCAGTAGACAATGAGCCAGTAAGTTTCATCTCCTTTCCCTTGCTGAATACACCACATAATTTTGTTAGTGGTAAGATTTTTGCAGCCAGACAGTTTTGGCAGAACTTATCTACAGATCAGTGGATCCATGATGTTGTTCACGGTAAGATTTTTCAGTTCCATGCCCTTCCTACTTAAACAGTGCTACCTGGACCTCTGAACCTCTCTGCTTCTGATCGCTTTGCATTAGACTCTGCCATGCTGGAGTTTATTAGGCAAGGAGTGGTGGAAGTCTGTGACACTTCTTCCAATCAGGGTTTCTTTTCCAACATTTTTCCTACTATAAAGAAGGATGGTACAGCCAGAGTTATCTTGAACCTTAAAGAACTAAATGAATTTATTCCCCATATACATTTTAAAATGGATACTCTTAAAGAGGTCATACATTTGATTCAACATAACTGGTTTTTTGCTACCTGTGATTTTAAAGATGCTTATTTCTCAGGTTTTGTTAGGCCTGAAGATAGGAAATGGCTTAGATTCTTTTGGAAGAGACAATGTTATCAATTCACTTGTATGCCACAAGGCCTAACTTCTGCTCCTCAGATCTTTACCAGGCTCCTTAAACCAGTTCTCTCACACCTGCATAAACTAGGAATTACTGTGGTCTCATACATTGATGATTGCATTTTATTGCAGCCTCAAGCAAGAAACTCAAACAACATGTCTGCTATGCCTTACATCTTTTTTATTCTGTGGGCCTCACAGTTAATACATTCAAATCTTCTCTAGAGCCTTCCCAAGAGGTGGAATTTCTTGGGGTTGTGTTGAACTCGGTTAAGATGACAGCTACCTTAGCTTCACATAGAAAGGAACGGATTAAAGCAAAAGGCTTACATTTATTACAGGGTAACTTTTGTCTACATGACTTAGCTTCCCTCATTGGTTTGGCTGTGGCTGCTGACCACGCGGTGGAATTTGCCCCTCTCAGATACAAGTATCTAGAGATAATCAGGAACAGGGAATTGGCCCACAATTTGGTAACTACTTTTCAGAGGTTAGTTTGGACTCCCATGCCTTAGGTATCATAAAATGGTGGGTTGAAAACATAGATTCCCAGACTAAGTCTCTGCGTTCTTCCCCCCCTCTCTTTGAGTTGTTTGCTGATGCATCTTTGACAGCCTGGGGTGCTTCTGTGGGACCGTCTAAGACAGGTGACCACTGGGCCCATCACGACTTGGACCACATTAACTGTTTAGAGTTGAAAGCTATTCTCTTTGGTTTACAATCCCTTTGCAGGGAGCATAAAGACATTCACATCCGTCTTCGCTCTGACAATACTACTGCCATCGCTTGTCTGAACCATTGTGGAAGCACAAAGATTAACCTTAACACGTTAACAGACGAGATTTTCTCATGGGCTGAGTCACGTGGCATTTCACTATCAGCAGAGTTTGTCAAGGGACTTCACAATATAGATGCTGACAAGGAGTCTAGATTAAAAAATGTTGACACTGAATGGATGTTGCTCCCCCATATTTTCAGAAAGCTTTGTCAAAATAATTTTACGCCAGAAATTGACTTGTTTGCTTCTAGGCTCAATGCTCAGGTGGCTTCCTATGTTTCTTGGAAACCAGATCCTGCTGCAGCATTTATTAATGCCTTCACCCTTGACTGTTCCAACAGGAGCTTATATGCCTTTCCTCCCTTCAGTGTGATTTCCAAGGTTTTGAAGAAACTTCAGGAATCCCAGGCGACCCTGCTTACTACTCTTCCGCTGTGGCCAACTCAGGCATGGTTTCCGGTCGCTCTCCGCTTACTGGCTCGACCTCCCCTCATACTTCCTCGGCACTGTTTGATTCTGCCACAAAATCCGACACTCACACACCCACAGACTCGCAACTTGGTACTAGCTGCAATGTTATTATCAGAAGACACTTCGAAAACCGAGGACTATCACCAGAGGTTGCCCGATTTCTCATTGGATCATGGAGGCAAGGTACTTTACTACAGTATGGGCCACATATCAACAGATGGGTGTCTTTTGCTTCAGTAGGAAGTTGATCCATTTCAGCCATCTTTAGCCTCCTTTTTGGACTTCCTTTTGCTGGAGTTTAGGAAAGGCAAGGGACATAGCTATAGTTCTATGAACACCATCCGTTCTGCAATTTCAGCTATGGCTCAGATAAATGACCATCCTGCTGGACAGCACCCTCTAGTCAGTAGATTTATGAAGTCAGTCTTCCAGGAGAGGCCGTCTTTTCCCCGGGGGTCTTCCACCTGGGACCCAGATATTGTGCTTACTTATATTAAGTCCTTGGGACCAGACTTTTCATTGTCAATTTTGCAATTGTCCAGGAAACTTACAGTCTTAATGCTGCTGCTCTCTGGCCAACACGGCCAGACCCTACACCTGTTGGACATTAGAAACATGACACTTTCTTTAGGATAGGCGACCCATTGAAAACCTCTCATATGTCGGAATTATGCTTTGTGCCTTACCCTTCTGATAAGCTGTTATGTGTTCACACTACTATCAGAAATTACCTAGACAGAACATTGCCCAATAGAGGAATAACTACTTTTTTCCTTACAACAAAACGCTCCTTCCATATGGCCTCTCAGGACACATTAAGACGTTGGACCCGGGATATGATGATAGCCGCTGGTATTGACCTTTCACTTTTTTCTCCACATTCCACCAGATCAGCATCATCTAGTAAAGCGGCTTTGAAGTTGCCTCTCTCCACCATCTTGTCCACTGCTGGCTGGTCCAGAGAATCCACTTTTGCCAAGTTTTATCAGAGACCGTTGGAGGACCATGTGCGGTTTGCCACAGCAGTTATGACTGCTGGTGATCAAGAATAGATGGAGGGGTTCCATGTTTTGAGATCTTTTCTGTTTACACTTCTATTTAGCTGTGTTTTTTGATTGACACTTTTTTTAATTTGTTTGGGTTGTTATCCTTTTTCTACCACACATTATCTGTTCAGGTGTGTATGGGGTTTTTGGTGTATGATGTTGAATTACATGTGATTAAATTTTTGGGAGTCTCGTGTTTCTCTTTTCCCTTGGCCTAGGGAAGTCTTTTTTCTTTGAAGTAATGAAGGTTGGAGGAATCATTCTAAAGCTCTCATTGAATGCCTCGAGTGACGTCAGTTTAAATGTCGTGAAGTGAAATTGTAAGATTAAACGAGTACTTACCAAGTATGAAGTTTGATCATAATTTCACGAACATTTAAACTGCGTCACTGAGGTATTAAATGCCCTCCTTGTCCCTCCCTTTCTGTGGGACATCCTGAGGGAATGTTTGTCCTAGTTTTTGATATGATTAGCTACTTCCTCCAACCCATTTTCTTCTGAAGGACTGACGTGAGGCACACATGTCGGGCATCTCATTTAATACCTCAGTGACGCAGTTTAAATGTTCGTGAAATTATGATCAAACTTCATACTTGGTAAGTACTCATTTAATCTTACAATTATATAGTTCAGCTGGCCCCCCCCTTTTTATGTTTTTACCTGATAGTGTTATGTCAGACCGGGACAAGGACAAAGATCAAGGTACTCCTCAGCGTTCCTCTTCCTCTACCCCTGATGGGAAACAGCGTGTGAAGGACCCCCAGGGTACATACAAGTGGAGGAAGCCTTTCACAGGAGGGGGCAGCCCACCTCCTTTGGCCGCCTGCACTTCTCAGCCTCCTTCTCCCCCTTCAAGGGCGGGGCCGAGTGGTGTAAACACTCCGGCCATTTCTCCACCTCAAGATGCTGTTTTGGGCCAACTGTCTTCCTTACTGAGTAATCTCATCGAGAAGTTGGACTCCTCTATAGGTCCTCAGGTGTCACCAGGACAGTGCCATGTTCAGTGGGTTCCATGATGTCTCTTTGTCGGAGAAGGAGGCTGTTCCAGTCCCCGAGTGCCCGCCTCAGCTTTCTGTGTCTGACCCACTGGATGAATTGGATACACTCACCACTTCTCAACCTCAAGGTGATCCAGTGGTTGATGTGGCCTTTGAAAAGGCCCTCAAGGAGTTCGCAGGTGAGGAGGCTTTTTTTTTTTTTTATACCATGTGGGCTTTTCACAGGAATTTATGGGCTAAAGGGGATACTTATTAAGGATACCTCCTATTTCAAAGCCCACCCGCTAGGAAACCGTTGCTCCGAGTGAGGAAGCCCAACCTACACTCAGACCGTAGACAGGATTCGAACCCGTGCGCTTGGAGACCCCTTGGATCCCAAAGCACGCACGGATCCACTGTACCACGGCGGCCTTTGGGGGATCCTTTGTCTGATCGCCTGGCCTCCATCCTCAACCTGAGTCTGAGACGCTGGCCCTCTTCTGATAGTGTAAAACAGACTTGTGACAAGATCAAGCTCCCTAGCAACATGCCGAATCTCAAGGTGCCAGTTACCAACTCTGCTATCACCAAGGCTATGAGTGTTGGGGGCAAGCTAGTGGACACTCGGCTTTCCCTCACCAATGGTCTGCTTGTAAAGGCCCTGGTTCCCCTTGCCCGTTGCCTTAGTGATATTGGTGATGGGAAAATCCAGCCCATTTCCAGCTACCTTGAGGGACTCAATAACAGCTTCAGACTCCTTGCGTCCGCTGTCAACTACGTGAATCAGCTGAGGAAAGAAGTGGCAAGAATCCATGTGAATGACTCTGCTCTGGTTGAGCTTTGCAAGTGGGAGTGTGACGTGGGCCAGGATGACTTGTTCCCTTTTGACGTCATTAAGAAATGTGAGGGAATCCACAAGTCGAGAAAACTTGGACGGTCCTCCTTCCGGCCTCACAAGGGTCCTGGCAGGTGGTTTGCTCCACATCGGCAGTCGGCTAGACTTCCTTTCCCACCCTCCTACCCACAACAGACGCGGCCCCGGTCCCAGCCGAGGCCTTTTTCAGGGCCAAGGCCTCCCCAGGGGAGGAGGAGGCCCGCGCACAGAACTCTTCAGTGAGCTCTCCCTTGATAAGTCCTCTTGCACCTACATTGATTAACACTCCTGTGAATTTCCGTGGTGGAAAGATTTTTCAGGCAAGGTCACAGTGGCATCTCATGTCCTCTGATATATGAATTCATGACGTGGTTCATGGGAAACTCTTAGACTTTGTACATGCAGAGATGCTCCCCACCTCCCCTCTCCTTGTCTAATGCTGACAGGTTGGCTTTGGACACTGCCATGCTTAAATTCATAGACAAAGGCATAGTTTAATTATGTCCACCAGGGGGACCAAGGTTTTTTCTCTAATGTTTTTCCCACTCTTAAAAAGGATGGTACTGCTAGGGTTATACAGTGCTTACTCCAATTTTGCAAGTTCAAATTTTGAGATATGCCAATTTTGCGACCAAAGACCAAAAATTGCCATTTTTAAAATTTCCCCATCTTGCTCCTTTCTCCCGGTATTGCGAGTGGTGATGGGAGAGAGAGCATTCCCGCAAATTATATATTACTGTATTATATAGGCAATATTTTATTAATTTATTTTTATTTATCATATGATACTACATTATTATCATATTTATATTATATTTATCATAGTTTGGTGATTTTTGGATAGTTTTCATAAAAGTCTGGCGGTAATTCAACAAAAGTCATCTGGCAACACTGCCCCGCTCCCTCCCACCTTCCATTTATTTACGTACACCTCCACGGAGTTCTCTCTGCAAATTTGGAGGAATACTTGTGCTCGACTTTGTGCGACATGGCGCCACCAACCAAAAAGACATCAGGCTAACTTTGGAACAGAAGATGAAGATAATTAAGATGAAAAGAGATGGAAAAAGAAACTGTGATATTTCCAGAGAGTTTGGTGTGGGAGAATCAACTGTGAGAATGGTGTTTAAAAACAGTGAGAAAATTGAAAAAGCAGTAAAAACCTATGGTGGACAGATTTTTTATTCTCGTAGCCATTGTACAAACACTGTGATCATTTATATGGAAAGATACCTGGTTCAATATATTAACAGAAAGGAAAAGGAAGGAAAAATTAGGCGACCATGGACGAGGGGTCCACCATATTCAATTTTTCCCATAGGAATAATACTTCCAATTTTGCAATTTCCAAATTTGCGACTGACAATGCCGGCCCATTTCTTGCAAAATTGGAGTAAGCACTGTACTTAATTTGAAAGAGCTTAATGATCATATTGAACACATTCACTTTAAACTGGACACACTCAAGAATGTGATTCCCCTTATCCACCCCAGATGTTTTTTCATGTCCTTAGATTTGACAGATGCTTATTTCTTAGTTTAAGTTCAGCCAGAGGACAGAAATGGCTTCAATTTATCTGGCATAACAGGAAGTTCCGCTTCATTTGTCTACCGCAGGGCCTGACTTCGGCACCTCACATCTTCACTAAACTGTTAAAACCTGTCCTCTCGCACCTTCGTAAGCTGGGAATAATTGTGTCCTGCTATCTGGATGACTTTCTTTTCCTTGCTGACTCTGCTTAGTCTCTACAGGTTAATGTGACATATGCCTTACATCTTTTTGACTACTTAGGGCTTACTGTGAATCTTACTAAATCTGTCCTCACTCCCTCTCAAGAGATAGAATTCCTCGAGGTGATTTTAAACTCTTTGTCTATGACGGCCACCCTGACGGCCCATAAAGGGGCTATTACACTGGCCTATGATACGCGGAACGCGGGCCATGGTTCTTGGTACGAAACCAGTAACACTATCACACACAAGCTGCCCGTGTTCTTGTTATGCTAGGCAAACCGCCCACTAACCAAGACAAAGCCTAATCAAAATAAACCAGAATAAAACCATGCCGCTTATACATCAGCCTGTGCTTTGTCCAGGAACTGCATTTGCACTTTCTCTTGTTGAAGAAAAGTAAGTAAAAAAAAAAAACTAAAGAAAAGCTGAGACGTGCATGATGGAAACTTTACAGTCAGAGGTGGTTGCCATGAGCCCAAACTATCGACATGATATATATATATTTTACCTTTCTAAATTGATGAAATATTATTCAATATTCCAATATGAAAAATTTAGTCACATTCTTTTTAGTTCAAATGAAGTTTTTATTACATATATCATGTTTACTTTCCATTGGAATAGCATACGGAGAACCGGGATGGATATGAAGCCATCTCAACTTGGTTCCGCTAATCCCGGGCAAGTTCCAGCTATCTAGAGCGGATGTTCCTGGTTCCGCGTATCATAGGCCAGTGTGATAGGGCCTTAAGAAAGAACGCGTAAAGGCACAGGGTTTGCTCCTTCTGGAAGGGGATGTTTCCTTAATTGCACTCTCCTCTTTCATAGGTATGGTCGTGGCTTCTGATCCTGCTGTGGAGTTGGCCCCATTCAGATATAAATATTTAGAAATTTTTCGTAATAGGATGCTCTCTCTCCACCAAGGGAATTATGACTCGCATGTCATTTTGGATGGTCATGCCCGAGAACTAGTTACCTGGTGGGTTAATAATATAGACTCCCTAGTTAAGTCACTGCGCTCTTCCCCCTTCCAACTTGAAATGTTTTGCAATGCTTCCCTGACTGGTTGGGATGCTGTGGTCGAGGATGCCAAGACTAGGGGCCACTAGGCACATGATGAACTGGACCACATAAATTGTCTGGAATTGAAGGCAATCCTCTTGGGTTTACAGGCCCTTTGCAAGGATAGCAGGGATACTCACATCCGCATCTGCTCTGATAATGCCACCGCAATCACTGTGCTAGTATGAAGCTTAGTCTCAACACCTTAGTTGAACAGATTTTTGTGTGGGCTGAGTCTTTTTAACACAACATATACAGGGTTTGCATAACACAGAAGCAGACAAGGAATCTCGTGTGAGGAATTTGGATGCTGAATGGATGTTGCAGCCCCATATTTTCCGTAACTTATGTCAGCTTTTTCTCGTGTTCTCGTGCCTGAGGTGGATCTTTTTGCCACTCAAATTAACGCTCAGTTATGTAATTATGTTTCGTGGAAACCAGACCCATGTGCTATTCACACCAATGCTTTCTCACTGACCTGGTCACATAAGAAACTGTACGCCTTTCACCTTTCAGCATAATCTCCCGAGTCCTGCAGAAAATTCAGGAAGACGAGGCTACAGTCTTGACGATCCTACCTTTATAGCCAACACAAGTCTGGTTCCCAACAGCCCTCCACCTCTTGGCGGCAGCCCCTGTTCTCCTCCCTCGACATCCTCTAGTCCTACCACAAGATCCAACCCTCACACATCCTCGGGCCCAAGGGTTGGTCTTAGCGGCAATGCTATTATCCGGGAATCCTTCGCTAGTCAAGGCCTATCATCAGACGTTGCCAGATTTTTGCTTAAATCCTGGAGAGCAAGCACAAGGTCACATATCCAAAACTGGTTGCATTTTTGCCTCTGCAGGGAAATTAATCCTTTTCAGCCACCTTTGAATGTCCTCTTAGACTACCTCTTCCTTGAATTTCAGAAGGGCACAGGCCGATCCTACAGCTCAATGAATATCATTCGTGCAGCTATTTCGGCTGTAGCCACTTTCAACGATCAGCATGTGGGAGAACATCCCTTAGTCGTCAGGTTCTTGAAGGTTGTCTTTCAGGAGAGACCATCTTTTCCCCATTACCATATCACCTGGGACCCTCATCTGGTTTTAGATTACCTTGTAGGTCTGGGACCCAATGGGGAATTATCCCTGATTCAGTTGTCACGCAAGTTAACTATTCTCATGCTGCTCCTTTCAGGCCAATGCAGTCAAACCTTACATTTGTTAAACATTCGAAACATGACTGTCTCAGACCTTACTGTCTCTTTCAGGATAGCTGATTAAAGACTTCCTGACCAGGCAACCATGTCTCGGAATTGGTTTTTATGGCTTACCCCACAGACAGACGGGTGTGTGTAGTCACTTCCATTGTGAATTATCTTGAACGCACCTGTGCCCTCCGGGGACCGTTCACGGGTTTTTTCTTGACCACGAAATCCCCATTTCGAGTAGCCTCACGAGATACTTTGTGTCGTTGGACGAAAGACATGCAGTCTGCAGGCATTGACCTCAGTATCTTCTCTCCTCACTCTACCAGGTCAGCCTCAACCAGTAAGGCCACCCTAAAACTTCCCCAGGCCACCATCATCTCCACTGTTGGATGATCCTGGGAGTCCACCTTTACCAGGTTCTACAACCGACCTATAAGCCCCTTGGGACACTTTTCGAGTGCTGTCTTGTCATAGCTATGTAATCTGTATCCCATGCTGCCCTTCAGGGCTTTTTCTTGTCTTTTGTTTTTGTTCCTTGGGTTTTTTGGTTTGGGAAATATAGCATGTTACTCCTCAATTTGGTTTTTCTTTATTGTGTTTTTCCCTTTTTTGGCTGGCATAGTCGGTTTGAGGAACCACTCTAAAGCTCTCGTCTACTACCAGTGACGTCAGTTAAATGGTTGTGAAGTGAGATGGTAGATTAAACGAATACTTACCAAGTGTGAAGTTTTATCTTCATTTCACGAACATTTAACTGCATCACTGAGGTAGTAAACACCCTCCCTGCCCAACCCAATACTCTTGTGACACTACGTTCAGAACCTTAGCCTGTCTGCTCATCGGTATACTAGCTGCTTCCTCAAACCTATGCTCTAAAGGACTGACGTGGCACTGGCACGATGAACATCTTGTTTATTACCTCAGTGACGCAGTTAAACGTTCGTGAAATGAAGATCAAACCACACTTGGTAAGTATTCGTTTAATCTACCATTCTTCATCTTTCCGTCTTTTATTTCATCGTGATGGCACCAATGCCATCACTTCTATCTCTAATGCTGAACTCTTCTCTCAAATCTTTGCTAACAACTCTACCTTGAAAGATTTTGCAGTTGTCCCTCCCTCTCCTCCTTCCTCTGACTATTTCATGCCATCGATTAAAATTCTTTATAATGATGTTTTTCATGCCCTCGCTGCCCTAAACCCTTGTAAGGCTTATGGGCCTGATAGGATCCCTCCTATCATTCTCAAAAACTGTGCATCCATGCTTGCACATTGCCTGGCCAAACTCTTCCAACTCTGTCTATCGACTTCTACCTTTCCTTCTCCCTTGAAGTTTACTTACATTCGCCCTGTTCCTAAAAAAGGTTGATTGTTCCAATCCTTCAAACTACCACCCTATAGCTTTAATCTCTTGCTTGTCTAAAGTTTTTTAATCTATCCTAAATAGAAAGATTCTTAAATATCTGTCACTTCAATCTTCTATATGATCACCAGTATGGCTTCTGTCAGGGTCACTCTACTGGTGATCTGGCATTTCTTACTGAGTTTTGGTCATCCCCTTAGAGACTTTGGTGAAACTTTTGCTGTCAAGTTAGACATATCAAAAGCTTTTGATAAAGTGTGGCATAAAGCTTTGATTTCCAAACTGCCCTCCTACGGTTTCTATCCTTCTCTCTGCAACTTTATCTCAAATTTCCTCTCCAGCCATTCTGTTGCTGATGTGGTAGATGGCCACTGTTCTTCTCTTAAATCTCTTAATAGTGGTGTTCCTCAGGGTTCTGTCCTGTCACCCACTCTCTTTCTATTATTCATTAATGATCTTCTCCACCAAACCTCTTGCCCTATCCACTCTTACGCTTATGATACCACCCTACACTTTTCCACATCTTTTCAGAGATAACCAAGACTTCAGGAAGTCAACAGGTCACACAGGAATGACACAGAATACCTAACTTCTGATCTTTTTAAGATTTCTGATTGGGGCAGAGAAAACTTAATGGTGTTTAATGCCTCAAAAACTCAATTCCTCCATCTATCAACTCAACACAATCTTCCAGACAACTATGTATCTCCTCTTCTTCAATGACACTCAACTATCCCACTTTTCTACACTGAACATCCTCAGGCTATCTTTTACTCATAATCTAAACTGGAAACTTTACATCTCATCTCTTGCTAAAACACCTTCTATGAAGTTAGGCATTCTGAGGCATTTTCACCAGTTTTTCTCACCTAACCAAATGCTAACTCTGTACAAGGGATTTATCTGTTCTTGTATGGAGTATTCATTGCAAGTTTGGGGATTTCCACTCACAAAGATCAATTAGACAGGGTGGAATCAAAAGCTTTTTGTCTCATTAACTCCCCTCCTCTGACTGACTGTCTTCAGCCTTTTTCTCACTCCCGGAATGTTGCATTTCTTGTTATCTTTTATCGCTATATTTTTGTTAACTGCTCTACTGATCTTGCTAACTGCATGCCTCCTCTCCTCTTGCAGCCTTGCTGCACAAGGATTTCTTCTTCCTCTTTCCCCTGTTCTGTCCAACTCTCTAATGCAAGAGTTAACCAGTACTTTCAATCTTTCTTTTCTTTTCTGGTAAACTCTGGAACTCCTTACCTGTGTCTGTATTTCCAACTTCATATGACTTGACTTCATTCAAGCCGGAGGTTTCAAGACATTTGTCCCTATCCTTTGGCTAATTCTTTTGGCTCTCTAAGGAGACTACCAACTGAGTGGCCCTTTTTCTTTATATTTTTGTTATCCTTGACCAGTTCTCCCCTCTTACATAAAAAAAAAATTAAATAAAAAAAATAACTGACCTGCATTTCAATGATTTTTTCAACGGTCAAGGGTTTTTCAATAGATTTAAGATCCTTTTTGCATGCTGAATGAAAAAATGTCATTCATTTTCTTTGGGCAGGCCTGGTTTTCACGATATACTCAATATTTATTCCAGCACATATCTACAAAAAGGCGCTTTCATCCAAGCATTTATGAGCTTCACTTCTTCTGATCATAGTTATTATTTCTCTTTTCATGTCTAAATTTCAATTACAATGGATCAGAAGTGTAAGAACCATTCTAATAGATTTTGTTACATCTGTGGACATGTCGTTATTCCTGACTGTCAAGCATATATCACGGAATTTGTCAAGAAGGCTTATTGCGCTTATTTTGGAGTCAAATTAGGGTACCAGAATAAGCCATTTGCACCCCATATCTGCTGCAAAACATGTGTGAACTAAGAGTATTGGAATAACAGGAAAGGAAGAGTATGCCTTTTGATGTCTCAATAGTGTGGAGAGAAGGGATGAGTAATGTTACTGAATGCTACTTTAGCATGGCAAATTTCAAAGGCATCAATCACAAGAACAAGCACCATGCTCAATACCCTGATGTTCCTTTTGCCATAATGCCATTCTCTGACACACCAGATGTTTCTGTTCCTGAGCCTGTTGTCACCATGGAATCAAGTTCTGATTCCAAATCTAGTGATACGATTCATACAGCTGAGTGTGATGCATACAATAGGATGACTGACTAGTACCAATGACCCAGACCAAACTCAACAACCTGATACAAGACCTGAATCTTTCCAAGGAGTTTGCCCAGCTACTGGGTTCTTGTTTTCGAGAGAAACATCAATTCATCCCAGGAACAACATTCTATTGGTATCAGGACAGCGAGAGAGAATTCAGAAAATTCTTTATGTTCGATGAAGTAAAGTGCTGCTTCCACCCCTACACATCAAGCTCAGTCTAATGAACTTTGTGAAAGCACTAGACTGGGAAGGTGAAGGATTTGCTTTCCTCCATCAGAATTCTAAATGAACAAGCATGGAGAAGCTTAACCCGTACAGCGTCAGAGACGAACGAGATACGTCGGCTACTCTGAGCGAACCGGGCGTCAGAGACGTATGAGATACGTCGGCGAGCTTCCTCGTGTTTTTGGAGGTATTGCGTCCTCAAAACCTACAATTATACTGCCATCATGCACTGTAGACATTGCTCATGCTGCCTCCTCGTCCCTGCTAACATGAATGCTTCCTGTATTTATTTATTATATATCTGAACTTTAGCAGTTTCTGCTGCCTTTAGCGCTGTGTAGCGGGAAACTGACCCTTCAACTCCGCTAATATGAACAAAGCGTAATTTCCATTACTTACTCTTACCATTTCAGATGTTTTTGGTAACTGTCATATTGTGGTAGTGAGAACTTTGTATGACATAAATAAGAATTTTCCAATCGCTTTGTTATAAGGAAAAACAAGTACATATTACTCGGAAAATATTTGCACCACGAAAGGCAACACTCCATCACGATATCTCGTGTCTATTTTTAGTCACAAACACTCCCAAACAGTAAAACATGACATGTTGTTTTTCTTTCAACTCAGGAAAGATATTATGCATGTGTCCAACTCGGGGATCGACTGGTGAGAAACGAGGAAGAGAATAAACTAGTCACATAAGGCTTTGCTAAATCGCTAACCTTAGCGCAAAACATCTCGCACCAATTAATATCACTTCCAGTCAGTTCTGGGAGGAATGACTGTCATTTTCATTTGTTTCACATCATTTAAGACTGGTTTAGCAAAAAATAAATAAATCCATGATGTGGCCAGCACTGGCGAAATCACAAAGTCTCAGATCTGCTGACGCTGTACAGGTTAAGGCAAATATATTTGATGGTCCTCAGATAAGGGAGCTCATAAAAGATACTAGTTTTGATGATGCATTAAATCCTGCTGAACTCTCTGCCTGAATGTCTCTTAAGTCGGCCATTGCAAACTTCCTCGGGAACCACAGAACTCCTCAGTATCAGAAGATGGTTGATGAGTTGATGGAGAATTTCCACAAACTTGGTGCATGCATGTCAGTGAAAATACACTTCCTTTGGTCCCATATGGACTATTTTCCTGATAATTGTGGAGATTTTAGTGAGAAACAGGGTGAGCAATCTAACCAAGATATCCATGTTAAGGAAGAATGCTATCAAGACCAATAGAATGTCAACTTTCTGGCAGACTACTGTGAAGAGGGATGTGGTGTCTGCTGAAGAGACCATTCACTCATGAATAACATTGTACTCTTCTTACAACCTATTTGAAATATCTTATAGACTTTCTGTGAATAACTCAGTCCAATATTTGTTATTATGTGTTTTTTCACCAACAAATAGATTGAAATACAGCTAGAAATTTTTGGTATGTGCTCATATTTCAAAAATTTGATCTGATTAGGTAAAATGACCGTGATTTTCAGATTCCATGAAAAGAACTAAACTCAGATAATATACGTTAGACCTTGAAAAGAGCGTAGACTAGTGTAATAAAAGAAATATACCATATTCCCTCAAAATTAAATGGTCTTGTCTTAAAATTAGTGGTACAATTCTAGTTTCTGCCCATACTCCCCCCTCCACCCCCCAACAAGCTTGGGGACAGGTGGGAATGGGGGATTTTGTGTGGGGTACATGAAATGTGTCGGAAATGCGTATTTTTTTTGCATAAAATGGAAAAAATTCCAATTAAAAAGTCTACATGATTTTCATTACAAGTTTCATGACGTTGATGAAGCCAACAACAAGCCACGGAGCTCCATCACACTTGGAAATAAGCATTTGTTTATTGCTGGGGTTTGTGGGTAACTAGTGAATAGGATTCTTATTGTGTCTATAGTTCTTTTGTCCAATGACGTGCCACCACCTCTTAACACCACAAGCTGCGCCAATGGGAATTTGCTGTATGTATTCGAAGGCGGGGCACAGCTGGGCAGACAGGTGCACAGAGATCTGTGTGCAGTTGAGCTATGGCCACCAGTGACATTAGTTGTAAAGGTTGCGAATTTGATTACTGGGAAATCATCGCTCCTGCGATGCAAGTCAGTGTACAATCGAGAAGAGGACCAGCCAGGACCTTCATCCTTTTGTTAAGGTATTGTGAGGAGGGGTATTGGTAGAGGTAGGGCATACTGTGTGAAGCTATAAGAGAACCGTTGAGGGGAGGGAAGCTGCCCCAAAGCAAGGATACGGTAGGTTAGGGTTAGGTTAGTGTTGGGGGGGTCCGAGGGGGCACAGCTTCCCTAGCTAGGTTTGGTTACGTTATGTTAGGTTTTTGTTAGGGTTAGGTTAGTGTTGCAGGGGGGGTCCGGGAGGGCGCAGCCCCCCTGGTAGGTTAGGTTACGTTAGGTTAGGTTTATGCTAGTGTTGTAGGGGGGGTTCTGGGAGGGCACTGCCCCCCCGGTTAGGTTAGGTTACGTAAGGTTAGGTTTTTGTCCTTAGATTTTTTTGGATCGCCATATCTCACCTCTTTTGGCTGCCCCCTCAAAACCCCCAATTCCCCACGTGCCCCCAAGCTTGTTGGGGGGAAGGGGGTAATAGAAAAGAATATGTAAGGAGTTGCTGTTCTATAGATTTACCGAATTACCAAAATTAATAAAATTAGGAAACTTGTAATGAAAATTCCGTAGACTTTTTAAGGGGAATTTTTCCATTTTACACAAAAAATATGCATATCCGACGCATTTCATGTACCCCACCCAAAACCCCGCATTCCCACCTGTCTCCAAGCTTGTTGGGGGGTGGAGGGGGGAGTATGAGCAGAAACTAAAATTTTACCAAATTAGTAAACAAGCTTTATATCAATAATCACAATTCAACTTGTAGAAACTGCCCAAGATTTCAGGGAAGACTGGATATTTGTCCAAACAATCAATGAGATATTTTTGGCAAATTTTTCCAATACATATTCTAAATGACTCCCTGCACTAGCTGTCCTCTCTCATCCAGCACTATGCTAGGCATATTTTCCTAGACCAGTTCCCAGACATAAATTATAAGGCTAAGGTCAGCTCTACACCGTCAGACTTTTGCTACAACTTAACTGTGCAGGCAAAACTGGCACAGTTAAAATAGAATCCTGCTAAGGCCTCCACATAGTACAACTTTTTGGTCAGTAGCATCTAGTAGACAACATGGACAACAAGGCTTTGGCTGTTGTTGCACCACAGTGTGCCATTAAGAAAGAAAAATATGTAAAAGGTAAAGCCAAAAGAATATCTGGTGTAAGATATGGCTGTTGCAGCAAAAGATGTTTTCACACAAGAATCAACAGAAGAGATGAAGGTATAAAGTGATGATTGGGTACAGTTACCTTTGTACAATAGAGGAAACTTATTTGCATAATTTCTTTGGTTGCTCTCCTTCGACTGATCAAAAGGATCCATGAATAGGAGAGCCATTATCCCTGATAAACATCTGACTGCTACACTTAGATTTCTGGCAGCAGGGGTTCAGAAACAATTCAAAGTACATAATAGCATGTCACCACAAGCACACTGTGTACAGCACTTACAAAAGGAAAAGAGAAATAGAAATACTATGTACAATATATCATATTTTCTTCTCTCATGTGGATTACACTTTCTACTTCTACAGTGTAATTTGAGCACAAAGTTGGATTTGCCTCCACACCATTCAGTTAACTTTTCCATCTACAGACATCGCACAGGCCAAGACTTTAGACTGTAGCTAGAATTCCACAGGTCAACAAGCTCCATTTTGACTGTGTACTCTTTGCCTGAAGTTAGACAGAGCAAACACTGAGCATATTGAGCTGGCCTAAGCTTCACTTGTACCCTGTACTCACTCTATTTCCATTCAAACACTTCTTGACTTCGATGAAAAATTACCCTAGAAAATTCATGAATTTCTCCCTGCTCTAAAACAAAACTTAAGGAGTTATTCTAGATTTCCTGCAGAAATAACACAAGGTACATCAATTAATGCCTTGCATATCTCGCATCTCTGCTATTTGTAGGTCTATGTGACCACCGGAAGGTTGGAGGCTAGCTGGCAAGGCTACAGAAGTCACCAGAGCCCTCACATGACGAGGCAAGCCACCGCCGCCGCTTGTCCCATCAAATTAACTAATGTAGCTCACAGGTGTCAAATGTGGCCTCTTCGCTGGAGTCATGTCATAAGCATAAGCAATGATGTGCAGCGTCTGTCAAGTGACGCCTAACCACTGGCAGCAGCAACAGCAATCCGTACATAACAAGTACATAAATATTGTGGAGTGGCCATCCATGACTCCTCCCTCGGCTTTCTCCGGCAATACGGCTCTACATACCAAACTAAACATCCAAAAATTAAATTTGCGAAGTCCAAAGACAAAACTTAATTATGGTAAAAGCATTACGAACATGACTTACCTTTAAGAAGTGAAAGAATACAGACACCTCAGCTCACACCCTCCGCTGCACCTCCTTGCCTACTACTGAAAAATTTATACATTCCGCATCGCATTGTCCCGATTGAGAAGTTCAACATTACTTATTTTCCATATATATATATATATATATATATATATATATATATATATATATATATATATATATATATATATATGTGTGTGTGTGTGTGTGTGTGTGTGTGTGTGTGTGTGTATATATATATATATATATATATATATATATATATATATATATATATATATATATATATATATATATATATATATATATATATATATGTGTGTGTGTGTGTGTGTGTGTGTGTGTGTGTGTATTCATCTAGTTGTAATTTTACAGGGCCTGGGTATCATACTCGTGTGGCCCCGTCTCCATATCTACACACATCCAACTTTCCTTTAAAACTATGCACACTCCTCTCTGACACCACCTCCTCACTCAAACCATTCCACACATCTTTGTGGGAAACTATATTTCTTCACATCCTTCAAGCATATTCCTTGGCTATCTTTTTACTATGCGATCTCGTAGTTCTATTTAAGTTTTCCTCTCTCAACATCATTTGCTCATTATCCACTTCATCCAGTCCGTTCAACAGTTTATAAACCTGTATTAAATCTCCTCTTTCTCTTCTTTGTTCCAAGGTAAGCAAATTCATTTCTTTTAATCTCTCCTCATAGGTCATTTCTGCCAATTCCGGAACCATTTTTGTTGCCATTCTCTGCAATCTCTCCAACTTCCTTATATGCTTCTTTTTATAAGGGGACCAAACCACTCCAGCATATTCCAATCTTGGTCTAATTACCGTACTAATTAATTTCTTCATCATATCTTTATCCATATAATGAAAGGCTAATCCAATATTTCTATCAAATTATATGTTTCTCCAAACATCTTATCAATATGAGCCTCAAACTGCCCATGGTCTTGTATTATCACTCCCAAATCCTTTTCCTTTTCCACCTTTTTCAACACTACTTCTTCACCCATCTTATATGACCCTCTTGGCCGTCTTCCACTCTTCCCCATCTCCATCACATGACTTTTGCTCAGATTAAATTCCATTTGCCACCTCTTGCTCCACTCCCAAATCTTATCCAGATCTGCCTGTAAAATTTCACAATCTTCTTCACTCTTCACACACCTACACAACTTTGCATCATCCGCAAACAAATTAATATAACTGTTTACTCCCTCTGGCATGTCATTAATATAGACAAGGAAAAGTATTGGTGCCAGCACTGAACCTTGTGGGACTCCACTCTCCACCACCAACCAGTCCGACTTTGCATCCCTTATTACCGTTCTCATCTCCCTCCATCTCAAGTAGTTTTCCATCCACTTTAACACTTTTCCTTTCAGTCCTCCATAAATCTCTAATTTCCATAGCAGTCTCATGTGAGGTACCTTGTCAAAAGCTTTTTTAAATCCAAATATACACAGTCCATCCATCCTCTCTCTCTTGTATTTTGTCAACCACTCTTGAATAAAAGCTCAGTAGATTTGTTACACATGACCTCCCTTTCCTAAAGCCAAATTGATGATCCGATAATAACTTATGATCCTCCAGGAACCGTATCCAATATTTCTTTATCACCCTCTCACAAATCTTACCGACCACACTTGTTAGAGACACAGGTCTATAGTTAAGAGGCTCTTCCTTACTGCCTCCCTTATAAATGGGCACCACTTCAGCTCTTTTCCACTCTACTGGTACTTCCCTGTTTCTAATGAGCACCTTATAATATCATATAATGGATCAATCAATTCTTCTCTACATTCCTTCAATAATTTTCCTGAAACTTCATCTGGTCCCATCGCTTTATCATCTTTAAGTTCCTCCAACATTTTATATAACTCCTTTTAGGTATCTTAATGTCATCCATGTGCACATTTCCTTGTACATTCTGAGGCTTTACAAACATTGTTTCTTTAGTAAATACTTGTTGAAACCTATTATTTAGCAATTCCGCTATATTCTTAGGGTCATCTACTATCCCTTGCTCTCCTTTTAATCTTTCAATGGACTCTCTCTTTTAAGTTTACCATTTATGAACCTGTAAAACAATTTTGGATGTTCCTTACTCTTGTCTACAATATCTTTTCAAATTTTCTTTCTTCCTCCTCCTTACCCTCACATACTCATTTCTCGCCACTCTATAATTCTCCTTATTTAGTATATTCCTGCTCTTTTTCCATCTTTTCCAAGCCACATCTCTCTTTTCCTTAGCCTTAACACAAGTTGCATTAAACCAATCCTTTCTTCCTTCCTCTCTCGGTTTATACTTTGGTACAAATTTCATAACTCCTTCTTTATAATATTTCATAAAAATCTCATATTTTTTTTTGCACTTCTCTGATTTGTAACATCTCCTCCCAATCTAATTTTCTGAAATAATTTTTCAAACTTTCTGTGTCCATCTTTCTATAATTCAATCTACCACTCCTGTATGTCTCATCTCTCCTTCGCTGTGTTGTTGCTATCTGCATTTCCATAACCACATGATCACTCTTCCCAAAGGACATTTGTATTGTATATCTCCACATAGGTACACTTCTCTTGTTAACACCAAATCCAGTCTAGCCGGTTCATCATCTCCTCTATATCTAGTATTTTCCTTCACCCTCTGTTCCATCATATTTTCCATCATTAGATTAAGAAATCTCTCTCCCATGCTTCCTCTCCAACACCACTTACTAGATTTTCCCAATCCACTCCTTACAATTAAAATCTCCTACTTGTATCACCTTTCTTTTTCCAGATAATACACTTTCCAAACTCTGTAAAGTATCCTTGATCATATTGTCGTATTCCCTTAATGTCCAAGAATTTGTTTTAGGAGGTACATAGGTCACCATGATTATTAATTCTTTTCCATCACTTTTTATCCTTATGCTTATCACTTCTGCATTGTTCTTCCCATACCAAACCTTATCCACATTTATCTCCTTCTTCGTCATAATCATAACTTCTCCTCCACCTTTACCCTCTCTATCCTTTCTCCATATATTATATTTATTATCCAAATTTACCTTTGTTTTTTCATGTAATTTTGTCTCAGTCAAACACACTATATCAGGCTTCTCCACCATCATATAGTCTTGCAATTCCAATCTACTTGACAGTATCCCATCTATATTAGTATACATTACGGTCCACCCACTGCTCCCTCTAGGGGTTCCTCCGTATTCCTTCTTTCCACATACCACTTTCTGACTCTCTCTCCTATAACTCTCCAAAAAAACTTTTCTTTTTCCTCCTTCAGACCGCTCATCATTTTTCCTTCTCGCCTCTTCCAACAATTCCTTATATCTTCTCCTCTCTTCCTCATTTCTATTTTTCTTACGAACACCTCTTTACAACCTTCTATCTTTCTTAACTTTGATGTTCTATATAAAATGTCCTCCGCAGATTGTTGTGACTTCAGTACTACTTTAATCGGTCTCCTTACTCCCTCCTTATACGGACCCAGTCTATGGATCTCTTCCACTTCTTCTTGTAGGTCTTTTTTTTCATCATCATTTAGATTTTTGAACAGATCTCTTACCGTTTTTAATTCTTCCTTAATTCTCTTAGGCTTATATGTTATATTTTGTTCTTTCATCCCAAATATTAACACACTCTTCTTTTCTGCTATTTCCCTTATCAATGTTTCCTTATTCTTCATAACATTAACCAGTTCCTTGGACCTTTCTTTTTTGTCTTCCTTCAACTGATCTTTAATTATTTCTTGTAATCCAACCATCTCTGCTTCCCTCGACTCAGTCCATTGTGTTTTCTTCAGTTCCCATCCCTTTCAAACCTTTCATTCTGCTCACTAATCATTTCCTTAAAGTCATCTTTCTCCTTTACTACTTTCTCCATTTTCTCCTCCAACCGTCTCTTGTATTTTTCAACCTCCACTCTCAAGTGTGCATTCTCATCCACCAATCGTTTTCATTTTCCTCCAGTCTCTTAACTCTTTCCTTCAAAGCCTTGCGGAATTCTCTATCCTGCTCCTCCTCACTCCTCTGAACTTAATATATATATATATATATATATATATATATATATATATATATATATATATATATATATATATATATATATATATATATATATATATATATATATATATATATATATATATATATATATATATATATATATATATATATATATATATATATATATGAGCCTTCCATCTCCTGAATCTCATGAACTTTATATCTCTGCCTGGATTCATGCCAAGTCTGTTCTTCAACTTGCCAAACACTCTTTCATAAATAGAAAATGTCAAAATCTTTCAAACTCAAACTCTCTAGTGACTTCTGGCATCTACCCAAAAACATCTCAAATAACTTCACTTCTTCATCTTTCCCTCCTTTATTTCATCCTGATGGCACCACTGCCATCTCTTCTGTCTCTGAACTCTTTTCTCAAACCTTTGCTCACAACTCCACCTTGGACGATTCTGGGCTTGTCCCTCCCTCTCCTCCCTCTGACTATTTCATGTCTACAATTAAAATTCTTCGTAATGATGTTTTCCATGCCCTTGCTGGCCTAAACCCTCGGAAGGCTTATGGACCTGATGGCGTCCCTCCTATTGTTCTCAAAAACTGTGCTTCCGTGCTTGCACCTTGCCTGGCCAAACTCTTCCAACTTTGTCTATCGACTTCTACCTATCCTTCCTGCTGGAAGTTCGCCTACATTCAGCCTGTTCCTAAAAAGGGTGACCGTTCTAACTCCTCAAACTACCGTCCTATAGCTTTAACCCGTCAGCGCCCAGTGTCACCTATAGGTGACACGATTTCCTTTTGCTATATCTCCGAAATTTATTTTAGGTAGCCATTAAGTTTAAGTTTTCTACAAGCCCCATCATGTCTGTTTTCTTTGATATACTCATCACCCGCCAGTGTCTTTGTACATAGACACACCAGAAGGATGAAGATGATGCTCTGAGGGAATTTCACCAAATGTTCAAGTTCTTCTCTTATAATGGCTGAACACAGAGTTAACTCCCATAAGCTTGTTGACGTTAACTCTTCTTGAATTTTGTCTGTAAGATGATCTAGCGACCTGGCACGCGCCAATTGCGTTACATCGTCTGCATATTGAATTGTTAGTGAGTCGTTGTAAGTGGGGCGGGGCAAGTC
>NC_059300.1:22118299-22140799 GCF_017591435.1 Portunus trituberculatus
CTTTTCCTTCAACAGAGAACCATATATATTTGACTCAGGCATCTGAGGAAAAAATAAGAATACCATTCCTATGATCTAACATAATCAGTTATGCACATTGGAGACATGCTTTTCGTATACATTATAAAAATATCATAGTTATGGAAGTGATATTGATGGATGATGGACTTCCACTCCTGCCAAGTAAAAGAAAGTGACAAAATGATCCACCTAAAAAAATCTTTTGTCCTTATTTGTTATGGAAGACAGAAACAGTATCCTTGTTATTTATGGAAGACATATGTTGTTTCCTTATTTATTATGGAAGACATAGAAGCAGTGCACATGAAGAGGTACAGTGCACTTTTTGCACATGATTCTGGTCCTCTGGTGACACTCTGCACATCGGGCTTGGTTGCATGGTTCTTGTACATGGCCCAAAATGTCAGCATCAGTGCGTACTTTCTGATGCACTCTTTTCTCCCCCCTTACTCCGCAGTAAGGTGACTTTGTAGATGGTGTCTGATAAGTTCCTAAGTAGCCTTGAACTACTGATCGCCTAAAGTCACAGTATGTCATTTTACTATTGCCACAGATTCTATGAATCTGCCATGCATTTTGGCATGCTGCATCAAGACCAAATGCAAAAAGGGGAAACCACCATTTCTTTCCTCTAAAGGACACCCTCAGACCATCTACATTTTGGTCAAACCGATCCACTCCTCCCATGAATTTATTGTACATGGTCACCACATATGGACAATCAACTTTGATTTTCTGCCTCTTCTTAGCTACACTTGCAACTCTGTCCACTTTTGTTATCGGTTGGCACCCAAAACAATTTGATGCAAGTGTTTCTTTACCATCTTCTGGAGGAAAATCGTGACTTGTACTACATCTCTGCCTCTAATTTCTTGACTTGCACCTGCTGATTCTTGGTACTCATCGTCATCGTCTGTGCTCTCCAATATTTGTAGCATCTCTTCAACAGTCAGACTGAAGCAAAAGAAAAAAAAAAAAAAAAAAAAAAAATATATATATATATATATATATATATATATATATATATATATATATATATATATATATATATATATATATACGAGTATGTTGTCTATAAATTACATAGCTAGTTGTTCTGTCATCATGTCCACAAACATACCGGAAAAAAATAAAACACTAGATAACAAGTGATAAATAAAGACTATTCAGCTGCAAACTATACACCTATCATCTGCTGTTTTCACACAATGGTATCGGAATAGTATCTCTAGTGTCCAGTGTCACCTACAGGTGACACGCAAAATGTATTGGAAAATATCATACCAGAGATAAATCTAATGGCTATATGGATGTGATGCTTTCATTTAGCATCCTATTGTGTTTTTCAACAAAGATACAGAACACAGTCACTCACCTCTTAAAATGGCGCATCAACTCTCATCCCGAAAAATCTAAGGTGACATATTTTAACATCAAATCTAATCCCCCCCGCCAAATCTCACTCTATAAAGACTTTCCAAATCCTGTACCCATCCCAATCAGCAGCAACAACACTGTCCTTGGCCCCACCATCGACAAACACCTTAGATTTAACATCCATATAAACCAAAAAGTCGGCATTGCGTCAAGGGCCCTGAGCAACTTGGAACGTTTTCGCGACAGTACCACTAAGACGAAACTTCACCTCTATAAAGCTTTTATTCTTCCCCTACTAACATACTGCCCCCTTGCTCTGTCTCTCTGCCCCTCCAATCTCCTAAAACTACAAAGGGTCCAGAACCGGGCAATTCGTTTCGCTCTTGGAACGAAATGGCTCGACTTCCGGACATCTTTATCTCTTCATGAGGAGTCCAGCATCCCGCCAATAAACATCACACTCTACAACAGAATAGGCAAACAACTAAGTACATTTTCAGACAGACACACATACATATATAACTTCTTGAAAAACCTTCCCCCAGCGTACAGACATCTTCCCCACACCACCCTCCTTGACCCTCCAGACGAACCTCCTAACCCCATCTAAAAGTAACGGACTCCTTTTTTTCATCTTTTCTCTAACCTTTTCTCCCAATTCTGACACACTTTTTTCCTGCGGCGTGTGGGGGTAAGCTGGTGCGCCATCCGACTGATGATATACCCTTGCGATCCCTGTATCGTTATGGCGGCGGCAGCGGGCCCCATTCCGCCCAACTTCCTCTTCCACTTCTTTCCAGTCATCATCCCCTATTTCTCTACTAACCTTTCTCCTGCGGCATGTGGAGGTGACCTGGCGTGCCATCCGACTGATGATATATCCTTGCGATCCCGGTATCCTCGGGTAAACGGGGAATCGAGTCCCCTATTCATCTCTCGTTTTGGCGGCGGCAGCAAACCCCACTCCGCCCTTAATCTCTTTTCCTTCTTACTTCTCCCTAACCT
Organism: Portunus trituberculatus; assembly: GCF_017591435.1. Classification (NCBI taxonomy): domain Eukaryota; kingdom Metazoa; phylum Arthropoda; class Malacostraca; order Decapoda; family Portunidae; genus Portunus; species Portunus trituberculatus. The sequence continues at coordinate 22,120,703 of NC_059300.1, forward strand.
AACCACTCAAGGTGTCAGAGTGGCATCACCCCTTCTCCCACTAACCACCGTCCCCCCACCAAATTGGCCCATTTAATCATTCGTCTTATCTCCATAGCAGGTTGATAACTCCAGGTCAAACCAGGACATCAGGATCTCCAGCACGAGCCAGCCAGCAAAGGAGATGGCAGACACCACCATCTTAAACAACTTTTTTTTTTTTCTACCAACTGCTAAGTAACATATTGATGGTTCTCATAATTTGCAGTATATTGAAGATGATGGGGGTAGAAATTTACATTTCTTATTTATTTTCTTACAGATCTTATTTTCATATTGTACCAAATGATTTAACTTAAATACAAAATAGCTACAAAAGATAATTGTATACACATGCAGTAACAGACTAATCTTGGAAGTGCAGATTTGTAAATTTCATGCCAATGTTTATTAGGGACATACACCTAGTTCCTGTGTTTTGGTTAATTCAGTCCTTTTATGGTTATATTACAGTCAATCATTATTAAGTGTAAGGTTCAAATTACACACACCTGCATACTATAACAAAATTATGCCCTCCTAAGTATCAAGAAACATTCAGTATCCTCCTCTCTCCCACAGTTAGTACAGCGAGCTATGGTAGGTAAGCCAGAACATCGAGCAGCTGCAGAGGGACAATAACTTCCAGTGCAGCCATCCTCTGCATCATTGCAGGATCTTGCCAAGATGACATATGAGGAGTTCCATCACCTGTCTGAGAAAGAGAAAAATAGATAGGGTTCAATATGTTGATATGCAATACAAACTAGCTCAAACATTAAAAATAAACGCAATTCTTTCCCATCTCCTCTTTCAGTAATATTATACTATTTCATTTACATCCTGTATGGTAAGCGTGGCATTGTAATAAGGAGGCGCAATCGAGGCAAATGCCCTGAGCTGCACATTTCTCAGTGGGCAGCATAAGCGAGGCTACTGAGAGTGTTGGTGTTCAGACTGTTATTCTAAAATTTGCAACATTGAAGGCATGCAAAATAATTATTTAAAGTTGATGTATGTATAATATAATATGTATACATAATACACAAATGCTTAATTTCACACTTTAATTTCTTTCGGGTGCAGTATTTCCAGGTTTTGCAATAGATTTACCTTAGTATTACTCACTACCTACATGTAACTCGATTTACGCGTGTTTGATTTACGAGTTTTTGTTATGACGTGACCGAAAAATTATTATAATTAATTTAATTTGCGCGCTCGGTTTACTTATATGAGATTTGGCCCAACCGCATTTTCAAACTGAGCGCCAGACGCAATTTCAAGCTGCGTGCCAGAGAGTTCCGCAGCTGGCCGATAGGTGGGAGCTCCAGGGCCGGATCCAAGAAGCAGGTTGTTGTCTATGTTGCTACAGACAACCTCCATAGCAACCTCCTGCTCACATACCAACCTTTGTAAAATAGCATCCACAAAGATTCGTTGCTGAGGGCGGGTGGAGGTTGATAGCCCGCCTAAAAGTGCTCATTGGATGCCAGGAGCTGGATCCAAGAAACTTTAACAACGTCAGAGCAACCTCCTACCGCAAAATGGCATCCATGAACGCTTGGAGGGACGGTGACGAGGTTGCTATGAGGTTGCTCTCAGGTTGCTGGGAAAAAAAATGATTTTTTTTTTTTAAATAGGGCCGCCGTGGTACAGTGAAACCATGCGTGCTTTGGGATTTGAAGGTCTCCAAGCGCACGGGTTCAAATCCTGTCGACAGTCCGAGTTTAGGTTTGGCTTCCTCACTTGAGGCAACGGTTTCCTAGCGGGTGGGCTTTGAGATAGGAGGTACAACAAAAAGTATCCCCTTTAGCCCATAAATTCCCGTGAAAAGCCCACATGGTATAAAAAAAAAAATTACCGACGTGGTATAGTGGAACCATGCGCGCTTTGGGGTCCGAGGGGTCTCCAAGAGCACGGGTTCGAATCCTGTTCACGGTCCGAGTGTAGGTTGGGCTTCCTCACTCGGGGCAATGGTTTCTAAGCGGGTGGGCTTTGAGATAGTAGGTACCCCAAAAAAGTATCCCCTTTAGCCCAGAAATTCCAGTAAAAAGCCCACATTGTAAAGAAAAAAAAAAAAGCACCTCCTAGCAATGAGTATGATTTTGAAGTTAAGAGTTGCTTTGAGAGGAGCTTTTTTCCGAGAAGAGCAGGTAACCCGTTGAAATCTTCTGATTGATACATTTATTGTTGAATTCATAAATAATTACAACAAAGGAGGAGGATGGGCCTTGCCACCCACCTCCTGGGCAAAGATTTTAGGTTAAAGTATAAAAAATCTAAAACTAGACAGTATACATAACAAGAATACAAGTATTTCAATAAATAAATACACACATTGCACACCTTATTGCATAAACATCCTACAGTCTGGGAGCAAACTGAGGATATTCCCTGAGAGTGGTTGAGTCTAGGAGATGGTCAATGAGGCTATACAAGTCATGTTGACCTTGTGGCGTAAATTTAGCAATGAGAGACCTGTGCTGTTCTATTGTACAAATAGTCCCTGATCCATCCTAATAATCTACCTTTGACACCTTTGAGAATGAGTTCCTCCATAATAACATCTTTGTTGGCCCTGTCGAAGGCACCCTTGAGATCAACAAAAGCTCTGCAGGTAGCATCCTTATTTATAAGACACTCAACAAAACAATGACTTGTAGAGTGACCTTTTAGGAAGCCATGTACATTGCCAGAGAGTACATGGCCCACCTTGTATATAAGCCTGTTCAATATTACCCGTTCCATCATCTTACACAGACAGCTGGTGAGAGAAATAGGGCAAAAGTTGCCATCACCTTTGGGGATTGGGATGATGATGCCTGTTTTCCAAGAGTGGGGAAGCTTGCCTGCAGTGAGAGACATGTTAAATAAATCCAAGATAGGGTTGTCTACCTTTACCTCCAGGAGAGCATTGAGGATATCATAGGTGATGCCATCCTTGCCAGGAGCTGTTGACTTGCCCAACTTGACTGCCGAGAGGAGTTCGTCATGCGTGATAGGCACACAGGTGTCATCCAGCAGAGAACACTGTGGCAAAGCAACTCCATCCTTCGTGGTCTTTGCTGATCAAGCGCCTCCTGGTGTTCCACAGGAAGGCCAGAGAAGGATGAGGCTTCCTTCCACTGCAAGACGAGTTCTCGTGCCCTGCCTGCAGGATCAGGGTCACACACCTGCCGTCTGGACTTGCCCCGGACGCTGTTGACATGGTGCCACACCTCCCGGAGGGACCGGTCCTGCGCACCTTGTCCAGGAAGGAGACCCAGTACTTCTTCCTTTCCTGCTGCCGCAGATCCGTGAGGTGTCGAGCCACGGTAACCATGGCATCCCGTGACTCTGTGTCTGCTGGGTTGAGCTGCCAACGTCTCTGGTAGGCAGCGAGCGTCTGTTGGCAGTTCAGAATGACAGGGTCGGTAGCGTAAGTCCAGCGGCGTGGAGCATGGGCCCTTGCTGGAACCCTTGGAGTCGCGATGAATCCCTCGATGGTGTGCAGGAGTCCGTCGTACAGTGCCTCTGCATCAGCAAAGGAGCCCTTCACGGCAGCGTACCACGCCACCACATGGACGACGAGGTCCGTCATCCTGGATGGTGGCACCGTCAAGCGCTTCCTGGGCACTGCCGGGCGGACTGCACCGGAGGGTCGTCTCCAGGGCGAAGTGGTCGCTCAGCAATGACCTGACAAGATAAGTTTCGGCAGTATATGTTGGCATATTGATGAGGGCTACATAATCAAGTCTGCCTCCTTGAACATGTGTGGGTGTGTGGTCCCCAGTAAGTACAGCTGTATCTGTGGTGTCAAGGAAAGCCTTCCAGCGCACACCATTGGCATTGGTGGTGAGGTGGCTTCCTAATTCCTTATGCCTGGCATTAAGGTCACCCATGATAATACTCTGCTTTTCAAGAACATATTCAGGAAAGTTTGCAATATTTAAGGCACCAGCATGAATGTACATGTTTACAAAGTAAATAATTTCACCCAAAGTGTGCAAGCAAACAGTAATAAATTCAATACGCTCAGTGACCCCCATTTCCATGAAGTTCACTGGAATCCCATGTTTAATGTAAGTGGCCATCTCCCGACTACTGCCGTCACCACAACTGAGGGTGAGGGAGGCATATCCCCCAGCTCAGGCACCCGTGGCCCTACTTCCTGTAAGGCAATAATGTCAGGCTTATGGAGAAGAACATGAGAGTGTAGGTCAGTGAAGCGGACATATAGACCATTGATATTCCATGTTAGGGTGCGGAAAGTCTTACCGTTCATCACAATGGTGTTGCATCTGCTCACTTCCTGTGCCAGGCGAGACATCTGCTCCGTCAGTATCTGTATGGCTGCCATCAGATGTCCTTGGTCTGGCTCGGGGCTGGCAGTCCGGGCTGGAGCACCGCTTCTTCTTGCGGCTGACCAATGTCCATTCACCTGTAGCATCCTCCTCACAGACTGCCTCAGGTGACTTGCTCTCTGAGGCAGGGGAAGCAGGGGCCATCCCTGATGAGCTCCGGGGTTGTCGCGCGGATCCCTTGACTGGCTTGGTGGGGGTATTCATCCTCGGTGAGGGTGCAACAGCAGTTGCACACTGCCCTGCAGCATTGTCCTTTTTCTTGGGTGGGTCGCACAGGCTATGCTGACACACGTCACTCTCTCTTTGGCCCCGCTGAGCACCGCTCACTGGGGATGTGGTTGGGGCCACAGTGGAGGTCCCACTGCATACTGTGTGCTGCTGGTTCTTGAAGGCGGCAAACTCGTTACTAAGTCCAGAGACTGTTGCAGACAGATTGTCCACTTTGGCAGCTAGTGCGCTCACCACCGCCATTAACTGCTGGGTGGAGTCGGTGGCAGGCAGTTCCTAAGTGATGCCTGGCTAGGGCACTTTTTCTGGAGGCACAGGGAGCACTGTAGCAGTGCGCTGCGGCAAAGGCGGGAACACGGCAGATGTAGTCGAAGTGCCAGTGGTGGGGCATGAAGGCTGGGACAGGTGAGGGGCAGCGGCCGAGAAGGAGGGCTTCGTCGCCCAGGCGTTGGTCTGGGAGGTGGAGCCTGGCGGAACACAAGCCTGGGCCGACTCACCTCATCCTTGGCAGGCTCCCTTTGGGGCCGAGGCCTGACAGTGCAGAGGGTGGAGTGGGCGTTGTGGTCACCCCTACAATTGCAGCACCGAGGAGGGATTTTGGTGCCCTCCTTGATCTTATCTAGGCACTGTGCTGACTTATGGGGGCCAGTATAGTATCTACAGCCATGGGTAGACTGGCAACGCCACTCCTTGTGTCCCCAGCGACTGCAGTGGCGACATAAATCTGGTTCTGGAGTGTAACGCTCTACACGCCGTCGTCCAAGGCCCAGGAGATGCACCTCACTGGGCACTTTCCCTGTCACCACTCCCAACAGTTGAGGCCTTGCCATCTGTCCCACAATTCTCCTCTTCAGCCCATGGAATCCAGCTGGTACCTTTATCAGGATGACATTGATGTGGGTCGCTACACCATGGATAATGACAGGGTGAGTGCCCTCACTCACCAGGGTGGCATAGAAGGAGGAGTCAATACTGACCGTGATGTAAGGCTGGTTCCGCCCCTCCTTGTAGAGTGGCTGCAGGTCTGGGGTCTGGGTGTTGTTTCAGCAGGGCTGCAAACCAGCTGAACAGCTCACTGGCTGTCTTTCCATGGCCTGCAGGGAAAGACAAGCGATGACACTTTTGTTTATGGTCCGAGGTGGCCGGGGCAGGTACATTTCGACGGGGAATCTGGTCAACAGCAGCATTTTCCTGGTGTTTTTCCTTGCCAGATGGTGCAGGACGAGGCTCCTCGACAATCTCCATCTCCTCGAGGGCTGCTACCTCCACCTCAACAGTGCCCTCGACGGGAATAGTCCTTTGTGCTGGGCCCACATGGAATGCAGCAGGCTTTGTTGTGGCGGCGGGCACCAATACACCCAGGCAGGGGCGCTTATTTTCAATCTCCAGGCCTATTTCTGGCTGGCAAAACGGGCCTAGACCTCCATCAGTAGCCACTGAGTAGGCGTGCTCACTCCAAATCACTTCTGATTTTCGCTTGTTGGGGCTGCCACTCATGTAAACAACGGAGTGTGATATGATGTCCTTCCGTCTCAGCGGAGAGGACGCTACTGAGGGGAAGTTCTTATAGAATTCGTATGTTTTCTTCGTACTTAATGCTAAAGTAAGGAGCATTAGTGAATCCCGCCCCTGGTACTTTAGCATTGCGTACAAAGAAAGAATAAGGAGTCCATACGAACTCCCACTAAATTGATTCACTAAAGAAGGGGTTCGCAACCTTTTTAATATGATGTACCCCTTGAAGCCTTTCAGTATTGGTCACGTACCCCTTACCCATAATGCAGCATTAGGAAGGGTAAAAATGAATGCATGGTTTATTAACTTAGTTTATTAAGTTTAAATTGTGTTATATATGTGGAACGGACAAAATTTTCAATTAATATGAGTGTGTCACTATGAGGTAGTGTCGATAGGAACTAGTACTTCACAGGGATACACTATGTGACTGACTGCTAGCATGCAAAACATTTACCAACACGAAACTATATCAGACAATTTTCGATCATTATGGCAGTGAACTAGTGATGCTTGCATCTATTTCCAATTTGTAACTAGTAAGTGATAGGTAAGTCACTGTGTGTGAATAGCAAATAAATATAAAACAGAACTAAATATTATAGGTTGGTAAGATTGTGTAGCAATTGTAGTCCAAGAGAGCTTTCTCTCAAGTGACATAGCTCCACCGAAGACTAATAAATGGAGGCTAGATGTACACAAAGAAATGCAAATACAAGTAGTTAACTGCATGGACAATATGTTAGGGAAGGACAGAAGAGTGCTCCTTGTGGGAGATCTATATTGCAAACATGTAAATTGGGATGAATTAGATGTAAACATTTATTCTGGACGTTGGACGGAAAAAAATGTTACAATTAGCTATGATAAACACATTGGATCAGTGGGTGAAGGACTATACAAGGTATAGAGGAGAAGAAGAACCATCTGTATTGGATTTTGTATTCACCAAATAACCAGAGCCTTGTCCAACCATTAAATATCATAGCCCAAAGGGAAAAAGTAATCATGTGGTTTTAAAAATTGAATTAGAGGATCACAAAATTTTGAAACATAATGAAAGATATAAACCTAAAAGACTGAATCACGACAAGACACATTTTCAAGGGTTAAGAAATTAATTTGATAGTATTGATTGGGAGGAAAATATGTAAGGTAAAACAGTCCAAGAGAAGTATTAAATATTCCTATAGACAAGTATAATAAGGGGATAAAGAAATATGTTCCCAAATACAGAGTAAAAGAGAGCAAACACATGTGGTATAGTTATATATGTGCAAGAGCTAAATAGTGTAAGGGCGCAGCCAAAAATGGAAATTAAAATTTAATACCAGGAAATGGTAATGGAAATGGACAAAAGTAATAGAAGATCTACGTGGGAATATAAAATGGAAGAAGATATTATAATGAAAAGGAGTGAAGAGGAAGACCAGGGAGTGACTATTCAAGACACCCAGGTTATCTTATATAGTCACTCCCAGGTCTTTCTCTTTACTCCTTTTTCATTATAATATCTTCTTCCATTTTATATTCCCACGAGATCTTCTATTACTTTTACCCATTTCCATTCCCATTTCATGGTATTAAATTCTAATTTCCACTTTTGGTTCCACTCCCAGATCTTGTCAATATCTTTATGCAGTTCCATAGTCACCGATATTCCTTATTACTCTTAAAAGTTTTGCATCGTATGCAAACAAATTTATGTAGCTATTCAGACCCTCTTGTATATATCGTTAATATATACTTGGAACATAATAATTGGTACTAGCACCGGACCCTGTGGTACGTATGTCACTAGTAATTGTGCTCCAGCCTGGTGGGGTGTCTCTTATCATTGTTCTCATTTCCCTGTCTGTTAAGAAGTCTGTCATGCAATTTAAGATATTCCCCTGAATTCTTCCAATGTGTTCTGTTTTCCATAAGAGTCTTCTATGTGGTACTCTGTCAAAAGCCTTCTCGATATCTAAACACACCGTGTCAACTTATCCATCTCCCCTTATATTTCATCTATTACTTTTGTATAAAACCTTAGTAAATTTGTTATGCATGATCTTCCTTTTCTGAAACCAAATTTGAGTTATTTATTATTTCATTTCCCTCCAGATATTCTAACCATTTTTCTTTATTAACAATTTCACAGATCTTTTCCAGAAAGACACATAAATGGACTATTTGCTTCAACATACAAGACACTAACATCAGAGTGGCGTTCAATTACATGGATAAGAGTATGACTGTGCTGACTGATGATGGAGGTAGACGAACAAGAGAACATTCCAAGATCATAAAAAGTCAGTTCATAGATAGCTAATGAAGTCATAGAGTTTGATAATATATCAGTTTTGCATCTGACGTGGAACGATCATGAAGAAATGGAATAGATATTAAATAAGTGGTACATTTTGCTACAAGGGAGATGGACCGTGGACATTAAAAAAGCAGGACGTCACCTTAAGTATACATATATAATATAAAAGAAAAAAAAAATGCGAAAGCAGTCTCCAAGCTCATCATTTTAGGTTAAGGCGGTGTCACACTAGCATTTTTTCCGTCGATTAATGCGATTTCCGTCGATTTTTCAACGCTCCGCATGAACTTATCGTATGAATTTGTCAGACGATAGGGATCGTTTCCGTCTGCAAATTTTCCGCCTTTGTTTACATACCAAGACCAAGACCACAAGACTTGCCGCGTCTCCTCAACCTGCTTCTACGTGCATTGGTTCTACCACTAACCATGCACGGTTTTTGGTTTGTTTAGCTCGTCTAACTTTCGTAATACACAGTATTACGTTCAGAGCAGCGTATCTTTGCCGCAGCGTGGCTTCCATGTTTGTGTTTACATTGTGTTGGCTGGAAGTGACGACGGAAAGTGACGACGAAACACCGTTTATGTGTGACAGGCCTCAGCCTAAATATTGTCGATTTTCTGAAAAACGACGGAAAAAGTGCTAGTGTGATCACAGGATTGGTGAATGGAATTCTCACCACTGTATGATTTAACGTTATCTTCTAACACAGCTCTAAGACAATGCAGACAATTATAGAAACATGTTGATTTGAAAGATTATATAATATAAGGTTTCGCTTACGAAAAGCATATAAACATCAACCGTTTGGCAGCGCTGTCACATGGAGCAGCTCGTCAAGACAGATTGGAGTTGGGCCCGTGATGGCGCCGCGCCGCCGCCAGCCTGCCACTGCCACAACCGCAGTCCGCAGCCAGTCTCGAGCAAGTAGTGCTAAGGGGAGGTTAGCGCCACCTCCATGGTGTGTTTTGCAGTTAATTTATGAAACTCGCGAAGCATAGTCAGCTGCGGAAGATATAATTTGAATCTTCATGGCATTCTGCCGTGTGTGCAAGAAATAGCATGAGTGGCAAGTGATAGCTGTTAAGTCCAGTAAACAAAATTGGCGGGCAGAATCAGCGTCGTCGTCTGCATGTTTACATAGCAGCTAGAGGTCGTGCCGAGTCTCTCAAGAGTATTTTCGTGCGATACCCTGATACCTACTGGTACATTTCCCGGGTGAACGAGGACGTGAGGCTGTTTCAAGATGGGCAACATACACACCGTGGGGCCTAATGAGGCGTTGGTGGTGTCCGGTAAGTGTGTATGTTTGTGTGTGTGAAGCTTTAACAGTAAGGACATAAGTACCTATCTTGATTTAGATGTCTGGGAGGAGTAAATATTACATATTGGCGGATTAAGGCCATATACATGGAATCATCACCGGTATGTAGGCATATGAGATGTGTCAGCCTGGGTGGGGCATGTGATGGCAAGTCCCACATGCTGCATCTGCGAAGACTACACTAAACGCACTCTCTTGGATACCGCGCTATTTTTAAACACACTGCCACCACGATACCCAATTCAACTTGCTTTTTCTTGGGGCTAAGCTACCTTGTATACATTCCCAAGATATGTTTACGACATCTTGTTATTAGTTATTGTGATAATTCTATGTATACATGTAGTGTATGTTCTATTCATATATGCATATTCATACCTCCACCCTCCTTCCCAACCATGAACCGCCACCGCGCTACGATAATGTTACCGGTCCCAGACTCCTTAACCTTTGCTTTCTAATTTTCTAAAAAGATGCCATTCTCTCTCTCTCTCTCTCTCTCTCTCTCTCTCTCTCTCTCTCTCTCTCTCACACACACACACACACACACACACACACACACACACACACACACACACACACACACACACACATGCAATAAGTTAATGGTTCTCTCTGATCTCAACATTATTGTACATTACACTTTCGAAAAAAAAAAAAAGCTGGAGACATTTCATTGGGTTATTCGTCTTTAGTACATATTGTTATCAACATACTCCTAGTTGTGATTAAGCAAGTCGAATATATTAAGACTGGGTGTGGAATTACGTAGGTATAATTACTCTACAGTAATGGCACTTTTGTTCTCTATCGCAGCAGTATTGGCAGTTTCATAATAAACATGATAACGCACATACGGATAGGTTGCTCTATGATGTTCAAGTGTACTATATAGGCCAAACCGCATTCATCAACCTTCATTATAATGCACTGAATTGTATCAATGCATGCTATCTAAGACAATCGCCTTTAATCACATCTGTTTGGCGTATGAATGGATGGGTATCGTATGGTATAAACTATGTGTTTCACTGTTTGATCTGCTGCAGTCTCTGACGAGACAGCCAGACGTTACCCTACGGAATGAGCTCAGAGCTCATTATTTCCGATCTTCGGATAGGCCTGAGACCAGGCACACACCACACACCAGGACAACAAGGTCACAACTCGATTTACATCCCGTACCTACTCACTGCTAGGGGAACGGGCTACACGTGAAAGGAGACACACCTAAATATCTCCACCCGGCCGGGGAATCGAACCCCGGTCATCTGGCTTCTTTGTGTGTGTGTGTGTGTGTGTGTGTGTGTATGTATGTATGTATGTATGTATGTATGTATGTATTTTCTCTCATTATATAAATGCGCTTATATATCTAAGCCATAGATGCAACTTCTAGAAACCTTGAACCATGTAGCTATGTGCTGACGCGTCTTCACATAAACTTTTACCCGTATTTAGTATTACATTAACTTATAGTTTAGTAACTCAGTGTATCTTCTTACCTCGAAGTAGTCGTGGTGTTTTGTTCTGTCCAGTTGATTCTCTCTCTCTCTCTCTCTCTCTCTCTCTCTCTCTCTCTCTCTCTCTCTCTCTCTCTCTCTCTCTCTCTCTCATAACAAAACCGTTCCGTACAGATGACGGTCTAGTAAACATTGAGTTATTTAATAAATTATTAATAATTAAACTTTAGGCATAGGTTGTGTGGCGTGTGGTTCGATATCCGGTGCAGTGTGGTGAATAGGATAGAGTGTGAGGATGGTTAGTTGAGTGTGGGTGAAAAAGGGGACGAAGAGTAGGAGGGAAGGGGGCGTGAAGGGGCATGATCGACCAGCAGGATGAATGATGTATACGTACGGGGAAAGGAAAGAAGTGGGTGGAGGACTGGAGACTTGAAATGGGTTTGTGCCAGAAAGTAAAGGCAGTCGACATGGGCGTGACCTAGATGGTGGGGCGAGGTGACTGGAGTGAAGGTTTTTGGTGCACATACTGAGTCGCTGTCAGAAGTTAGCAACAAACCACACTTAATTTTACTGTATTTAGAATGTTCCTGAAAATTTAATCGTCTTTAATTTGATCTTTCATTTGTCAAGTTTTGTAATGAGATTATCAGCAGATTACTGATTAAGATGATACTAGAAGATTGGATACTCACTGATTGGAAGTGAGTATTCTGGAACGTTACTTGACTAGAGGCAATAACTATACTACTTATTGATTAAAACCAAAATATAATCTGTACTACTCACTATTGCATGACGAAAACATTCACTTGTACTTGAGAATGTAGAGATTAAAGTCGTATCAGTTGAAGTGGTTGAGTTTTCTGGTTATCAGTAGGTAAAATAGTTCCATGAGTTTACGTATTGTCGAGTTTGCTGAACGTTTACTGAATATACATGGATTCTTGACAGTCAGCTTCACAGTCCGTTTTCTATGCAGTTATCTCTATAAAGAGTCCAGCTGAATTCAACTAATTCCCTTTTAAAGTACTCGATGCTATGTTAGTAACTCTCTCTCTCTCTCTCTCTCTCTCTCTCTCTCTCTGTGTGTGTGTGTGTGTGTGTGTGTGTGTGTGTGTGCCGGTGGGTGGATGGGTAGGCGGGTGGTAGAAGGTGGACGCAACATGGAGAAGAGGCGAGTGGGTGGGGGGAGGAACGCCACAGGTGGGCGTGGCTAAGCTAAAGCTGCCTCAGGCTGGCCTCATGAATCTGCCGGGTGTAAACTTTATATAGACTTGTCTGGTGTGTGTGTGTGTGTGTGTGTACGCGCTCCTTTGCGTCAAATGTAACGCAGGAGCGTATGAGAGAGAGAGAGAGAGAGAGAGAGAGAGAGAGTGTTATTGGAATTCCGTGTTTCTACCACGTACTACTGTTACCACTAATGTAAACCTTAAGCGTTGACATGTGGTTTTGGCAGTTATGTAGGAGTAGCAGCAAGTATTGTTGCTGTTGTTGTTGTATAAATGGTGGTGGTGGTGGTTTTGATGCAGTCTTAAGACACAAAAAATGTATTTGAGAAGGCCGAGGACAAGATGTGAGGGAGTTTCGTGAGGTTTGCAATGACCTTGAGATTGTCCTCTCCTCCTCTCCCTTAGCATCCAACACAGCCACCACCACCACCACCACCTGCCCCAGCCAAGACTACCCATTCTGGTTTCTCCACTATTTCATACCCCAAAGCCGCTCCCCACCCAAGACATGTATAAGCAGGATCATAATATATCTTTCCTCCCTTCTCTTGATGTTCCTTTCTCTCCACTAAGGTTTCTACTCAACTGTTACGTACTTCACTTCATTTTAAGGTTATTTCTGACTAGATGGATTTAATCATGAATGTTTACCTCGGGAAAATCCGTTCACTGTCACTCTGCCCTTACAACAGTAGATAAAACGGTACTTATCTTATGTATAGCTTAACGTTTCATGTGAGTACATATCCTGTCACCGCTGCTGCTGCTGCTGCTGCTGCTACAACAACAACAACAACAACAACAACAACAACTACTGCCACTACTACTGCAACTGCTACTACAACAACAACAACAACAACTGCTGCTGCTGCTGCTGCTGCTGCTGCTGCTGCTGCTGCTGCTGCTGCTGCTGCTGCTACTACTACTACTACTACTACTACTACTACTACTACTACTACTGCTGCTGCTGCTGCTGCTGCTGCTGCTGCTGACAGTAAGGAAACTCAGCACATTGGTCGGTGGGATTCTAGTGGCAGGATAATATGTTAATTTCTTTAATTTTATAGGACGAGAGAGAAAAAAAAGGCAAGTTTTCTTAACCGAATGTAAGTTCCATATGTACACAGTAATAGACAATGGGATATGTTTAATGTTAATTTTCAACTGGTTTACTCTTAAATTTGTGGGTTTTGCTATTTAATTATTCTCTTCATATTAAAGGCAGTTTGTGTGTGAAGCCAATACATTGTGATTCTGATCGTTGTTTAGGGAAGCCTTATTTTCTTAGGCATTTATTATTCAACTGGTCTTGACAGAATGGTCAAGTGAAGCCTGAAGCAAATTCCCTCGATATTGGGGTCAAGCAGCTTCTGCGCATCCCATATTTCAGGCCAGTTCCGGTACTAGGAACGACCCAAGTGCAGTTTTGTAATTCTCAAAATAATGAATGAACGTTAAGGGAAACACGATAAAATACTTACATTGATGGAATTCGTCATCGTCGGTGTTAGTCCTATTCATATTATTCATATCCTTCTTTTTCTTCGTCTTCTTCTTCTTCTTCTTCTTCTTCTTATTATTATTATTATTATTATTATTATTATTATTATTATTATTATTTTTAGTCATTATTATCATTATTATTATTTAACACTACTTCTATTATATACCTCCTCCGCCTCCTCCTCCTCCTCCTTCTTCTTCTTCTTCTTCTTCTTCTTCTTCTTCTTTTTCTTCTTTTACTACTACTACTACTACTACTACTACTACTACTACTACTACTACTGGTGCTATTCTAGTGTTACTGCTACTGGTGGTCATTTTATTATTAATACACTTATTACGGTTATTTAAGTGCAAGCTTGCAGCTCACGTTGAGGTTAAAGCTGAAAGAACGACTTTACCACACTGCTGTGCCTATGACGTCACAGGTCAATGTTTACACGGAGAGTGCGACGCTGCCACGCTACCACCCACACCACGCCACACTACGCCATCCTTCCGCCCTCGTCCCTTTCCCGGCGCATGCATGTGCCACGCCTGTTGCCATTTCTGTGAACCGTTAATAAGGGCGACGGGGTTACAGCGAAGCGGGATGGAAGGAAGGATAAGCTGACATAGTGAAAACATTTTTGTGTGCGAGTTGGAATGTGAGGCAGAACCCATGATTGGTACTCCCTAGTCATGACGTCACAGAGGGGCGGGGCACAGACTGGCGCCACATTCATCCCCCTGCCTCTCCTTCACCCCTCCTTGCCGTCCTCGATACTGCCTCTCCTCTTCTCGCACTACTGTAGTATCGCTTCTTCCCCCTCCACTACTTGTGTTACTAGAGAACAGTGCTGCTATCCCAGAAGAATCTCTCTCTCTCTCTCTCTCTCTCTCTCTCTCTCTCTCTCTCTCTCTCTCTCTCTCTCTCTCTCTCTCTCTCTCAGGACCGCGTGGCCATCCTGCTGTTAGATATGCTTTCTGTCTATCTTTATCTCTATACACGTGTAGTCCTACCACCTCTGTATGTCATGCCACTATAATTAGAGTGTAGGTGGTAATTGTGTGTCAGTCTTCTTATTATCAGTAATGATGGTGGTAGTGGAGGCGATATGGGTGGATAGGATAGGGGTGATGATAATAGTAGTAGTGGTGGTGGTAGTGGTAGTAGTATTTGTTATTCTTGTTTCAGTGTTGGTATTACTACTACTACTACTACTACTTGATGGTGGTGATTGTGATGGCAGTGGTAATAGCATGGTTCCCCATCTTTGCTGAGTTAAGTATTGATTACTATACTGTCGTAACAACCAACCCTCAGCCACGCCCATCACACACACACACACACACACACACACATCTTCAGCGGTGTCTCACAACTCATGCATTTCCAATTCTTTTCGTAATGTTCTTAAACTTTAGGATCTTCCATCACTTCACATGTCTGAGAGAGAGAGAGAGAGAGAGAGAGAGAGAGAGAGAGAGAGAGAGATTGAGATTGTGTTATGTCATTTCCGTGGTGTGCTGATGAAAGAAGACTATGAATAAGTAATAATCAAGAAATGAATAATTGAAGGAATGAAATAATTCTCTCTCTCTCTCTCTCTCTCTCTCTCTCTCTCTCTCTCTCTCTCTCTCTCTCTCTCTCTCTCTCTCTCTCTCTGAAGCAGTATTTGTAATATCATAATCTACGAAAATTGTAATGTTGGTACTACTACTACTAATACTACTGATAAAGGTGTTAATGGTTGCACTGGTGGTCAGTGTCTCGTCTGGCCCACTGTTAGTTAATACATTATTTACTTTGAGTTGTTCAGTGTCTGCGGCAATGGGACATAGTTTGCAGGGAAAAAAACTGTCAGTCAACATGGACTGGTCGAACATTTGTTGTGTCTTGTTTTTATTTTATTGTCACCAGTTATGATCTTTCGTTAAGGAATTGAAACCTAACGGCAACCTATGCTAACGTGGTCTAATATAATCTAATCTAACTCTAAGTATGAAATAGGTATTGTTACTTGAGTATTATTAAAACGAAAGAAAAAAACAATTACTTCCACCTGAAATGTACTTTACTAGAAAAAAAAAGCTGGCATAACCTAAGTCTTTCTATAGAAAACTCCAACGCTACTTCAATATTATAACAGAGAGAGAGAGAGAGAGAGAGAGAGAGAGAGAGATTAATACTGAGTGGAGATCCCAATGAGACATTCCTTCATATTGTCCTCTCTCCATCTATGTGAGTCCCGAGGGATGGAGGGATGTAGCCCCTCTCTCTGCACCTCCCCTGCCCCAGTACTCTTGAGAACAATGCCTTTTTGACGTGGTGTCGTGCAATACTAAATCACCCGTCTCTTGGATTCGGCGATGATTGTTATTGTTGTTTGTTGTTGTTGCCTCCTTTCTTTTTTCTGTCTCCTTTTCTACTTTTTTTGTTGTTGTTTCCTCCTCCTCCTCCTCCTCCTCCTCCTGATTGACTGCTGCCTTCCTTGAAAGCGCCAGGCAAGGCTGCCGCACCACCCCTCCGACATCCACACTGTGACTCCACCCACACGCACATTCACCACACTACATAACCGTCAAGCACCTACATAGTCCCCCGCAAACAAGAGTAGACGTAGATTACAACTTCCTTTCTCTATCCTCTAAAATTCCATTGGTTTTTCAATACCACATGGTGCCTTTCCTTTTCCGGCCAGCTTCGGCTGGTGGGATGGGTGGGTGGGGAGGAGCCTTCTGCTTTCCTGTCCTGTCTCTCACACTGTGTAGTTAGTATAGAATAGTTACCCAAGCAGCCTAGTAAGGACCCCAGGTTCTGTTGTTGCTTGGTCTTTCCTTTGTATTCCTTTGTATTCTTCTTCGTCTCCTCCTCCTCCTCCTCCTCCATCGTCATCATCTTTGTCATCATCATCTTCATCATCATCTTCTTCTTCTTCTTCTTCTTCTTCTTCGTTTTCTTCTTCTTCTTCTTCTTCTTCTTCTTCTTCTTCTTCTTCTTCTTCTTGCATTAGATTTACTCCCCTTTATTTCCTGAACTAAAGAAACGCAAACACCATACATTGGATGAGAATATAGTTAATGCCTATCATCCTAATCACTTAAACGAAAGCTGAAGGGAGTGGCAAAAAATGTAGGTGAGTGATTTCCTCCATGCCTTAAGGGAATACAAAGGCTAAAGGTAGGTTGTGCAAATGAGAGTGGATGTGTGGCCCCGGGTGAAGGACCTCAGTGGCAGTACTGAAGTGGAAGACAGCAGAGGAAGGTCGCTTGTCTGGCTTCTGGTATGTGGGGAGAGAATGCTGGAAAGACGAGACGAGACGAGAGAGAGAGAGAGAGAGAGAGAGAGAGAGAGAGAGAGAGAGACGGTATTCATTCAGGTAGGCTCCAAAAGAGGGGGAGAGAGACTGACTACATATGTGGGGTTTCACAGGAGTGCATCGAGGGGTCGCGTCTCGTACTCACACGTGTTGCCTTAGGTACATTATGTCAGGTCAGTTTGTGATGTGATTGCCACACCCAAAGAAAAAAAAAAAGGAAAAGAAGAAAGAAAAACAATAGCAACCTGTTTATCGACATGGTCAGGAACCTACCAAAACCTTTCCAGACGCAATTTGTTTTGAAGTACCCGAGACGCACCAAAACGCGCTGAAACCTCTCTGGAATGCAATCAAAGCCTCCCCAAATGCGGTTCAGAAACTTAGCATTCACCTTGCGACTGCCACGTGTAGGCCTGACGGCATCTCGCAACTTCCCTCATTATATTAGGTTATCATGTTCTACCGAGTTCAGAATATATGCATAAATAAGAAACACAACTTAATCATTCCGAATTCATCCTTAATACTCTGGTAAACTCTGGAAATCCCTACCTACTACTGCATTTCCATCTTCCTTGAATTAATTTAAGAGGGAGGTTTCAAGACATTCATCTCTATCTTTTGGCTAACTCGGACCTGCACGGGGACTGGCAACTAAGTGTGCATTTTTGTTTACCCTTTTTGTTGTCCTTGACCAGTTTTCCCCTCTTACATAAAAAAAAAAAAAATTTCAGAAACTTACTGAAATTGCGTTTCGTGGTTGAGTGAAAACGGGAGCGAACTACAGAAAGAAATTAATACAGTGAGATGGAGGGGGATATCCAGCAGGGTCAGGCGAAGTGATAAGGACACCGTTGGTCTGAGTGAGTGAGTGGGCGGGGTTCGTGGAAACCGTGTAAGGGAGGTGCAGTAGGAAAAGTAAGTAGTTATCTGGATAGTCTGGTAAGGGAGGTGTTGGGAATGCTGTTGTGAGTAGGTCAGTGAGTCACGTTTTAGTGGGATTAACGTGTAATGGAAAACTAGGAAAAAAAACAAACTGGATGATATTTATAACTTGTATAGTATATTGTGGTACGGGAAGGTACGTATATTAATTATTGGAAAAGAAAAAAAAAAAAAACTAACCCGGTACAAGAAATTCGTGAATAGAACTGAAAAAAAAACATGAAATATTTTGACAAGATAAAAAAAAATCGTTAACCTTCAGGCAAAAAAAGAAAAGCTTGCGTTTTCATCTCTGAAGCTTACACTAGGTTAATTTTTTCTTAATAGTACGTAAAGGAAAGGTGTTTGACCGAGTGAGCGTACATTTGTGGAGTGTGTAAGGCTATTGCATGTAGGTGTCAAAATATTTAATAAACAGAATATATGGTTAGGGCAGGTAAAGGGAAGGGGTTTGACGTTAGCATGGGACCGAGTGAAGTTCGTGGAATGAGCACAAAGGAATGTGAAAGATTGCTGACGTGTGTTGTAATATACCATGGAAGCCGTATGATAATGTGATTGTAATATTATTAGTATGTCTTGTTGAAAAATAAACGTATCATGTTATAAGAAAAAAATAGAAGTGCATTGTGACGGAAGTATGATGCTTTTGGAATTCGTATAGATGATAAGAGAATGTATTAATGTCACTGCAAACTGTGATATACGTAGCGATACCACAAAGAAAAAAAAATAGGAAAAGAAGTCTGTCCACTGTACACAATGACACAAGTAGGATGTTTTGGTATTCCTATAGAGTATAGATAAACAGTCTGGAGCGTCGAGTCAGGTGCGGGGAAAGTTGCCTGACGTAGGATGTGAGTCAAATTCCTGGAAGAGAAGTGCGCGGCTGTCTGACTGTAGGAAGAAAATGGATGATAGTAGCGCGTGGTTGTGAGTGTTAAGGTTACGTAATCCGTTAGTGCTGGATGCCTGAAAGAGCGGGACGTGGATGGGAGGATGGGATACGGAAGAGAATTGTAGCAGTGATTGCAACAGGAAGGTGAATATTGATGTAATGTTAGTTCCTCCGAGATGTAATGTCATGGAAGAATGCGTGGAATTAGGCATTAATTTATGGCAACTGTGGTAAAGATAAGTAACATAATAAGTAACTAGATAAATAGATAAATTAACAAATAAATACTGATCTTTGTGTATGTAAGGGAGGTAAAGCTAATCATACCACTGCTCCTCCCACCCCCGCCCACACACATCATGATATTGAAAGACTGGAGTGTCTTTGGATCCGATCTATCGTATCTCCCTCCCCAAGCTGTCGAGAGAGAGAGAGAGAGAGAGAGAGAGAGAGAGAGAGAGAAAAAAAAGTTCGTTCTCCAAAATTATCCAGTGAGTAAAGCAGTGCGGCGTGCATTCCTGCGGTACATGGCAAAGGCGTGCGACGAGCGCCACGTGTTGTGTGTTATGACTTTCTGCAGTGTGTTTGTTAGTTGATTAAGTTGTTGCTTTGTTGTTGTTCTTTTCGTCATCATCGTCATCAGCATCATCGTCGTCATTAATATTTAATGATGTATTTTTGTTTTGATAATAAGAACTACTTATACGATACAAAGACGCTGCTACTACTACTACTACTACTACTACTACTACTACTACTACTACTACTACTACTACTACTACTACTACCGCCAAAATAACCCTAAGCCCACAGACCTTCACGCTCTTGTAAGGACACCAACACTGCACGTTCAACACGCATAGGTACGTAACGTTCTGAGTGTGCGAGAGGTCTAGATGAAATTGATATTATGGCAAACATATTCATTGCTGTGATGCGCCATAAGTCCGGAACTAGGCGGGGCATATTAATAGGGAAGTGATATTTGTATGCCTATTGCTTCCCTGTAGCTTAT
>NC_059300.1:22145799-22150799 GCF_017591435.1 Portunus trituberculatus
TCACGTACTTACAAGAGTTGTCAAAAGTCACGTAACTCGCTGCATATACCTTTACTAGCACCGTGGTTAGGATTCTCCCGTAGTCTCTCACGTCCTCTGATCTCCCAAGAATATATCAATTGTCGAGTTGTAAAAGGGTAGTGTTAGTGTCTCGCAGGACTTAAGATAGAGAGAAAACGCGAAACACAGTGACTTACAACCACAACTATCTTGTAATTACATTTAAGAAGCATATATATTTCGTAATCTTAGCTTGGTAATCAATAAAACGCAGGGTAGCTGGTTCATACGCCTCTATTAAGTCTTCTCTATGCATCACGTGGAGCCGTGTTTTGCAGAGTATGGAGCAGGTGTGGCAAGGCGACCATTTGCTCAGCGTGACCCTCAAGATGGTCGCTATGTCTCGTGAGTTCATGTGGTGAGAGCGGCAACTGTGGTCTGTAAGCTAAGTGGTCTAGATTGAGGTACTCTTGGGTCGCATCTTAAAATAAATGGTCGTGAGCTTGATGAACTTCGCGTGTGACCTACTACTACTACTAAATAATAATAATGCTGCTGCTGCTGCTGCTGCTGCTGCTGCTGCACCACCACCACCACCACCACCACCACCACGACTACCACCACATATTGTCACTAGGCATCGGTCTCACTAAACGTGTAATTAGGACAAAAAATTCACTGACGTGGGACAAAAATTAATGCCAGCCTTAGTTTGTCTCTTTTCTTTTCATAAGTGTCAGATTAGTTGAAATCTACGTCGTCTCCAATTGGTAAATACCAGTGAGAAACCTTGCGTTGAAGATCGTGGGTATATGTCCTAATTCTGCTTTTGGTTGTGAAAAAAGCAAATTATATAGAGTGGTTGGCAGACAGACGGAGTGCTATTGGTAATATGCATGGTGTAGATGATGATGGTGTTATTATAATCATATAAGCATGCATATATATAGTAAGGAGAAGCAGCTTAATGATAATGTATGTGTCGTACACTTCTCCGTTAGCCGTCTTTGTAGAGTGAGGGAGTTGGCACGACGTACGAGTCTTCTCCAGTTATTTCTATTCCTTGGCTCTTCCTTTGTGATTCTCATCTTTATTTTATAGTTTTTCCGTAATTCCTTTCCTACATCTCACTCTCTGTCCTCCCCTCGATCTCTTTCCTTCAACGATATTCTGTTATGTAGTGTCCTTATTACACACACACACAAAAAAACCCTGCTTCCTGAAGAATCAATTACCTCGTGCATGTACCAGTTTTGACCTACACGAATAACAAGGTCGACGTAGTGGATACAACGCCTTAACCTCGCACATCCCGTGCCAACACATACATATCTGATAAATGTTCGTACCGAAGGTAAGGTATGGCGAGAAGCCAAGTCGGATAGTAAGCCACGAAGTTGTCTTCCTTATCTAATAATAGCTGATTCTTTACCCCGTTTTCGCGGTGCCACCAGTAATGCTCACCATCAGTACTGTGTCACTTGCAGGCACCTCTGACCAGGGTGGAGCCATGCCGCGCCCCTTGAAAATGGTCAGATTTTTAGGAATTCCTGGTGTGAGCAAGTGTGGCAGTACAGACATATCTGATAGGAGTGAAAGGGTTTATCAGTTTGAGCTGCCGCACGACACGGAAGAAAACACGTATTTGTCATTTTCAGTGGATAAGGAATAATAATAAATGAGTAATGAAACAAAAAACATGGTAATTATTGTAGCGGAAGTTTCCTCTTTCCAGTGGCGCCAATTGAATGTTTCCATTTGTTTTTAATTTCCCATATTTTGTGTCCAACTTCTATAATGCTCATGTTCCTGTCATTACTGCACTGGATGGGGAACACCTGAACGTCACGCGCCACCCACTCCAAGGCCGAATGAGACCAGCTGTGTGGTGACCATTTTACTTGTTTCCGTCTTATTACTACATTGACAGTTGTACACATTGAAAAAAAAAAAAAAAAAAAAAAGAATATCCACCCGAGATCATGCTTTAATCTTTCACTTGTTTCTGTTCGCTTCGTAGACATACTGCAGAGTTGACCTAATGACATGAATACCCGACATAACAAGCTTGTGTCGTTGAGGATGGAATGAGTTATGTATAATCTGCTGTGCTTCATTGCTTAAACAGAAAACAAAGGAGACTGTGCATACATGTTAGACACTAGTAAGAAATAAGAAAGGGAAAGATAAATCATAAAACAGTAAGACCCAGACAGTAAGGAGGAACACATCAGCAAGCACCGTTTCAAAGACAACCTCCCAACTAACAATCCAACCTAACTCAACAAACGTAAAGTATTTTGCTATCAGGTACTCATGTGTACATACATAATACTCACAATACTCACTATTCGAATATTTCCATGGCTTCTTATACACACGGTACGAGTAGAAGGTGTGCTTACTCCTGTGAATTGTGTGGGAGTGTTAGGTGTCAGTGTCCGCGTTATGTCCTCGATGTCCTCGAAGTACGCTATGTCATTACTATTCTTCCCTTACTGTGCACCGGAGACCGATTACAGAGGCTCCTAGTCATGCTCTCTCTTTATTTATTTTCTTTTTCACCATCTTGTTTTTCTTTTCCCTCGTATTAATTCCTTCTTTTATCCCCTCTATTTATTTAGTTTTTTTCCTTCCTCCCCCTTTATCCTTCATATTCCCCTATCAACGTTTCCTCCCGCTGTGTTCGTGAAGATTGATCCTGTCCACCTCCCTTATTATCCTCCCCTTCCCTTTTCACTAGAGCTCCTCCCCTTCTCTTCACTTCCTCTCTCCATGCAAACCTTGGCCTTGCACGTAGGTTGTCTGGGTCTCTGCGCGCTGTACAGGTGAATTCTGGCGTTCTTTTGAGTTATAGGTTCAGTTTGATGTGATGGTTTATTATGATTAATGTTGCTGGTGCTGCTGCTACTACTACTACTACTACTACTACTACTACTACTACTACTACTACTACTACTACTACTACTACTACTACTACAACCACCCCCACCACCAACACCACCACCAAAAAAGATGAGTATTATCGCGGTCATCACTGGTATGTCGTTACGTACTTACAAGAGTTGTCAAAAGTCACGTAACTCGCTGCATATACCTTTTCTAGCAACGTGGTTAGGATTCTCCCGTAGTCTCTCACCACCACCACCACCACTACTACTACTACTACTACTACTACTACTACTACTACTACTACTACTACTACTACTACTACTACTACTAACTTTTTTACATAATTAAAAAGAGGCCGTATAGTAGCTACATTGCTAGAGAAGTTAGCTAATAGTCTTAGTTGGTATATGATATTGATTACCACCACCACCACCACCACCTTTTTAACCGTAACATTCGAACGAAAAGACGGTGCGGTAAGTTGCCAGCGAAAATAGGCAACTGTACTACTGGAAGTTAGTATAGTACAGTAATGTTATTGCTGCTACCACCACCACCTTATTTTCAAAAGTAATATTGGGACAAACAAGGTGTGTGATAAGTTGGTGAAGAAGTTAGCGGACGGCATTAAGTTGATCAGAGCTGTCAACACATCGATCGTGTACTGGAACGCAATAATATGAGAGCGTGGGAAAGAGGGATGGAGTTATTATGATAGACTGAAGCTTAAGAGATCGCATGAAACGGCTCTAGTTTCCCCCCTCCCTCACCCGACTCTCGAATCCACTAATGCTAGTTATGAAGATGATTGTATAGATGTGGGTACTATTTCTTAATGTTAGGTTTGGCAAGGTTAAGTTTATAGTTCGATTTGTTGGTCAGGTAAGGTTGAGCAAGATTAGGCTATCCTATGTAAGGATGCGTTAAACTATTAGATTCCTTCGTTGGGATAGTTTAAGTTAATTGAGGTTTAGTTAGATTAGCTCGAGTTAGGTTATGAGTTTGATATGACTAAGATAAGTTAGTTCAAAGAAGTTGAATTAGGTAAGGTGAAGTTACTGTTAGATTGATTCATGTTCGTTACGTTAAGCTTGGTTAGATAAAGTTTGGTTTCCTTAGATTAGCTCAAGTTAGGTTAAATGTAAGTTAGGTTAATTTAGCTAAAATTACGCTGGATATCAAATTAACATGGGTTTGAACTGTCAGGGGATTTCAGGGCACTTAAAAAGAATGGTAGAAAGAATTGACAAAGAAAACCCTGACAATGCTCACAGTCCTCACTTGACCTCAAACACGTGCAGTAGTGGCGGCATTACCCATAGTACTCTGATAGCAAGATGACGAGGCGTGAAGCTGAGCAAGTACAGTAGACTAGTGCGTGGTGGCGGAAGTACACAAGTGGGATGAGAGGGAGCGTAGAGCAGCAGCAGGGACGGAGGGGAACAATAATTTTTTGAGAGCGGGTAGGTAAGTGTTGGAGAAAAGAGGCCCGTTTAGTGAGGCACTCCGACGAAACCACTTCATGATCGATTTATTGAACTGCATGTATGATTCTCGTCCCCTGAGAGAGAGAGAGAGAGAGAGAGAGAGAGAGAGAGAGAGAGAGAGAATCTTTAGTTTTGTTATGAAGAAAATGGCAGGTGATCTTTTCTTTTCCTCTTTATTATCGTTATCATGAAGAGAATGGATTGGCATCTTTTCCATTTTTTTATTGTTATCGTTATTAATATTTGTATATCATTTAAAAATAAATTTATAGTATATTTACCTTCACATTTCTTAAGAGAAGAGCTTCCAATTCAGTCTTACAACGTATCGGCTTCTTTAGATTTACACACACACACACACACACACACACACACACACACATAATATGACATTAGAAGCACAAGATCGCATAGTAAGAAACTGAGGAAGGGAAGATGTCTGAGAGATGTTAAAAAATATAGTTTCCCGCAAAGATGTGTTGATACTTGGAACAGTTTGAGTGAGGAAGTGGTGTCAGCAACGAGTGCGCATAGTTTTAAAGAAAAATTGGATAAGTGTAGATATGGAGACGGGGCCACACGAGCATAAAGCCCAGGCCCTGTAAAACTACAACTAGGTAA
>NC_059300.1:22155799-22195799 GCF_017591435.1 Portunus trituberculatus
ATTAGTAAGCAGATGAATGAGTGAGTTAGGTTAGGACAAGTGAAGTGAGGTTAGGTAAGTAGACCGCATCATCACTGGCATTCACATCCTGTGCCAAGCTGTAGCTCAAATTGTCCACGTGCCGAACCAGGATGGGCACAACCGGCCATGGTTCAGTGTGCGACCTTGAGCTCACCAAACAATAGTTCAGTGTTGTCAGTTAGCACGTCACTCAGCTAGTGGTATCTCAGAATGAGTGCCATGTAGTCAGTCACCTAAACCAGGCAGCCAGTCTGTTAGCCAATTTGTTCACCCATCGGATTAATACGCCGTTATCCAGACGCATTGAGTTTCTCAACGTTTCATCTTTTTGTTCAATCATACAACCCTTCATAGCATTCTCACTCCCAGGTTCGTTATTCTACTACCTAATTTCTTCGATCATTCATTATACAGTTTGCCTGCTTGACAATTTGCCAAACACACAGATACGCAGTCGATCAGCTTGCGAATTAGTGAGCCAGACATACAGTTAGCCAAATAGTCAGGCTGACTTAGTCAGTTATTCAAACAAATATTAATTCGGTATCTGCTGGAAAAGAATCTAGTGTTATGTATTCAGCCACTAGCAGCCAGCTGCAGCAGCCGCACCAGCATCCAGGCACAGTTCTCACAGTCGACAAGATATCCTATGATCATAAATTAGCTGTTCCCTGGTGCCCAGACTTGTGGGCGCCTCAGAGAGAGAGAGAGAGAGAGAGAGAGAGAGAGAGACTTGATCTGTAGGAATGTGACCTACTTTATATATATATATATATATATATATATATATATATATATATATATATATATATATATATATATATATATATACACACACACACACGGTAATCGGAGGATATGAAAACTAGGACAGTGAATGATGTTACGTATGTAAAATATGACATACACACAATTATCAGTAATGAAAATATGGCGGAATCAATGTTCCTGCAACTGTACTCACCCTCCCTAATCATAAACGCGGCCATGTCTTATGTTACTTGGGATTTCATTAAGTCGGGGTAGACTTAAGGGAAATGGAATTAAAGGGAATATAAAGTTGTAGAAATGGAAGTGTTGAGAGAGAGAGAGAGAGAGAGAGAGAGAGAGGAGAGGTTGCTTTTCTTCATTTCACTCACGAAGTCACATTCCTTTCAGTCATGTCCTCTCCACTCGCTCTGTTATGTGTTTATCTATTCATTTAATTTTTTCCATACCAAATACGAGTAGTACCTTGATCGCATGCAAGTAAACCATTTCTGGATCGGTTTCTCTTTGTCATTCACATTCCTTTAGCTGCATAGGTGTACAAGTGAATTTAAAACGACAGATATTTATTTTGTAACTTGGCTATTTGATTTGATATTACCATATTGAACGCTGCAGGATCAAAGAGAGAGAGAGAGAGAGAGAGAGAGAGAGAGAGAGAGAGAGAGAGAGAGAGCGAGCAGCCACATTATATGAGTAAAAGAATAAAAGTGTGCGATCTACGGTTGTTATTATATGTTATCGAGATTATCCTCTGTGTAAAGGATGACGTGGGCCTTTGGGTCTACATACAACTGTCGCTTGGTTTAAGCTGAACCAGAGTGTGTGGTTATTGTGTGGGAAAGCACAAAAATTTGTTAATATGGCAGTCTTGATAATCTATAATTCTTTACAACTGTATGGAGACACCTACTCATCACTCTTTCCTATTACAGGTGGTTGTTGCGGTGCCACTTCGAAGAAAACGATCGTGGGTGGGTGGGCGTGGGCGTGGTGGTTTGTCACAGACGTCCAGAGGCTGTCCTTGGAGGTAAGAGGTCTCTTCCTACTCATGGTTTTTCAAGCTGCGTCCTTAATACTCTGTGGAGGTATGTACGAGTCTGGCAGAGGTAAGGCGTGGTGGCTGCAGACCAGCGAGACGACATGGCGTGTGGCCTCTGGCGTGCCATGAGCCATCCCTGACCCTCACAGCGCTGGCTGACTGCATGTCACGGTTAAGTCCATTTTATCCTACTTTGCATATATCCGATGATGAAGTCCCCCATCCCCTCCGCCTCTCTCTCTCTCTCTCTCTCTCTCTCTCTCTCTCTCTCTCTCTCTCTCTCTCTCTCTCTCTCTCTCTCTCTCTCTCTCTCTCTCTCTCAGGAACGTAGCATATTACTTACCACTGTGTGTGTGTGTGTGTGTATATATATATATATATATATATATATATATATATATATATATATATATATATATATATATATATATATATATATATATATATATATATATATATATATATATATATATATATATATATATATATATATATATATATATATATATATATATATATATATTTATATATATTTTTTTTTTTTTTTTTTTTTTATGAAATAGGGGAAACTGCCCAAGGGCAACAAAAAATAAGAAGTAAAGGCCCACTTGATTGCCATTTACCTAAAAGATTAAGAGAGTTAGCCAAAAATCTGAGACAAATGTCTTGAAACCTTCCTCTTAAAAGAAGTCAAATCATAGGAAGATGGAAATACAGAAGCAGGTAGGGAGTTCCAGAGTTTACCAGTGAAAGGTATGAATGATTGAGAGTACTGGTTAACTTTTGTATTAGTGAGTTGGACAGAATAGGTGTAAGAGGAAAAAGAAAGCCTTGTGTAATGAGGCCACAGGAGGATAGGAGGCATGCAGTTAGCAAGATCAGAAGAGCAGTTAGCATGAAAGTAATGATAAAAGATAGCAAGGGATGCAACATTCCAGTGGTAAGAAAAAGGCAGAAGACAGTCAGTCAGAGGAGGGGAATTGATGAGATGAAAAGCTTTTGATATATGTATGTATGTATTCATGTATTTATCTATTTATTTATAAGTACAAAATTTAGAATATGCTGATCAGTAGTGATGCTAATAATTATGATAATTTTAATGATAATAAAAATTATAGTGGTAATTGTAACTAATAATAATAATAATAATAATAATAATAACATTAATAATGATAATAACAATGATTTTAATGATTATACATCTTTCATTACTTATCATTTTATGAAATCAGTTCTATTTTATTTTATGTAGCTTAGAAAAATAAAAAATTCCAAAAAATTCATGGTTTATGTCATGTGTAGGTAGTGTTAGAAATGGAGTCTTCAGTGGTGTGCATGTGCCTTATTTCTTCTTTGCACTACAGGTGATCACACTGAATCCTCGTTGTGAGAATGTGGAGACCTCCTTGGGTGTGCAAGTGACAGTGACAGGTGTGGCACAGGTCAAGGTGATGAAGGAGGAGAAGGTTCTCAAGATTGCCTCTGAGCAGTTCCTTGGTATGACACCTGAGGACATCAGGGGCACCATCCTAATGACACTTGAGGGTCATCTTAGGGCCATCCTGGGTAAGGCAAAGAAGTTTCTTTTAATATGTTGATAGAATGAAGCCAAAAGCCAAGTCAGTTTTCAGTGTGATGTTATTGCCATGTTGAACACATGAAGACTGTAGATAAGTGATGTGTGCCTTCCAGGTAACATGTATTAGTATTATGTTACACCACACGCAAACACATTTACACACTCCTTATGCATACATGCAACACTGTACACTAGACGCGGCAACACCGCATAGAGACAAGCTGTCCCACGTGTCCTGGTCGGTGGGTTCCACACCATGCTCTGTAACTTTTAGGAGAATACAGAACTTACTACAGTTACCCGGTCTGTTTCTACCACCCCTTAAAGAAGCAGTCCTGTGGATACTCCAGATCCACAATCCACACGGCTCAGTGAAGTAGAAGCTCCCTACAGTGACATGGTTCTTCGGGACACCACCACTACCACCAAGGCACCGCCAGTTATCTCGCCTCACTAGACTTTTCGAGTGTAGTGCTGCGACCCCCCGTACAGTTCCCGTGCTTGTACAGTGCTGGTGACTGTGACAATGATACAGTGTTTGCACAGTGACTGTACCGTCGTTTACAGTGACAATGATGTTGAGTGTTAATGCAGTGGCAGTGTTGTGCATTGTGTTAGTGAACTTTCGGGCAGTGACAGTGCTTTCGCAGTGAGTGTCATGCAGTGCCAATGTTTTGTGTAGTGACAGTGTTTGTGCCGTGCATTTCCTGTGACTTTGTGGCTCTTGTGTGTACCCTAGCTTCCCTCATAGCCCCTCCAAAGCTGGAGCGCTGTACCATACACCCTCCGTCATTCATGGCCGCAGGGTAACTGGCGCGAGTGCGAGCGTCTCCCCTCGCCCCGCCCTGCACTGCCCACACACACACGCACGCACACTCACTCAGCTGATGCCCGTACTACCACTGCAAACTTATACTTTCTTTAAAAATACTGCCTTTGTCATTCCTTGCTCATTCAGTTCACCAAGGCCTGACAACTGCATACATCACCATGAGCTTCCAGCCACATCCTGAGGACACTGACGACACTCCACATGTACAGGTGGAGGTGGACAACAGCCATCAGGATGCAGTGTGTGGAGCTGTGGGTGGAACACTACGTTACCAGATGCCTCCACTTCCACCACTCACACCCCACTACACCCACCCCACTTCTGTCCCGGGAGCAAAACTTCTTCACCTTATCAAGTTCCTGGAACAAACGAGGATACAGGATGAAGCCAGAAGATGCCAGGAGGACGAGTTACGGCGCCGGGAGGAAGCAGACCGCTTCACGACGTAACTTTAATTGTTCACCCCACTTGCTACTCGGCCTTCTTCACCCGGCACGGCTCCACCTGCAACCGTGGTCTCTTCACCGCCAGGAACTCCATCCAGCACTTCCACAAGCTCATCAGTGCCCCCTCCACAGAAGGCGATTGCTCAGAATCCGCCTCCTCTACGTGC
Organism: Portunus trituberculatus; assembly: GCF_017591435.1. Taxonomy (NCBI): domain Eukaryota; kingdom Metazoa; phylum Arthropoda; class Malacostraca; order Decapoda; family Portunidae; genus Portunus; species Portunus trituberculatus. The sequence continues at coordinate 22,160,658 of NC_059300.1, forward strand.
TGATGCTACCTTCAAAGTTTTTCGCAAGTTGCGACAGTGCTGGGATGATTATTCAGTCATGGTGGACATGTCTAAGCTTCCACGCCAGAAACAACTGATCCAGCTCAGAATGTGCTTGACTCTAGACACAGAGAGCTTTAGAGCACACACTGAACAACCCTCCTGACACTGATAAAACTGTGGAAGAAGTCTTAGACGTGCTACAGGACCACGTCAAAAGCCTTCGCAATGAAGCCCTTCGTCGCAGAAAACTCCTCAGCTGCAGGCAGCGAGAGGGCGAGGTTTTCTCCGACTTCTATGTCTGACTGAAGCACAATGCAGAGGAGATAGATGTCTGCCCTGGTGGTTCGTCAGTCTGCCAGGAAACACAGCTCAAAATGATTATTCTCATGGGTGTGAGAGATGAAGAGTTAGTGCAGAAACTCATTTCTCTTGACTTCTACAGGAAGTAATAAACACCTGCAGGTCTTATGTAGCCACCAGAAATGCCACTTCCGCCATTTGTGCCCCACCCCAGCTGTGTGCCACCTCCACTTACAAGAAGCAGAAAGGGCAAGGTAAAGGAACTCCTTCACCCACACCTGCCAAACTTGCTTCACTCTGCCAGTGTTGTGCAAGACGACACAGCCCTTCTGACAAGTGCCCAGCTGCAGATAGCACCTACGACAACTGTGGACGCCAGGGTCGCCAGTCCAGGACACAGAAATGCCCTCCTATCACCGCTCAATGCCGGCTTTGCAGTCGTTTGGGTCACTTTGACAAGTTCTGCAAACAGAAACCTAAGTCTGCAACGAAGCATTGCCCCTCCAGTGCTACACAGAAATCCAGTTGCCACCGTGTGGTATCTCCTTTCCATACGCCCCAACCTGTGTGCATTCTTCTTACCTACGGTGACGTCACTTCCCAGATCCACATGCTGCCTGACACAGGTGCTGATATTACTGTTGTTGGACTCCAGCATATGGGCTCCCTGCAGATACCACAGGACAGCCTGACGCCTCTACCTGCCACCACAACAGTGACTGCAGACGGCTCGGCTCACCCATGACACCTGCCCTGGGTACCTTTCAAGCAACCCTCACCCTCGGCAAGCGTTCCTGTTCTGCTACGATACAGGTCCACCAAGGTGTCATGACTCCACTGCTGTCCATTGGCCACTGTCAAGAGTTGGCATCATATTTCCTGACTTCCCCAAGCCGATTTTGGAAGTCAAACATGTGAACAGGTGTGGAGAGCTGCCCCTCCCTCCCATCAAATCCCCTGCTGCGGCCAGAGAGTTCTTCTTATGCAAATTCAAGGATGTGCTGGTCTCCAAGGAGGATCTGAGGACAGCCCACCTCAAGCTTATGGCAGGCCCTCCCATGAGGATTCACCTTAAGGAGAATGCAGTGCCCTTCGCCATCAATACACCTTGTCAGATTCCTTTTGCCTTTAGACAACAAGTGAAGGAGGAACTTGACTCTATGGTTGCTCAGGGTATAATTAAACCCACAGGTGACGGGCCTTCGGAGTGGTGCCACCCCCTTGTGGTAGTCCCCAAGGATACGGGAGTATGCATCACTGTGGATCTCACCAAACTGAACAGCCAAGTTTCCCGCCCAACCCACCCTTCACCCACTCCTTTCTCTGCTATTCGGAGTGTGGACCCGAAGGCAAGGTACTTTTCTACTGCAGGTGCCCTCTGTGGTATTGGCAGCTGGAATTGGCTGAAGAGGACCAGCGACTCACCACCTTCATTACCCCATTCGGGAGGTTCAAACATTGAAGAGGACCAATGGGCTTTGCAGCTACGGGCGACGCTTTCTGCCTCCGTGGTGACATGGCCTTGCACAGTTTACAGAACTGTGTCAAAGTTGTCGATGACATCCTCCTCTACAATGAGAACTTCACCACCCACATCCATGAAATGCTTACCAGGTGCCATACGAATGGCATCACCCTAAACAGAGACAAGTTTGTCATTGCTGCACCTTCTGCTACATTCTGTGGGTACCAACTCACTGAAGAAGGCATCTCAGCAAACCCCAATAAAGTAAAGGTGATCAAGGAGTTTCCTACTCCGACCAACTTGACTGATCTCCGGTCATTTATGGGATTGGTGAACCAGCTCACAGATTTTACACCTGAGATCGCCTCTACAGCTCAGCCCTTACGGCCCCTCATGAGCCCCAAGAGAGCGTTCACCTGGACGACTGATCATGATGAGGCTTTCCGCAGAGTCAAGGAAGCTCTTCAGAGTCCACCAGTGCTTGCCCCCTTTGATCCTGTCAGACCAGTTGTCCTCCAGACTGATGCTTCTCGCCTCCACGGGATCAGGTATGCCCTGCTATAGGACCATGGCAACGGGCAACTTCGTCTAGTTCAGTGTGACTCCCGTTTCCTTGCCGACCCTGAGACTCGGTATGCCACCATTGAGCTGGAGATGTTGGCTGTAGTCTGGGCCATGTCCAAGTGTTGGCTGTATCTCAGAGGTTTGCAGCACTTCACCCTCATGACAGATCACCGGCCACTTATCCCAATCCTCAACCACTACACACTGGATGCAGTCGAGAATTCTTGCCTTCAGCACCTCAAGGATAAGATTGCATCCTACCTGTACAAAGCAGTGTGGCGTGCAGGCAAGCAGTTTGCCAGCCACGACTTCCGGGACTTCATGGAGCGATGGGGTGTTCACCATGTGATGTCTTCACCACACTACCCGCAGTCAATTGGACATGCTGAGGCTGCTGTGAAGTCGGTCAAGCACCTGATTCTGAAAACAGCATCTTCCGGCAAGATCGACTGCGAGCAGTTTGCCCACGGTCTCCTGGAACTGCGGAACACTCCAGATGCTACAGTCCGCTCCCCTGCACAGATCCTGTATGGTCACCCTCTGCGCTCATGCATCCCTGCCCACCCTAAGTCCTTTGCAAAGGAATGGCAGGCCAAAGCCGAGGAGTGTGACCGCCGGGCAGCCGCCCGTGCTGCGCAAGTGCAGGCGCAGTACGACAGCTATGCTCATCCCCTTTCCAGGTTGAGTGCCGGGCAAACAGTTCGGATTTAGGACCCAATCTCTCACCGATGGGACAAGGTTGGACTTGTCATGGGCTGCGGCAGGTCATGGGATTATGAGGTGCGTCTCCCCAGCGGCCAAGTGTTGTGGAGAAATCGCCGCTTTCTTCGACAAGTGCCATTTTTGAGTGGTGATCCCTCCCCTGCTATCCCTGTGGCTCCTTGCTTGGACATTGAACAGTCCTTAGTTTCCCACCCTCCAGTGGTCCCATGCAGATCTCAGAGTCTTATGGACAAGAAGCTTGCTCGAGATGGACCTACGAGCGTGAGGGGGGAGGAAGGTGTAGATAAGTGATGTGTGCCTTCCAGGTAACATGTATTAGTATTATGTTACACCACACGCAAACACATTTACACACTCCTTATGCATACATGCAACACCGTACACTAGACGCGGCAACACCGCATAGCCAGACGAGCTTCTCCACGTGTCCTGGTCGGTGGGCTCCACACCACGCTCTGTAACTTTTAGGAGAATACAGAACCTACTACAGTTACCTGGTCTGTTTCTGTCACCCCTTAAAGAAGCGGTCCCGTGGATACTCCAGATCCACAATCCACAAAAACTTTTTTTTTATGCTATGTCCTATATATATAGCCTGTAGTTATACTTGAAGAGTATGTATGGGGAGCGCTCTTCAGCTTCCATCCATTAGTGGCGCAGGCTATTTTGTTTATAGTGGTGCCCATATTAGGGCTCATATCACCACCCAAGCTCATCTTTGAAGTAACCACCTAGAATCGAGATCATGGTGACATGTAGGTAACTTTAAACCACTGAACAAATGGCAAAGTTTCAAGGTGGTATGTGGTGGGATTTGAACCTACACGTGGACTGACTGACTGAGGAGAGTGTATATAGATAAAGTTCAAGATCCTAATAGAAGAGAGAACACTTGGGAAGTGAACAGCTAAGGTAAAGCAGTACATATGTGAAGTAAATATTAGTGGAGATCATTACTAATGTTGAGGTGTAGATGGCTGGTGACATACTGATGTTTCAAAATTTTGCATCTTTATAGCTCTTATTCTTCACAGTAAGGAAAATTACTCATACCTTAGACAAATGTTTTGCATTATAATAACTTATGGCATGCTATAAACTCTACTTCTATTTTTCAGAACATGTAGTTATTTATTGTAGAAGCTCAAGAATTACAATTTTCTATATATCTTGGCTGCCACAAATGTTATATATTACAGTGGTACCTCGAGATACGAAATTAATTAATTCCGGAGTGGCTTTTGTATTGTGATTTTTTCATATAATGAGTCGCGTTTTACATGTAAATCGCCTAATTTGTTCCAAGCCCTACAAAAAGACCACATTAAATTTTATAAGGCTAAAACCAGAATGAAATAAGAGCCAAATACATTTGAATCATTCAATATACCTAACCTAACCATTAATACCTGTAAATGAAGTAGATCATAGAACATAATGCAGTAATAAACGAAAAATAATAATACGAAAATTATACAAAAATGTGGAACTTTACCTTTCATTTCCAGAGAAAGCATCCTCTTCTTCTTTCGTTGAACATCAACATTCTTGGGACCCATGGCCATAGAATTACGGGTTGAATAAAAGCAACACAGAACAACACGAAAACTGAACAATAGCAAATGCCGAAATGAAATACTGGCGGGATACCAACAAAACATGCAACTGATGCATGATGAGAAAGATTCAGCCTATAGGAAAGCAGGATCATGGTACTGAGCATGATGGGAAAGATTCTGACCAATAGGAGAGCAGGATCTTATGGCGTGAATTTAAAAATTTTCTGTGTGCGGGAATTTCAAGTTTTGTTTCATATCTTTTGTATGCTGAGTAATTTTTCATAATATGAAGCGATAAAATCATCACATATCATTTCGTAAAATGAAATTTTCGTATACAGAAGCTTTCGTATCTCGAGGTACCACTGTACTTACAACCATCACTGTGTCAACGTGAAGTTGGTATTCATTGGTCCATGAGGCTGATTACAGCTTAATTGTGAAAAACGAGCAAAAATTTTAAGAAATACAGTAAAGTCCCGGGTTACGTCGGTCTCGCGTTACGTCAAACTCATAGTTACGTCAGTCCACTATAAGGCAATTTAAGATTAAAAAAATTGAAAATTTATAAATCGTAAAGCGCGGGATTTATTGTCATTGTTGGCCACCAGGCCTTGATTTACAGCCGTGGGGGGCCGAGCGTCTCTGTACAGTGTTGCCACGTTTTCGCTACTGTTCTGTTACTCTCTCTCTCTCTCTCTCTCTCTCTCTCTCTCTCTCTCTCTCTCTCTCTCTCTCTCTCTCTCTCTCTCTCTCTCTCTTAGATTCTTTAGTAAGTCATTTATAATTGTATATATATATATATATATATATATATATATATATATATATATATATATATATATATATATATATAAATTACTGTAAAACCAGTAAATGTGAGCATTTTATCTTATAATTATAGCAACTATACTACTATTCGGCCTGGGAACCCAGGCCAGGCTGGGTTCATCAGTATTGCCGCCACTCACAAGACTTCTATTTTTTTTTTTTTTTTTTTTTTTTTTTTTTTTTTTTTCTTTGGATAATAGATTATTTATTTTTTCCAGGCTCATTATCTTATATCTGTAACACTGATATTATTACACACCCTAAACATACGCTAAGTACCATTATAAGTTACTACAGTTGATATATATATATATATATATATATATATATATATATATATATATATATATATATATATATATATATGTAAGTGAGTGGCACGAGGTCAGTCACGTCGCCACCACAATGTGTCAAGGCCACCAGCTGGGTGTGGGAGAGTTGCTGCTCGCAAGTGAATAATGCTTTTTTTTTCACTTAGGTATTGGCATATACCAACTATTTTGTAAAAATAGAAACTACACATTAGCTTGGCTTACGAATTATGAATGCAATTATGCCTCACCCTTGAAATTACTGTAAAAACCAGTAAATGTGAGCATTTTATCTTATAATTATAGCAACTTCTCGTACTACTATTCGGCCTGGGAACCCAGGCCAGGCTGGGTTCATCAGTATTGCCGCCACTCACAAGACTTCTACTTTTTTTTTTTTTTTTTTTTTTTTTTTTACTTTGGATAATAGATTATTTATTTTTTCCAGGCTCATTATCTTATATCTGTAACACTGATATTATTACACACCCTAAACATACGCTAAGTACCATTATAAGTTACTACAGTTGATATCAGCAACACTGTTGAATATGTATGCCATGTTTGTATGGTACTATATAGTTTTTTTTATGCATATGATGGTTACTGTTGATTCAGCCATCTATACACAGAAGTCGAAATTTTATATATCTGAATTGATGGTATTTGCGATGCCTTGTACACCAATAACTTCCATTTCACATCGCATTTTTGGGAAACGTGGCAGCACTGTAGAGCTACCCTTGCCCCATCACAGCTAGAAATTGAGCCCAGTCAGACTATAGTGGTTACCCGCCACACTGCCCGCCTCACGCTTGAATACAATAACACCCTGCCTCAGTTCCACCACACCGTCACCCCTGGCAAGTGTTATCCTACTTCTGCATTTACTGACTCAAGTTCTTAGTATCTTGCTCAATGGCACCAAAGAGAAAACTCCTTAGTGACAGCAGTGATGCTAAGAAAAGGAAAACCATTACGCTACAAGAAAAAGAGGACATAATTAAAAGACATGAGAAGGGAGGCAGCAGCTGTGTGTGAGGGAGGGAGGAAGAAAGTGGGAAGCCCGTTACCATGAAAACGGGGAGGTTGACGACCTTGAGGGCTTGCACACCCATCACAACAATAACAACTCCGGAGCCTTCGCCTGGGCCACACGACACTCGCAGCTCACTTGCACCGTCTGCGTCTGTCTGATGATCTCTATTGCCCTTTCCTATTGCATTTCCTGCTTCGCTGCCCACGCTTCTACTCCCACCGCACTGCACAACAACGCTCCCAGCTGTCCGCCCTGGGCGTCACAACATTCGACCTGCCCACCCTCCTGGCAGCCTCAGGCGTCCACCCCTCTCAGCAACCTGCAGTCCTTCGCGTTCGCGGCCCTAATCAACAACAAAAACAAGCTTGTGTTTCATATTCCTACATAGTTGTAAATAATATAACAATATAACCTTTAACTTGCCTGAATGACCATAAACAATGATTGGTTGAAAACTTGATAATATGCTGTGAAATGTACGGAAGCTCGAGTTACGTACAAAATGAACTTATGTCATGTTTCAGGAACGTAACTCTGATGTAAACCGAGACCTTACTATACATAGATGCTTCAAAATATTAGAGCCTTTGTACAATGAGAAGTATTATTTGTTGAATGGAAACCTGTTGCTGTCATGATATCTGAAGCATTGTGAATATATGTACACTTCCAGGAAATATGATTACTGTTTACACAAAATGGCTAGAATAGCTAGGGATCAGGAGACAATATGAAATTTATGACTTGTGGATATTGTCCTAGATAGCTATAGTCTTCCAAATCTAAATGAGGCTTTCTAAATGTGGCTTTCTAGTGGTGCTCCTTAGGGAATAACAGGCCTTCCAGCTCTGCCAAGTCTACTTGAACTAGCAAATTAGAGCTCCGTGTACATAAGTAAGAGGCATATAAAATGCTTTAGCGAAAATACAGTATCATCAAATATTTAAAGAAAATATTAAAGGAAAAATTAACGTTCTACGCTTATGATATGCATATCACAATAATAAACACCAACAGACCTGTGTAACAGTGTTGCTGTGAAAACGTTATAATCTTTATCAACGTTTACCATATTTCTTAGTAAGACAAATAGTGCATTAACTGTGTTCCATATACAATACGAATGAACATCTAAAAAAATTAGATAAGAAAAAATATTTTTGACTCCATTCATGCAGCAACACTCATTACTATCCAAGAAGCAGCCTGCCTACGAGACACAGGAGGGTAACAAGTTCATGTGTCATGGTGGTAGATACCTATCCCACACACACACACACACACACACATAGTGCAAATTTAAGGATGGAAATTGAATACAGTCATGAGGAAGGATTGTCATGAGAGAGAGAGAGAGAGAGAGAGAGAGAGAGAGAGAGAGAGAGAGTAAATGGAGGTGAGAGAGGAAGGGAGAGAGTGATAAAGGAGAGGTGGATCAGGTCACACACTTGGCCATTCAAATTCTGGGTGAAATGTGGCAGCAGTGGAAGGCCTGCTATTACCTAATGAGACATGTCAAAAAGCTGTGTTTAGATTTGGAAGACTATAGATATGCTTCGTGGTTGGAGGCTTACACTTAAAGCCTGACATCAGAAATTTCTTTGGGAAAGCATGAATTTTTATTTCTCCCTCTCATAATGACCAATGATCATGATGAGATGTCTTATATTCTTTTTCCTCCACAGCTACCTTGACAGTTGAGGAGGTATACCAGGACCGTGACCAGTTTGCCCAGTTGGTAAGGGAGGTAGCAGGCATGGATGTAGGCAGGATGGGCATTGAGATTTTGTCCTTTACTATCAAGGTAAGATGAAGAAGGCAGTTGTTTTACCATTTTATCCATACACTGATTTTCTTTTTAATTTTCAGTCTTGCTATAAGCCTTGAGGCTTCATGGCCAAGAAGACCTGGCTTGTATTTTAAGTTGGAACAGTTCTTTATGTGCTGATTACACAAGACACATAAAAGAGAACTAACTGTCTGGCTATATCCTTTCCAAAAGTTATTTTTTTTCCTTTCTCTCTCTCTCTCTCTCTCTCTCTCTCTCTCTCTCTCTCTCTCTCTCTCTCTCTCTCTCTCTCTCTCTCTCTCTCTCTCTCTCTCTCCATGTTCTAAAGAGTAGCTCTATATTAGTGTTGCTTGAACCTGAGCTTTAGTTTTTCCTCCTAGATTATGGTTCCACTTTAATAAACATTGATCAAGTTAAATAAGAGACAAATAGATAAAAAAAGACATACACCAGCAAGAAAGTTTGTTTTGATTGAAGAAGCAGGCATAGGTGGAAATCTGCTTTGAGAGTGGGATGAGAGACAATTAATTGATTTAAATGGAAGAATTAAGTCCGGGAAGCAAGTCTAGTGCATTTACTTGTGATGTCCTTTTGATCATTTTGAAGACAGCTTTGATAAGAGACTGACATCATGTACTTCAATAATATATGTATATTGTGGAATCTTAACCCATTCTCTGTAGTTTTGTATTAGAGCTATATTGTATGAACTAGCATTTGGTTCCTTTTAATGATATATTTAAGTCTTAATTTTATTCTTTATCTTTATTCCATTCTAAGATTACCATAACATGAAAATGATTGTCATATTCTTTGAAACTTTTCTAGTCTGATTAGTCATATAGTACTAGAAGACTGTTAATGTATCTTATGTGTCAGTGATAGTTTTTCTTGCATTGTGTGGATGCAGAATTTTTCCTTATTTCTCTGCTTAGGAAATAACACTAAAGGAAATTAAGATATCCCTTCCTGTTATATGATGTCATGAACTGTGTTTAGTATCACTTCTTTAGTCCAGAGTAATAAAGATGTGATGCTTTAATACTCAAGCATGCAAAGAGTAATTTGTATGCTAAAGAGGAAAATATTGAACAAGTATTTGACTGGATAAGAAAGCTGAATACTGATGTGGAGTGGCATTTCAGGATGTGTATGATCGTGTGGATTACCTTTCGTCCCTTGGGAAGTCCCAGACTGCAGCTGTGAAGAGAGATGCTGATATTGGTGTGGCTCAGGCTAATAGGGATGCTGGTATTAGGGTACATACACATTCATACTTTTTTCATTTTTTAAGAAATCTTAACCGCTTTACAATAAAGCTGAATAAAGATGTGTTATAATTTGAACTAGGATGTGTTGCCTGTTTTAAGTATCATTCACTTTTTTTTTTTTTTCTTTCCCCTTCGAGTGTAGGAGGCAGAGAATGAAAAGACAGCAATGGATGTCAAGTACACAACAGACACCAAAATTGAGGACAACGCCAGATTATATAAGCTGCAGAAGGCCCAGTTTGATCGTGAAATCAACACAGCTGTGAGTCATAGTTCCTTGTCTTTCCCAGAAAATGTGAACATATAAATAATTTAATGAATATGTGAAAGAAGCACAGATGTATGTTGCCTGGGCCCTTTTGAGGAGCAGGGATGTGTGCATACACTACAGTGTTTCTTTTCTACAGTGACTCCAGGGTGCTAATTCTAGATGTATGTTTGTGATATATAGTTTTATATTGACTAACTGTGTATAAAAGAAGTCCTGATAAAGCAGTTTTAAACTGAAAACTCCTCTACAATATATGGTATGTATTTAGGTAAAATGAAGTGACCTAGTCTTTTAAAGTATGGTTTACCTAATATTGCCTACTGTACCAGTTTTGATCTTGCCAGTTAAGAAATGTAAGTATAGTAAAATCTTTTACTTTTCTGACAAGAGAAAATAATAAATTCACAACTAATAAGTAAGATTAACTCAGTTGATTCATTAATAGACAAATGAATAAGAGTTAAAAAGTATCTATGTCATGTGAAGATGCAAGCATGTTCTCATATATATACCTGGAAGTTTAGTGAGCATCAAGTCTTGTTGCAGCTGTTAACTTAACAGCATGGTATGTCCACCATCAGCTGGTTGTTTTTCAGAATTGTGCACTACATGTAGGGTGATGTTGGGTAATACCATGCCAGGGGATGGACCATATAACCACCTTTAAAAAGAGAGAATTTAAGGCAGAGTTGTATTCGCAACACTATGATTGAACATGGTGATGATGATCAAGATGGGTGCTTCTGCTTCTCATGGGACAGTGCATGTGAATAGGAGATGAGATTTTAGATTTTTGTGCCATCAATGTAATTTCAAACATTCATTCATATTTTAGTGTTTCAGAACTTTGAATGTAACATGATCCAGTTTGTAAGGTATTGAATATTAATATTGGGCATATGTACTTGATATTTGATGATATACAGTGCTCATCACAGCATTATGCTGGGTGAGCACCTCAGCATTATGTCATATTGAAAAATAGTAGCCTATCATACAGGATTATGCAGCATTATGCAGGATACAAGCTATTAGCATGACGTCACTGCCTCCCAACACACTCACAATGCCGCCTCATTGCCTGTATGGCTGTCGTGGTGAGAGCAAGTGTTGCGCTGTTGTTCTCTCATTTGTGCCATCTTTTTTCTGTGTTTCCCTTGGTTTCTGGGCTACACCTTGGTGACTATGAGTAAAAGGAAGTTGTTAATGCCTGAAACTGTAGCTCATTTCATTGAACTTCACAAAGCTGGGCTCCAGACCAGAGAAATAGTGGCAAATGTTGGTATGAGTGAGGGATCTGTGAGAAACTGGTTGAAGTGTTTCAAGGACGACGATGATGTTGAGTTACCATCTGCTAAACCTCATTCTGGCTCCTCAAAGAAGACATCGGTACGTACTTTAACTGTGCTCAAAAGGTGTACTCTCATGCTGCCTTTTGAGCACAGTTAAAGTACATACAGATGTCTACTTTGAGGGACCAGGCCGAGGTTTAGCAGATGGTAACTCAACACCACTGTTGTTGTCCTTGAAATGCTTCAGCCATTTTCTCATAGATCCCTCACTTACACCAACATTTGCCACTATCTCTCTTGTCTGGAGCACAGCTTTGTGAAGTTCAATGAACTGAGCTACAGTTACAGGCATTAACGACTTCCTTTTACTCGTAGTCACCAAAGTGCAGCCCAGAAACCAAGGGAAATACAGACAAAAGATTGCGCGAGTGAGAGAACAACAGCGCAACACTTGCTCTCACTAAGACAGCCATGTAGGCAATGAGGTGGTACTGTGGTGTGTGTTGGGAGGCAGTGACGTCATACTATTGGCTGGTACCTGGCATAATGCTGTGAAGGAAGAAGACCTAACCTGTATAATACACCATTGTTTTTTGTTATTGCATTATGACGGTGCGCTCACCCAGCATAATGCCGTGACAAGCAATGTACGTGTGTACTTAGCTTTTATTCGACATTGTTGCCATGATATTGGTTTGAGGGCAACAAGGTTAGAAGGAGGCTTTCTGTATAATGTTGTGAAGGGGTGTAGCATACACAAATTTCTTATATATTTGATTTTTACTTACAAACAAGATAAAACTCTTATTTACTAGTTTAGTAGTACTGTATAGGAAGAAACGTAATGATCAGATGTTTATAATACTTAGTAAAAAATGCAATTGAGTAATGTAAGGATATACTTCACTTTGTGAAAAATAATACTGAAAAATCATGTTTAACTCTTTAAAGGTAAAATTGTTGGGCAGAAATATCCCTCAGGGAATAAATAGGCTACCTATGACACACAGCATATCAAAGCTAAGTTATTCCCTGTCTTCATTTAACATAAAATGAAGTAGTGATGGAAAATAGTTACAAAAAGCTCTACTTTTCTACGGTTTTGATAGTAAAACAATATAGGATGTATATTTGTTTTATATCTGACAACAAAATCTCTTATGATTTAAAATGCTTTTCATTGGTATTGCAGTGGTGAAATACATATGTAATATGAATCACTAAGATAATGCAGTTATGCCTTTTTTTTTAGCTGATTGATAGAACACTTTCTAAAATGTATTCTCTTCAGAAATTAATGTCATTTATTATAATTTGAAATTAATTTTTTTTAGGTCAAAATAACTGTATAAATTACCACTGTTGTAAAGTGATTTGTACAAAATGGAAATTCTTGTTGAATGACTAAAAAAAGGGTACTTTGTTTCCACCTGCAAAATTAATCTGTGTTGTAGGTAGTGTGTTCCCTGACAGACATTTCTGACCTACAGTTTTGTCTTCAAGATTCAAATCTGATATTTCAGAAATATTTTCTTACTAATAGTACAATATGCTCACACATCACCCTGCTAATGTGATTCCATTATATTTTGTTTAATTTCGTAACATTTTTGCCTGAGAAAAAAATCTTTGAAGGAACTTGTATTAAGCTCTGAATTTCATTTGCATGAATCATCAGATGATATACAGTAAAAGCTCAATTAGTCGGACCTTATGGGGGGAAAACCAGTCCGAGTAAGGTATTTGTCCGACTATGTGCAATAATGACCCGTTTTTACCCTTTTTTACCCTTTTTTTATTTTTTTTTTTTTGTACCTACTTCACTGTCATTCATTTTACACCCTCTACTGCATTTAGTTGCTGTAGAGGGTGTACTTAACCTTTTTGCAGCATTCTTAATCTCAATCTCTCGAACAGCAACCCCAACGCCCACCTGTTGCCGATGCCACTTCATTACAGCTTCCTCAAGTTTTTTCGATCTCCCATACTGCACTCGTTTTCTTTCTAACCCTGTTTTCTTATATTGGGTGCTTTCCCTATTATCATCACTTTCTGAGACGAATTCCAGTAGAGATTGCAGGAGCCAGTGAGTGTTATGGCGGCGAGTGGATGACTGGATGTAAACAAACCAAAGTCCGAACTCGAGGGCGAGTTGTGGCGAGTCTTTTTTATGGTTCCCCATAAAAAAAACTATTATTTCAAAAAATTATTTTGGCTGTTTTATGTTTTTTATAGTTTGTTTTATGTTTTTTTAGTGTGTTTTAAGTGAAAACAAGATGTTCTACTTAACATTTACAGTAAGCCCCCACATTTAGCGATCCTATTAGTCTGCCGAAACCATCGCTAAATTGGAATTTTGCCAAATTTGAATACTACTTTAAATAGGGAAAAATACCAATCAGTCTTTGTCCTTAAAGTCCCCATTTCGAGTCCCCATTTATAGCTGCAACATCGCCACCTTCACGAGAATCAGCACCCCCCGAACCACTAGTGGAGGCCATGGTGATAGTGAAACTCACTAAACAGCGAGGATGGGAGCACAAAAAATGAGTTCACACGCTGGATTAACACACAATAGCTCAAGTGTCGAGCGGGAATGCCGGAGGCACTGTGGGGCTGACATCACAGCCAAACAGACACGTGATTGGCTCAGAGCGAGCGGGAGGCGGGACAGTGTAGTGCAGTACATTCGCTAAATATGAGAGAAAATCGCTAAACTTGAGGGCTTGGCCTTTTTCCAGACAGTCGCTAAATAAGGGTTTCACTAAGCTGGATTTCGCTAAATTCAGGGCTTACTGTACGTATAAATTCCCTCTTTATTTTATGAATTTTAGATATAAAAATATTTTTTGGCCAAATTCGTCCGGGTATGTAGGAAATCCGAGTATTTGGGGTCCGACTTAGTGAGATATTACTGTAATTAGTTATTAAGTAAGGATAACTTATGAACTACTAAAATTTACTTTTTTTATATGAATGATATTGAGTTTCATCAAGATCTTATATTTGTAGTGCTGAAATGGTATAAAAACTTCTTGATGGATGAATATTCTGAGGAAGTTTGTCAACTTCTGAAAAGTCCTGACTAACTTGCATCTCTAACCTAATTCTAATATTTGCAAGAGTATTACACAAGTTCTTCATCCTTAAATCCCAAATTCTTAGTCGATTATTACTGCATGATATGATGATTAATGGTTTGGTCTTATCTTGCAGAAAGCAGAAGCTCAGCTGGCCTATGAGTTGCAGGCAGCCAAAACCCGACAGAAAATCAGGAATGAAGAGATTGCTATTGAGGTGGTAGAGCGAAGAAAGCAGATTGAGGTGTGTGATTATGGTTACATAATTTGTTGCTAATATTCATTATATCTGGTATTGTGTAGGTTACTGTTCTCCCACACACACACACACGATCGAGACACGGTCAAGGTTGGATGGGCGTACCAATGCTCCTCGCGATCAGCTGATCGTACTACCACAGGTTGTTGTGTTTACAGAGGCCTGGGCAAATGTGTGACTTGTGTGGCAATAGTTTCCAGGAATTACATTGAAAAGCACCTTTAGTCAGAAAGAGCTTACACCCATATGCAGGTATGAGAATAGGGAAAGAGTACAAGAAGAGGATGAGTATGATGATGAGGGAGAGAAAAGATTCGGAGGATTTGATGAGACAATTACCACCCTCCATAGGCAAGTTTTAACTCTAGAGAAAAAAATAGACAACTGGATAAGGGAGAGTATGAAAGGTAAAGAGAATGATGAACAGGAGAAAGAGTTTCTGAACTTAGAAAGAAAGGATAAAAAAAAGTGGAAGAAAATGAAGCTAGGCTAAGAGTAGAAAACAAGGAACTGAGAAAAGAACTAGCCAAATATAAGAAACAGATGGATGAAGGACTCGGTAAAGTAGAGAAAGAAAAAGAGGATCTGAAAGATCTGGTTAACAAAGAAGAGGAAAGAGTACAGGACGTGATTAAGAAAGAAGTTCAGGCATGGAGAGTACAAGATAAGAAAGACAAGGATAATTTTTAGGAGGTGATCCAGGAACAACTAAAAGAAAGAGATGAGAATATGGCAAACAAAATGATAGTCCTTAAGGAAAAAGAAAACCTAGTAAGGGAAATTGCAGAAAAGAAAAAGAGTGTAATCATATTTGGACTGAAAGAAAAAAAATGTAAAATATAGAAGGGAAAAAGAGGAAATGAAATCAGCAAAGACCAACTAAAAAATCTAAACGACGAAGATAGGCAGAACCAAGAGGAGGAAGTAGAGGAAATACACAGAATGGGACCTTATCAAGATGGAACAACAAGGCCAATTAAGATACTACTAAAATCACAAGCAGCAACAGAAGAGATATTATATAGAACAACAAAACTCAGAGAAACAGAAGGCTGCAAGGATATATATATATATATATATATATATATATATATATATATATATATATATATATATATATATATATATATATGAGGAAAAATGAAAATGAGGAAGAAAGGAAGAGATACAACAAACTGGCGGCAGCAGTAAAGGAAAAAAATAATTGAAAGGTCAGAGGAGAAAAAGGCACTTTTTTGGAGAATTATAAGAGACAGGATAAGGAAATGGTATATAAGAGAGAAGGAAGAGGAAACAGTGGAGCAAGTGTAACTAAAAGTGATAAGGGCAAGAAACTAAAAATGATGTATACAAACATAGACGGGGTTCTATCAAGTAAATTAAAACTAAAAAGATTACATAGATAAAGAAGAACCGGATATTGTATGCCTGGCTGAAACAAAACTAAATGAGGCAATCAAAATAGACATAGATAATAGATATAATGTATGGAGGAAAGACAGAGGGGGTAAAGGAGGAGGAGGAGTCATGATAATGTTAAGGAAAGAGATGGTGGTAAACCATGTGGAATATGGGGAAGGAAAAGCAGAAGTACTGTATATTAAGATGCATATTAATAAAAAAGAGTTAACAATCATTGGAACATATGTGCCAACAAAAACAAATTCATGGACCAATCAAGAATAAAAAGACATGATTGATGACACAATAAAGAGTTTAACGAGAGTCATTAAAGAAAGGAGAAAAGTTATATTGGTAAGAGACTTCAACTGTAAAGAAGTGGACTGGGAAAATTATGAAAGTGGTATGGGGGATGAAGCCTAGGGATAAAGATTCCTGAACCTAATGATAGATAATATGATGGACCAAAGAGTAAAGGAAAACACAAGATTCAGAGGGAATGATGAGCCGGCAAGATTAGATCTGGTTTTTACAAGGGGTATACAAATGAATGATGATATAAGATATAAGTGCCCATTGGGAAAGAGTGATCATGTAATATTAGAAATGGATATAGAAGAAAGAAAAGAAGATAGAGATGAATCATACAAAGGAGACCAATTAAATTATAGAAAGGCTGATATTGAGAATCTCAAGAACTATTTCAAATATGCTAACTGGGAGGAAATGGAAAATTCTGAGGGATGCAAGAGAAATATAACTTATTTTTGGAAATATACAAAACAGGAGTCAGGAAATATGTCCCGAAATATAGACCTAAGGAAGAAGGGAAGAAAGATTGGTTTAACGCAAAGTGTGCCAGGGCAAAGGAGAAAAGGGATGGAGCATGGAAAAGGTGGAGGAGAAATGAAATTAAGTAAATAAGGTAAACTTCAAGATAGCAAGAAATGAATATGTTAAAGTGAGGAAGGAAGAGGAGAGGACTATGAAAAGGACATTGTCGAAAAATGCAAGGAGCAACCAAAATTGTTCTACAGATTCATAAATGGAAAAATAAGACAAAAAGAAACAATAGAAAGGTTGAAAGGAGAAAATGGGATGGTGGAAGACCCAAAAGTATGGCAGAACTGTTAAATATAAATTTCAGGAGGTCTTTACTAAGGAATCCAAATTTGAAAGACCACAGGGTAATAGAGAGACCATCTATATGAAAGAGATTAAAGTAACCAAGCTTGAAATAAAAGAATTAATGAAGGAACTAGATGAAGAAAAGGCAATGGGACTGGATGAAGTCTCAGAATACTGAAAGAATGTAGGGAAGAACTAGCAAGTCCTATATACAACATCATAAAATGCTCAATTGAAAATGGAACAGTACCAGTAGAATGGAAAAGAGCTGAGGTGGTTCCCATATATAAGAGCGGAAGGAAGGAAGAACCTTTAAATTACAGACCAGTATCACTAACTAGTGTAATATGCAAGATGTGTGAAAGAGTAATAAAGAAACAATGGATCGAGTTCCTTGAAGACAACAAATTATTATCAAATAGCCAATTTGGTTTTAGAAAAGGTTGGTCGTGTAACAAATTTACTGAGTTTCTACTCTAGAATAGTTGATAGAGTACAAGAGAGAGGGATGGGTTGATTGTATTTATTTGGATTTAAAAAAGGCATTTGATAAAGTGCCACATGCAAGATTACTGTGGAAATTAGAGAAGGGTGGTTTAAAAGGAAGCACATTGAGATGGATGGAAAATTATTTGAGGGGGAGAGAAATAAGGATGGTAGTCAAAGGTATGAAGTCCAAGTGGAGAGTAGTAGAAAGCGGAGTGCCGCAGGGGTCAGTATTGGCGCCAATACTTTTTCTCATTTATATAAATGATATGCCAGAAGGAGTGAAGAGCTACATAAATCTGTTTGCAGATGACGTGAAACTGTGCAGAGTTGTAAAGCAAAAAGGATTGTGAAATACTGCAAGAAGACCTAAATAAGATCTGGGAATGGAGTAAAAAGTGAGAGATACAATTCAATGTGGACAAAAGCCATGTCATGGAAATGGGAAAGAGTGAAAGACGACCAGTGGGAATCTATAAGATGGGAGATGGAGTAGAACTGGAGAAAGTAAAAAAGGAAAAGGATTTGGGAGTGATGATGGAAGAAAATAATCAACCAGCAAGCCATATTGATAGAATTTTCAGAGAGACATACAATTTGCTAAGGAATATTGGAATAGCATTTCACTACATGGACAAAGAAATGATGAAGAAACTGATAAGTACTGTAATAAGACCCAGATTGGAATATGCAGGAGTAGTAGTGGAGAGACTACAAAAAATGGCTACAAGAATGATCCCAGAACTTGGAGGGATGACATATGAGGAGAGACTAAAGGTTATGGATCTACCAACTCTAGAACAGAGAAGGGAGAGAGGGGATCTGAATACAAGTTTATAAATTGGTCAACAGAATTGACCAAGTGGATAATGAGAAACTGATCCTGAGAAAAGAATATGATAGTCGAAGCATAAGATCGCATAGTAAAAAGTTGAGGAAAGGAAGATGTCTAAGAGATATAAAAAGATACAGTTTCCCGCAAAGATGTGTTGAGACGGGGAACAGTCTGAGGGAAGAACTGGTGACAGCAACGAGTGTGCATAGTTTTAAAGAAAAATTAGACAAGTGTAGATATGGAGATGGGGCCATATGAGCGTAAAAGCCCAGGCCCTGTAAAACTACAACTAGGTAAATACACACACATTCAATCAGGGACAGAAGCAAAAAATTATGGAATCATGCCAAGTTAAATTTTAAAGGGTTAAACTACTTTGGTAGTATTGATTGAAAGGAAATTATGCAAGGCTAGACAATTCAAGAGAATTATGATATATTTCTAGACAACTGTAATGAAGGAGTAAAGAAATATGTTCCCGATTACAGGATAAAAGAAAGCAAACACACATGTTATAATGCTATATGTGCAAGAGCTAAAAAGTGTAAGGATGTAGGTTGGAAAAAAATTAAGGAAGCAATGAAGTGAAGCAAATAGGAAGCAGAATAAAGAGGCATGGAACAAATACATTAGAATAAGAAGGGAAGTAGGGAGAAATTTTGAAAACAATGTAGTGAAGAGATGTGAAAAGGAACCCAAGCCTTTTTATAAGTATATAAATGGAAAAATAACAAACAGACCATCACTAAGGTAATTAAGGGAAATAGGACATATGAAACAACTGAAGAAATGAGTGAACTTAAGAACAAGAGCTTTAAATTAGTATTTAATGAAGGAGATTTCATAGCACCAAACAGCCAAGCGATACAAGAAGGATTAAGAAACATTGTGTTGCATAAGCAAAAAATCAATAAACTGCCAGAAGGGGTGGACATCAAGAATACAATGGGGCCAGATGGAATGTCAGGATGGACACTGAGGCAATGCAGAGACCAACTGGTGGAACCAATCTGGGATGTGGTCAACAGCTCTCTGATGGAAAGGAAGGCACCAAGGGAGTGGAAAAGAGCAAATATAGTCCCAATATATATAAAGGAGGAAAAAAGACTGACCCCTAATTTATAGACCAGTATCACTGACTAGTGTTGTAGGAAAGATTTTTGAAATTGTAATTCAGGAAAAATTATTATTATATCTGGAGGAAAATGAAATAATAAAAACTCACAATTCAGTTTCAGAAAAGGAAGATCATGCATAACAAATTTACTAAGCTTTTATGCAAGAGTAATAGATGAAGTACAAGGGAGAGATGAATGGGTTAACACAGTGTATTTGGACAGTAAAAAGGCCTCCTATATAGTACCACATAGAAGACTCCTATGGAAAATGGAACACATCAGTGGAATAAAGGGAAATATCTTAGAATGGATGACAGACTACCTAACAGATAGGGAAATGAGGATAGTAATAGGAGACACCCCATCTAGTTGGAGTAGAGTATCTAGTGACATACCACAGGGTTCAGTGCTAGCACCACTTATGTTCCAAGTATATATTAACAATATACAAGAGGGGCTGAGCAGAAAGATACTAACAAGGTCTGAAGGTGGAATCAAGAGTGGAAATAAGAATTTAATGCAAGAAAATGGGTGAAAGTTATAGAAGACCTATGTGGGAATACAAAATGGGAGAATAAATTATAATGGAAAGTAGTGAAGAAAATGACCTGGGAATAATTATACAAGACACTTTGACTCCAGAAAGACATATATATGGGTTATTTGGTTCAACATACAGGACACTAACTAACATCAGGGTGGCATTTCATTACATCTACAAGAGTATGATGAAAAAAATCATAACTGCTATGATAAGACCTAGACTAGAATATGCAGTAGTGGTGTGGTCACCATACAAGCAGAAAGACATCAAGAGAATAGAAAGAATCCAAAGGACTGCTGCAAAGATGGTGCCAGAAATAAAGGATCTTCCCTATTAAGAAAGACTGAAGGAAATGGAACTACCAGCTTTGAAGGACAGACGGGAAAGAGGAGGTCTAATAACGATGTATAAGTTAGTAAACCATATGGAAAAGATAGATAGACAAGACTTGGTATCACTGATGGAGGATGTAAGTAGGTGAACAAGAGGACATTCCAGGAAAGTCAAGAAAACTCAGTGTTCAAGAAACATTAAAAAGTTTAATTTTCCTCACAGGACGGTGGATATTTGGAATGGATTGAGTGAAGAAATTGTAGCAGTAGAAATTGTGCACAAATTTAAGGAAAAGTTGGATAAATATAGATATGGAGACAGGTTACTATGAGCCCTGCTCAAACCCTGTAATATACAACTAAGTAAATACAAATAAGTAAATACACACACACACACACATACACACACAGTGAGCCCCGAAAAACACATAAGCAAGATATTTGGACTATCATATAAAATGTTGACTAATGTAAGAGTGGCATTTCATTACATGGACAAATATATGATGAAAAAAAATCATCACAAGCATATTACATCCAAGGCTGAAATATGCAGCAGTGGTATGGTCTCCAAGCTCTAAAAAGTATATAGAAAAATTGGAAAGGATACAGAAGATAGCTACAAAGATGGTGCCGGAATTAAAGGACCTCACATATGAAAAACGACTGAAGGAAATGGGACTGCCGACCTTACTAGATAGAAGAGAATATGGGGACCTAATAACAATTTTGTGTGTGTGTGTGTGTATTTGCCTAGTTGTATTTACCTAGTTGTAGTTTTACAGGGCCTTGGCTTTATGCTCGTGTGGTCCCGTCTCCATATATACACTTATCCAATTTTTCTTTAAAACTATGCACACTCTTTGCTGACACCACTTCCTCACTCAAACTGTTCCAAGTCTCAACACATCTTTGCGGGAAACTAAATTTTTTAACATCTCTCAGACATCGTCCCTTCCTTAGTTTCTTACTATGCAATCTTGTGCTTCTAAAGTCATATTCTTCTCTCAGGATCAGTTTCTCATTATCCACTTCATCCATTCCGTTAATCAATTTATAAACTTGTATCAGATCCCCTCTCTCTCTTCTCTGCTCCAAGGTTGGTAGTTCCATTGCCTTTAGTCTCTCCTCATATGCCATCCCTTTAAATTCTGGAACTATTCTTGTAGCCATTTTTGTAGTCTCTAATTTTCTTATGTGTTTCTTTTTATGGGAGTCCACACAACTCCTGCATATTCCAATCTAGGTCTTATTTTAGTACTTATCAATTTCTTCATCATTTCCTTGTCCATATAGTGAAATGCTACTCCAATATTCCTTAGCAAATTATACGTCTCTCTGAAAATTCTATCAATATGGCTTACCGGTTGATTATTTCCTTCCTTTGTCACTCCCAAGTCCTTTTCCTTTTTTACTTTTTCTAGTTCTACTCCATCTCCCATCTTATAGATTCCCACTGGTCGTCTTTCACTTTTTCCCATTTCCATGACATGGCTTTTGTCCACATTGAATTCCATCTCCCATTTTTGCTCCATTTCCAGATCTTGTTTAAGTCTTCCTGTAGTATTTCACAATCCTCTTTTGTTTAATGACTCTGCACAGTTTCGCATCGTCCATAAACAGATTTATGTAGCTGTTCACTCCTCTGGCATGTCATTTATATATACGAGAAAATGTATTGGTGCCAATACTGACCCTGTGGCACTCCGCTGTCTACTGTTCTCCACTTGGACTTCATATCTTTAACTATCGTCCTTATTTCTCTCCCCCTTAAGTAATTCTTCATCCATCTCAATGTGCTTCCTTTTAAGCCACCCTTCTCCTCTAACTTCCATTGTAATCTTTCATGTGGCACTTTATCAAAAGCCTTTTTTAGATCTAAATAAATACAGTCAACCCATCCTCTCTCTCTTGTACTTTATCAACTATTCTAGAGTAGAAACTCAATAAATTTGTCACACATGACCGACCTTTTCTAAAACCAAATTGGCTATTTGATAATATTTTGTTGTCTTCAAGAAACTCAATCCATTGCTTCTTTATTACTTTTTCACACATCTTGCATATTACACTAGTTAGTGATACCGGTCTGTAATTTAAAGGTTCTTCCTTCCTTCCGCTCTTATATATGGGAACCACCTCAGCTCTTTTCCACTCCATTGACACTGTTCCATTTTCTATTGAGCATTTTATGATGTTGTATATAGGACTTTCTAGTTCTTCCCTACATTATTCTTTGAGTATTCTGCCTGAGACTTCATCCGGTCCCATTGCCTTTTCCTCATCCAATTCCGTCATCAACTTTTTTATTTCAAGCTTGGTTACTTTAATCTCTTTCATATAGACAGTCTGTAATTTAAAGGTTCTTCCTTCCTTCCGCTCTTATATATGGGAACCACCTTAGCTCTTTTCCACTCCATTGGCACTGTTCCATTTTCTATTGAGCATTTTATGATGTTGTATATTGGACTTGCTAGTTCTTCCCTACATTCTTTCAGTATTCTGCCTGAGACTTCATCCGGTCCCATTGCCTTTTCCTCATCCAATTCCGTCATCAACTTTTTATTTCAAGCTTGGTTACTTTAATCTCTTTCATATAGACAGTCTCTCTTACCCTGTGGTCTTTCAAATTTGGATTCCTTATTAAAGACCTCATGAAATTTACTATTTAACAGTTCTGCCATACTTTTTGGGTCTTCCACCATTCCGTTTCTCCTTTTAACCTTTCTGTTGTTTCTTTTGTCTTATTTTTCCATTTATGAATCTGTAGAACAATTTTGGTTGTTCCTTACATTTTTCGACAATGTCCTTTTCATAGTTCTTTTCTTCTTCCTTTCTCACCTTAGCATATTCATTTCTTGCTGTTTTGAAGTTTTCCTTATTTTCTGGATTTCTGTTTCTTCTCCACCTTTTCCATGCTCCATCTCGTTTCTCCTTTGCCCTAGCACATCTTGCATTAAACCAATCTTTCTTTCCTTCTTCTTTAGGTCTATATTTGAACATATTCCTGACCCCAGTTTTGTATATTTCCAAAAATAAGTTATATTTCTCTTGAACCGTTAATGAGTTTTCCATCTCCTCTCAGTTTACGTTTTTAAAATAGTTTTTGAGATTCTCAATATCAGCCTTTCTGTAATTTAATCTGTCTCCTTTGTATGATTCATCTCTATCTTCCTTTCCTTCTTCTATATCCATTTCTAATATTACATGGTCACTCTTTCCCAATGGGCACTTGTATCTTATATAATCGTTAATTGGTATATCCCTTGTAAAAACTAGGTCTAATCTTGCCGGCTCATCGTTTCCTCTGAATCTCGTGTTTTCCTTTACTCTTTGGACCATCAAACTATCTATCATTAGGTTCAGGAATCTATCTCCCCAGGCATCTTCCCCCATACCACTTTCATAATTTTCCCAGTCTACCTCCTTACAGTTGAAATCTCCTACCATTATCACTTTTTTCCTTTCCTTAATGATTCTTGTAAGACTCCTTATTGTGTCATCTATCATGTCTCTATATTCTTGGTTAGTCCATGAGTTTGTTTTTGGTGGCACATATGTTCCAATGATTGTTAACTCCTTTTTGTTAATCATGCATCTTAACATACAGTATTTCTGATTTTCCTTCCCCAAACTCCACTTGATTTACCACTATCTCCTTCCTTAACATCATCATGACTTCTCCTCCTTCTTTACCCACTCTGTCTCTCCTCCATATATTATACCTTTTATCTATGTCTATTTTTATTGCCTCATTTAACTTTGTGTGTGTGTATTTACCTAGTTGTAGTTTTACAGGGCCTGGGCTTTATGCTCGTGTGGTCCCGTCTCCATATCTACACTTATCCAATTTTTCTTTAAAACTATGTACACTCTTTGCTGATACCACTTCCTCACTCAAACTGTTCCAAGTCTCAACACATCTTTGCGGGAAACTAAATTTTTTAACATCTCTCAGACATCGTCCCTTCCTTAGTTTCTTACTATGCGATCTTGTGCTTCTAAAGTCATATTCTTCTCTCAGGATCAGTTTCTCATTATCCACTTCATCCATTCCGTTAATCAATTTATAAACTTGTATCAGATCCCTCTCTCTCTCTGCTCCAAGGTTGGTAGATCCATTGCCTTTAGTCTCTCCTCATATGCCATCCCTTTAAATTCTGGAACCATTCTTGTAGCCATTTTTGTAGTCTCTAATTTTCTTATGTGTTTCTTTTTATGGGAGTCCACACAACTCCTGCATATTCCAATCTAGGTCTTATTTTAGTACTTATCAATTTCTTCATCATTTCCTTGTCCATATAGTGAAATGCTACTCCAATATTCCTTAGCAAATTATACGTCTCTCTGAAAATTCTATCAATATGGCTAACCGGTTGATTATTTTCTTCCATTGTCACTCCCAAGTCCTTTTCCTTTTTACTTTTCTAGTTCTACTCCATCTCCCATCTTATAGATTCCCACTGGTCGTCTTTCACTTTTTCCCATTTCCATGACATGGCTTTTGTCCACATTGAATTCCATCTCCCATTTTTGCTCCATTTCCAGATCTTGTTTAAGTCTTCCTGTAGTATTTCACAATCCTCTTTTGTTTAATGACTCTGCACAGTTTCGCATCGTCCGCAAACAGATTTATGTAGCTGTTCACTCCTCTGGCATGTCATTTATATATACGAGAAAAGTATTGGTGCCAATACTGACCCCTGTGGCACTCCGCTGTCTACTGTTCTCCACTTGGACTTCATATCTTTAACTATCGTCCTTATTTCTCTCCCCCTTAAGTAATTCTTCATCCATCTCAATGTGCTTCCTTTTAAGCCACCCTTCTCCTCTAACTTCCATAGTAATCTTTCATGTGGCACTTTATCAAAAGCCTTTTTTAGATCTAAATAAATACAGTCAACCCATCCCTCTCTCTCTTGTACTTTATCAACTATTCTAGAGTAGAAACTCAATAAATTTGTCACACATGACCAACCTTTTCTAAAACCAAATTGGCTATTTGATAATATTTTGTTGTCTTCAAGAAACTCGATCCATTGCTTCTTTATTACTTTTCACACATCTTGCATATTACACTAGTTAGTGATACCGGTCTGTAATTTAAAGGTTCTTCCTTCCTTCCGCTCTTATATATGGGAACCACCTCAGCTCTTTTCCACTCCACTGGCACTGTTCCATTTTCTATTGAGCATTTTATGATGTTGTATATTGGACTTGCTAGTTCTTCCCTACATTCTTTCAGTATTCTGCCTGAGACTTCATCCGGTCCCATTGCCTTTTCCTCATCCAATTCCGTCATCAACTTTTTATTTCAAGCTTGGTTACTTTAATCTCTTTCATATAGACAGTCTCTCTATTACCCTGTGGTCTTTCAAATTTGGATTCCTTAGTAAAGACCTCATGAAATTTACTATTTAACAGTTCTGCCATACTTTTGGGTCTTCCACCATTCCGTTTCTCCTTTTAACCTTTCTATTGTTTCTTTTTGTCTTATTTTTCCATTTATGAATCTGTAGAACAATTTTGGTTGTTCCTTACATTTTTCGACAATGTCCTTTTCATAGTTCTTTTCTTCTTCCTTTCTCACCTTAGCATATTCATTTCTTGCTGTTTTGAAGTTTTCCTTATTTTCTGGATTTCTGTTTCTTCTCCACCTTTTCCATGCTCCATCTCGTTTCTCCTTTGCCCTAGCACATCTTGCATTAAACCAATCTTTCTTTCCTTCTTCTTTAGGTCTATATTTGGAACATATTCCCTGACCCCAGTTTTGTATATTTCCAAAAATAAGTTATATTTCTCTTGAACCGTTAATGAGTTTTCCATCTCCTCCCAGTTTACGTTTTAAAATAGTTCTTGAGATTCTCAATATCAGCCTTTCTGTAATTTAATCGGTCTCCTTTGTATGATTCATCTCTATCTTCCTTTCCTTCTTCTATATCCATCTCTAATATTACATGGTCACTCTTTCCCAATGGGCACTTGTATCTTATATCATCGTTAATTGGTATATCCCTTGTAAAACTAGGTCTAATCTTGCCGGCTCATCGTTTCCTCTGAATCTTGTGTTTTCCTTTACTCTTTGGACCATCAAATTATCTATCATTAGGTTCAGGAATCTATCTCCCAGGCATCTTCCCCATACCACTTTCATAATTTTCCCAGTCTACCTCCTTACAGTTGAAATCTCCTATCAATATCACTTTTCTCCTTTCCTTAATGATTCTTGTAAGACTCCTTATTGTGTCATCTATCATGTCTCTATATTCTTGGTTAGTCCATGAGTTTGTTTTGGTGGCACATATGTTCCAATGATTGTTAACTCCTTTTTGTTAATATGCATCTTAACA
Organism: Portunus trituberculatus; assembly: GCF_017591435.1. Taxonomy (NCBI): domain Eukaryota; kingdom Metazoa; phylum Arthropoda; class Malacostraca; order Decapoda; family Portunidae; genus Portunus; species Portunus trituberculatus. The sequence continues at coordinate 22,187,609 of NC_059300.1, forward strand.
TACAGTATTTCTGATTTTCCTTCCCCAAACTCCACTTGATTTACCACTATCTCCTTCCTTAACATCATCATGACTCCTCCTCCTCCTTTACCCACTCTCTCTCTCCTCCATATATTATACCTTTTATCTATGTCTATTTTATTGCCTCATTTAACTTTGTTTCCACCAGGCATACAATATCTGGTTCTTCTTTCTTTATGTAATCTCTTAATTCTAATTTACTAGATAAAATCCCATCTATGTTTGTATACATCATTTTTAATCTCTTGTTCTTATCATTTTAGTTAAACTTGCTCCATTCTTTTCTCTTCTTTCTCTTTTATATACCATTTCCTTATCCTGTCTCCTATAATTCTCCAAAAATGCCTTCTTCTCCTCCTCTGACCTTTCATTATTTTTTCTCTTGCTTCTGCCACCAGTTCATTGTGTCTCTTCCTTTCCTCCTCGTTTCTATTTTTCTTTATATATATATCTTTGCAACCTTCTGTTTCTCTGAGTTTCGTTTTTCTATATAGTACTTCTTCTGCTGCTGCTTGTGATTTTAGTAATATCTTAATTGGTCTCACTGTTCCTTCTTGATATGGTCCCATTCTATGGATTTCTTCTACTTCCTCTTCTAAGTTCTGTCTATCCTCGTCATTCAGATGTTTTAGTAGGTCTTTTACTGATTTCATTTCGTCTTTTTCCCTTCTTGGTCTATATTTAACATTTTTTCTTTCAGTCCAAAAATAATTACACTCTTCTTTTTTCCAATTTCTCTTACTAAATTTTCTTTTTCTTGAGGACTCCTATCATTTTGCTTGTCATATTTTCATCTCTTTCTTTTAACTGTTCTTGAAATACTTCTTGAAATGATTCCTTGTCTTTCTTATCTTGGATTCTCCATGCTTGTACTTCTTTTTAATCACGTCTTGTACTCTTTCTTCTTCTTTGTTAACTAGATCTTTTAGCTTTTCTTTTTCTTTCTCGGCTTTACCGAGTCCTTCTTCCATCAATTTCTTATAGTTCGCTATTTGGACTTTTAATTCTTCATTTTCGGTTCTTAGCCTAGTTTCATTTTCTTCCACTCTTTGTATCCTTTCTTTCAATTTCTGGAGCTCTTTATCCTGTTCTTCATTCTCTTTCATTCCCATACTCTCCTTTATCAATTTATCTAATTTACGTTCGATAGTTAAGACTCTATCAAATAGTGAAGTTTGCGCCGTATCAAAGCCTTCAAATTCTCCTCCTCCCTCACCAACATTGTCATCATCAGCTTTCATTCTTTCCCTTGTCACATACCTGCATTTAGATGGAATATCTTTCTCACTCATTATTATTTAACACTGTATTCATGAAAGGAAAAATGAGTCCACACTTATCGCCCAGGCCACTGTAAACCCAAACAAAGGTAGTGAAGATCAGCTGATTCTCGGGAGCGACGGTATCGCGTCCTTCCTCTGCTGCGTCTCATCTGTGTGTGTGTGTGTGTATTTACCTAATTGTATTTACCTAATTGTAACATACGGGAAAAGAGCTATGCTCGTGTTGTCCCGTCTCCATATCTATTAATGTCCAGCTTTTTCTTAAAATCATGAATATTCCTTGCGTTGACCACTTCCACGTCTAAACTATTCCATGCTTCCACCCTTCTATGAGGAAGCTATATTTTTCACATCTCTCCTATAAGTGGCCATTTTAGTTTTTCCCATGCCCTCTCGACATTCTTCCATTCCACATACACAGATCTTCCCTATCCATTTTTCCATGCCAATCATCACTCTGTATATTGCTATCAGGTCTCCCTTTCTCTTCTGTTTTCCAGGGTTGGAAGTTGCATTCTTTTCAGTCTGTCTTCATAAGTCAAATCTCTTAAGTCAGGCACCATTTTGTTGCAGCCCTCTGTACTTTCTCTAGTTTCCTTATGTGTTTCTTTAAGTTCGGAGCCCACTGTATTGTTGCATATTCAAGCCTCGGTCTTATCATTGCAGTAATTATTTTCTTCATCATTTCTTCATCTAGATATACTGAACGCCACTCTTATGTTCCTCAATAAGTTCAATACTTCTCCAATTATTTTGTTTATATGTCTCTCTGGCGATAGGTCATTGGTAATTGTCACCCCAAGGTCTTTTTCTTCATGACTGGTTTTATGTCTTCATTTCCTATCTTGTACATACTCCTGATTCTTCTTTCACTCTTGCCAAACTCTATTTTCTTGCATTTTGTCGTGTTGAACTCCATTTGCCATGTACAGCTCCATTTCCATATTCTGTCCAAGTCTTCCTGGAGTAGTTCGCAATCTTTGTCACATCTCACTTTTCTTAACAATTTTGCATCGTCTGCAAATAGGCTCACATAACTGGACACCCCATCCACCATGTCATTTATGTAGACTGCGAACATTACTGGTGCCAACACTGATCCCTGTGGAACTCCACTCTCCACCAATCCCCATTCTGATGGTCTGTCCTTAATTATTGTTCTCATTTCTCTTCCTACCAAAAGTCTTCCATCCATTTTAGTAAACTGCCATGCACTCCTCCTACCATTTCAAGTTTCCAGATCAGTCTCTGGTGTGGTACCTTATCAAAGGCCTTTTTAAATCCAGATATATTCCATCAGCCCAACCATCTCTTTCCTGTATTACATCTATCACCCTCGAATAGTAACATATCAGGTTTGTCGTGCATGAACGCCTTTCCTAAAACCAAATTGACACTCACAAAGTATGTCATTTTCTCCAAGAAGTCTGTCCATCTAGTCTTCACCACCCTCTCACATCTTAGCTACCACACTTGTAAGTGACACTGGTCCACACCTTGTAAGTGACACTGGTATAGTTCAATGGGTCTCTTGTTACCTGATTTATAGATATGAACACCTGAAAAATCTTCTACTAGGGCAGGAACAGTGCCAGGACGATGATCAGAAAAGGATCAGCCATGAGTGTGAAGGTGTGAGGTGAGGGGCTGGGTGGTGTCTCCTCATCGTCACCATCACTCTCATATAGGTCATCACTACCGCCTCACTGTCATTTTCTGGCAAATATTCATCATCTGAATCACTTGTGAGGCCTTCTGATTGTGTCAGATTATCATCTGATCCTTGCAAGTCATCGTCAAGAGGGGTATAACTCTCAGAATCACTGCTGGAGGAGCACAAAGATGCCATAATGCGACGCGTGTCAAAGTCAAACACACGCGCGTACCAACCCCCTCCCCCCTGCACCGAGTTTTTCGAGCGCTTCTCATAATTTCGTAGGTAGTCTAATGTTCATTTCTATGCCCATATTTAGTCATCTAAGTATTATTTTTCATGTCTTTTGATAGATTTGGCTCATGGGATGTTTCAAAGTCAAACACACACACTGATGGGTGGGCGGTTCCTAAAGGGGTTTACACTTGGCAATTATCGGGAGGCAATACTGCCGAAACGTGTTGCCGATAGTATTTTGGGTCTCGGGTCTCGGTCTGAGACTGGGAGCGCTTCTCGCTGCTAGCCGACCGTGTTGGTGTTGTATTGCCGCTAGCGGCAATATAAACAAACATGTCGGCACCCAGAGAAGCGTCCCTGATGAATGCAGACAACTTCATTTGGAGTTGGGAGGCCGAGGTGGCCTTGCTGGAGCAAGTGAGGGAGGTGAAACATTTGTGGGACCCACAAGACGAGCTTTACAAGAAGCATAATCTTCGAAAATACGCTTTCCAGAAAGTGGCTGATTCAATGGAGATGTTCCCAAGTCTACAGGGCATTTAAATTTTGAGGAAAAATTTTTTAAATTTTAATCAGCTTTTAGGTATTTACAATCAGTTATTTGTTTTACTTTTTTCTGTAAAAATTTCTGAGTCATCATCTGGTGTTTTATTTTAGTGAAGAAGAGCCATAGCTTCCTGCCAAGGAACTTTTCCCTCATGATTGAAATAGTTTTTAAACGTATCTCGAATGTTCTTGGCTGCATCTGTGTGGCCTCTGGCTACGCCTTGCAGTCCTTGAAGACCTGCATGTGGATGATTACGCCACTGACCTTGCTGCATTATGCAGTTTCTTTCACCCTTTCGGTCAAGAAGCTCAGGTCAAGAAGCTCAGTGGGGAGTAGGTTTCAGCCAAGAGCTGTTTCTCAACCTTTATCCGTTAAGAACCCTTTGGGTTAATCTACTGGAACCCCCAGTTATTTGACATCGAACAGAATTAAAATTTAGTGACTGACACTAAGTCAATAGGCAAAGGTATTCTGCAAAGAATGTATCATTAAATCAGCCATCTAAGTACCCCTGGAAATCTCCTTGTGAACCCCTGGGGGTTCGCGAACCCCAGATTGAGAACCCCTGTCTTAGGTAATTATGCAATGCTACAGTTGCAAGCACAATATCCCTGATATTTTTTGGAGAAGTATTTATGGCATGTTTGAAAATTTGAAATCTGGCAGCCAGAATACCAAAGGCATATTCTGAAGTTCCACAGACGTTTCCTTTTTCCTGCCATCGTCAATTCATGTAAAAAAAGAACAGCCATCGCTGCCTCTTCATCGCTGGAGGAAGAATCAGAACAAAAAAAGTTCTTGCGGAGAGCCATCTTGTTGGTTTGTTTACGTCCTGCCAGCTGATGCTCCCGGCAACATCTCCCCAGTAGTGTGAACGTACTTGCTCCCGAGAGCATCCAGCCGGAGTTGTCGGCAGCACGTTTCGGCAGCATTGCCTCCCGAAAATTGCCAGGTGTAAACCCCCTTTCACACACACCACTCACTGCCCAGTCAAAACATAACAGCGTCAAGCAGCTCATCTTCCTTAGTTCAACTTACCACCAAACACCAAATGTGGCCTAACGTTCCTAAGAAGACCAGGAAGTGTCTTACTTGAAGTGAATATTATTCACAGACAAGAGAGGCCAGAAAACTAACATTGCTTCCCACCATGGCTTGACTTCATCTACTGTCTACTATTTTCAAGTCAAGAGACTCTATTAAGAAGGCTAGAGACCTCATCTTCCTTGCAAGCTAAAAGAACCACCAGAACTCGTGACTCTACAATGGATATGGAAAGCCTTGTGGAAATGTGGTACATAAGTTTTGTATGCAGTACCATGATGAGCACTTTGTTTACATTCCACAGGTTGTTAGTGTATTTCCCGTTTCACTTCCCTCCCTTCAAGAAGATCATCAACATTATAAAGTTACGTACATATACATTAGTGTACATTATTTAAATTAAACTACCTAAATGTTTAAATTTTTACTTTCATTAAACCTTTTACTGTACTATGATGCACTCTTTCTCAATGAAAGTTCAAATCAGGGGTTAAACTTGTTATAATCGGTTCGCAACGAATTTTAACGAAGTTTTTTTAGGAACGTAACCCCTTCGTTAAGCGGGGTTGCCTGTATATATATATATATATATATATATATATATATATATATATATATATATATATATATATATATATATACAAGCAACCTGCTTAAAGAAGGGTTACGTTCCTAAAAACTTCATTGCGAAACTTCGTTAAACTGATTATAACAAGTTTAACCCTGACTTGAACTTCCATTGAGAGTAAACAAAACGAGTGCATCATAGTACAGTGAAAGTTTAATGAAAGTAAAATTATGAAGTTAAACATTTAGGCAGTTTAATTTAAGTCATTATAATGTACACTAATGTATGTATGTACGTAACTTTATAATGTTCATCTTAAATTTATGAAGGAGAGAGAAAAGCGGAAAGACACTAACTGGCAACCTGTGGCATGTAAACAAAGGACGCATCTTTGTATCACATACAAAACTTATGTATCACATTTCCACAAGGCTTTCCATTTTATCCATTGTAGAGTCACGAGTTCAGGTGGTTCTTTTAGTTTGCAAGGAAGATATGGTCTCACCAGCTCTCTTAATAGAGTCTGCTGGCTTGAAAATAATAGAGACAGTAGATGGAGTCAAGATGGTGGCAAGCAATGCTGTTAGTTTTTTTCCTCTGTCTGTGAATGATATCAGCTTCACCGAGAGTAAGAGACTTCCTGGTCTCTCAGCAACGCAGGACATTGCAGGGCGTTTTGGTAAGTAATTGTTGAGAAGACAAGCTGCTGCTGACACTTATTTTGAACAGGGGGAGTGAGTGATGCACGTGTTATCCAAGAGAAGCGCTGGTGTATTCAAAAGCCAGTCAGCTTGCGAGATACAGCGGTGCTTTCAAACTTGGAAAAAAATTATCTGGATAAAACTTCGTTAAAGCGAGTTTGGTGTTTGTTAAACAAGCAGATGGTAGTAAAATGAAACCTTCATTGTAGCGAAATTTCAGTGTGAACTGTTAGCGTTACCTGTATGTAATACATATATATACAGTCAACCCTAGGCTATCGGGACTTCTGCTATCGTGTTTTATTGCTATCACACACCCATGAAAAGCTGCTAAAATTTCATTATTGCGACCTCAGATGCCTGCTTTGCAGCCATGACGTCATGGGATATCTGAGCACTCATTGGCCAAGACCACCTTCCAAGATCAATTGCTATTGCTTTTTGGATGGCGCTTTCATAATTGGGTAATAGCCAGTATATATATATATATATATATATATATATATATATATATATATATATATATATATATATATACACAGGCAACTTCTGTATATATATATATATATATATATATATATATATATATATATATATATATATATATATATATATATATATATATATATATATATATATATATATATATATATATATATATATATATATATATATATATATACACACACACACACTTAACCCTCGGCTATCGCTACCAATTGGGGCTGAAATAGCTGTGCCAGCCAAACGCGATAGCCAAATTGATCTTGGTGGAAGGCGTTTTGGCCAATGACCAGATATCCCATGACGCCATGGCTGGGCAGCGATAGCAGGCATCTGAGGTGGCGATAATAAAATTTTAGCAGCTTTTCATGGGTGCGTGATAGCAATAAATATATATATAAGTCGACTGTATATATATATATATATATATATATATATATATATATATATATATATATATATATATATATATATATATATATATATACAGGCAACCCCGCTTAACGAAGGGGTTACGTTCCTAAAAACACTTCGTTAAGCGAAATTTCGTTAAGCGAACCGATTATAACAAGTTTAACCCTGATTTGAACTTCCATTGAGAGTAAGTGAGAGTGCATCATAGTACAGTAAAGGTTTAATGAAAGTAAAAATTATGAAGTTAAACATTTAGGTAGTTTAATTTAAGTCATTATAATGTACACTAATGTATGTATGTACGTAACTTTATAATGTTGATAATCTTAACTTTATGAAGGAGGGAGAGTGAAACGGAAATACACTAACCGGCAACCTATGGAATGTAAACAAAGTGCGCATCATGGTACTGCATACAAAACTTATGTACCATATTTCCACAAGGCTTTCCATTTTATCCATTGTAGAGTCACGAGTTCTGGTGGTTCTTTTAGCTTGCAAGGAAGATGAGGTCTCACTAGCCTTCTTAATAGAGTTTCTTGACTTGAAAATAGTAGACAGTAGATGGAGTCAAGCCATGGTGGGAAGTAATTTTATTAGTTTTCTGGCCTTTCTCTTGTCTGTGAATAATACCCAGCTTCACTTCGACAGTAAGACACTTCCTGGTCTTCTTAGGAACGTTAGGCCACATTGCAGGGGGTTTTGGTGGTAAGTTGAACTAAGGAAGAGGAGCTGCAGGTGATGCTGTTATGTTTTGACTGGGGAGTGAGTGGTGCATGTGATCTTGATCTTGATCTTGATGCTACAGGTGACACAGAATTTCTTCTGAGTCAGGCCTTTGTATCGGCAGAGCCTGTGTTGTCCACGAGATGCTTGATCTTGATCTTTATTCTACAGGTGTCTCAGGATTTCTCCTGAGGCAGGCCTTAGTACCAGCAGCTCCTGATGTATTCACAAGCCTGTCAGCTTGCATGATACAGTGGGGCTTTCAAATTTGGAAAAAATTACTGGGACAAAACTTCGTTAAAGCGAGTTTGGTGTTCATTAAACGAGCAGATGGTAGTAAAATTAAACCTTCGTTATAGCGAAATTTCGTTGTGTAAACCTTCGTTAAACGGGGGTTGCCTGTATATATGTGTGTGTGTGTGTGTATATATATATATATATATATATATATATATATATATATATATATATATATATATATATATATATATA
>NC_059300.1:22200799-22255799 GCF_017591435.1 Portunus trituberculatus
AAAGCTTCGCATCATCTGCAAACAAATTTATGTTGCTACTCAAACCCTCTTGTACATCATTAATATACACTTGTAACATAAATCATGCTAGCAACGAACCCTGTGGTATGCCAATAGTAACTGTGCTCCAAGTTGATGGGACATCTCTTATTGTCCTCTTTTCCCTTTCAGTTAAGTAGTCTGTCATCAGTTTTAGATATTTCCCTGCATTCCTCCAATGTGTTCTATTTTCCATAGGAGTCTTCTATGTAGTACTCTGTCAAAAGCCTTTTTAATATCTAAATACACTGTGTCAATCCATCCATCTCTCCCTTGTACTTCATATTTTACTCTTGTATAAAAGCTTAGTAAATTTGTTATGCATGATCTTCCTTTCCTAATACCAAATTGGGAGTTATTTACTATTTCATTTTTCACCAGATATTCTAACCATTTTTCTTTAATTACAATTTCACAGAGCTTTCCCACAACACTAGTCAGTGACACTGATCTATAATTTAGGGGCTCTGTCTTTTTTCTTTCTTTGCATATCAGGACTATATTTGCTGTTTTTCATTCCCTTGGTACCTTCCCTTACATTACAGAGCTGTTGATTATATCCCAAATTGGTTCCACCAGTTGTTCTCTACATTCTCTGTCTATCCTGATGCTCCATCTGACCCCACAGCCTTTCTTACATCTACCTTTTATAGTAATCTGCTAATTTTCTGTTTATACACCCCAATGTATCTTAATCCTTCCTGTGTCACCTGATTGTTTGGTTCTATGAAATCTCTCTCTTCATTAAATACTAATTTAAAGCTTTCATTCATAAGTTCACTCATTTCTTTTGTTGTTTCATATATACTATTTCCCTTAATTAACTTAGTGATGGTCTGTCTCTCTGTCATTTTCCATTTATATACTTATAAAAAGCTTGGATTCCTCTTCACATCTCTTCACTGCATCCTTTTCAAAATTTCTCTCCTCCTCCCTTCTTATTCTAATAAATTTGTTTTATGTCTCTTTATATTGCTTCCTATTTACTTCATTTTTTCCAAGCTGCATCCTTACACTTTTTATTTAGCTTTTGCACATATAGCATTATACCACATGTGTTTGCTCTCTTTTACTCTGTATTTGGGAACATATCTCTTTACACCCTCATTATACTTGTCTAGGAATATTTCATACTTCTCTTAGACTATCTTGCCTTACATGATTTTCTTCCAATCAATACTACCAAAGCAATTTCTTAATCCTTCAAAATTTGTCTTGGCATGATTTAGTCTTTTTTGTTTGTATCCCTCATTACATTTCAAAATTTCCTAATCCTTTAATTCAATTTCTAATGTAACTTATCTTCGAGAGGGAGAGGGAAGGAGGAGAGAGAGAGAGAGAGAGAGATGGGAACAGTCTATGCCATTGGGTAATTTTAGACACAAGGTGGGATGCATGTAGCTTATCTTTAGTGATTGGTGGAGACAAGGATGGTGGGAGGAGCACTAGGATTTCAAGGACAGCATATGGCGTGTGTAGTTGGTATCCAACACACTATACGGGACAACTGAACTGAAGAAAGCTCAGAAAAGAAATATGACGTCTACGTAGGCGTCACCGTATTTGCTACTGGGGCTTCATGACGCCTACATAGGTGTCACCGTATTGAAGGGATTAACAGTGATTTTAGCTTTGGGAAAATCCAGAAATCACAGGGAGCTATAATCTGGGCTGCAGGGGCCTGAATGAGCTGGGTGATGGAATATTTTGCCAGAAATCCCTGCATGACACGTCTACAGCTGTGGTCTATTGGAGATTGGATTCTTCATCATGATAATGCACCTGCTCATTCTTTCCATGTTGTATCAGGATTTTTGGTAGAACAGTCTATCACCCAGCTCATTCAGCCCTCTACAGCCCAGATCTAGCTCTCTGTGATTTCTGGATTTTCCCAAAGTTAAAATTAACATTAAAAGAAAGGAAATTTCAGTCCTTAGATGAAATTAAGAAGAATGCAATGAGCCAACTGATGAAGATTCCAAAAGAGGACTTTGCGAAATGTTTTGAAACATGGAAGGAATGGTGGAAGAAGTGTGTGAGGTCCGGAGGAGACTACTTTGAAGAAGAATAGGGCACCATTGTCCTAGGTTAGAAACATTTCTTGAATTTGTAAATGGCTGGGTACTTTCTGGACTGGACATACCTTGTATATACCAAGTCTTTATATATCCTCTATTTCTTTCTGATGACTCTGTTCTTCGTCTTTGAACTAGTGATATAATTTCATTAACCATCTCTTTCTCCTCCTTCTTCCTCACAATTTTTTTGTCCATATATCCCCATGACTCTTCTCCTTGTGTGGTCCAGTTTTCCCAGCATATCTCTTTGCAGTTGAAGTCACCCATGAGTGTTGTCCACCGTATCTCTCACTAATTCTTCCTTTTCTTTGATGACTTGTATGACTGTATCTTGTTTTCTCTCATTTGTTGCTTAACTACTTCAGCAAAGTTCACATTTCTTCATCTTGTTCTTTTTTCCAGACCATCATCCACTCCTCTTGTTTTGTTTCACTTATGCCCTTTCCTGTTTCCACATTGGTGTCTAGCTTTTGCTCGAGTCCCTTTAGTGCTATTTCATAGTTTGCACATTTACCCTTAAGGGAGCTGTTTTCCCTTTTGATTTCATCCAGAGTTTTCTGCATATCATTGTTCATTGTAACCATGCTCTCTGACTTTTCACATCTCTCTCTGCTCTAGATTTTCCATGATCAGCTGATCCTGTTAAAAAATCCTAGCAACCTTGTCCATCAAAACTTTCTAAGTTCTCCATCCATTGAGATAATCTTTATCATGTTGGCTCTTTCCTCCCTAAATCAGGAGAATTCCCTCTCTTTACTCCAATCTCCTAGCTGCCTTAATCCTAGAGGCATTTCAATAATTTCATACCTTTGCCCTTTTAGTCAGGTTCCTTTGTTTATGTATTTTCATCACCTTCCATACCTCTTCTTGGCCTCAACACAACTAAATTCAATGTAACTTGGAGACAGTATCACTATCCCAGGCTTGCTGAACTTCATGGTCAGGTCTTAGCAATGTATCCTTGCCAGATCTATTATCTTTTGTTTCTGTTTTGAATGGTGCCTTGCGTGTGTGTGTGTGTATTTACCTGTTTGTATTTTACAGGAAAAGAGCTATGCTCGTGCTGTCCTGTCACCATACCTATAGTCATCTAGTTTAGTCTTAAAGTCATGAATATTTCTTGCCTGAACCACTGTTTAATCCAAATTGTTCCATATTTTTATGCTTCTGTTTGGAAAACTATATTTCTTAATGTCTCTTCTACACAGTCTTTTTCAATTACATACTGTGTCCCCTTGCATTTCTTGGGTCCCACACCAATAGATCTTCTTTTTCAGCTGTGTCTATCCCCTTCTATACCCTGTATATAGCAATTAGGTCTCTTTCCCTTCTCTGTTGCAGTGTTGGAGGTTTTAATTTCTTTAATCTGTCCTCATGCGTTGGGTCTCTCAAACTTGGAGTCATTTTAGTTACAGCTCTTTGAATCCTTTCTATCTTTCTTATATCTTTCTTATTATGTGGTGACCATATAAGGGCAACATGTTCTAGTGTAGGTCAAATCATGTACAGGCAACCCTCGTTTAACGAAGGTTCACAACAAAATTTCGCTACAACGAAGGTTTCATTTTACTACCATCTGCTCCTTTAACAAACACCGAACTCGCTTTAATGAAGTTTTATCCAGGTAATTTTTTTCCAAATTTGAAAGCCCCACCGTATCATGCAAGCTGACAGGCTTTTGAATACATCAGGAGCTGCTGGTACTAAGGCCTGCCTCAGGAGAAATCCTGAGACACCTGTAGAATAAAGATCAAGATCAAGCCTCTCTCGTGGACAACACAGGCGCTACCGATACAAAGGCCTGACTCAGAAGAAATTCTGCGTCACCTGTAGCATCAAAATCACACGCACCACTTACTCCCCAGTCAAAACATAAAAGTGTCACCAGCAGCTCATCTTCCCTAGTTCAACTTACCACCAAAACGCCCTGCAATGTGGCCAAACATTCCTAAGAAGACCAGGATGTGTCTTACTCTCGAAGTGAAGCTGGGTATTATTCACAGACACGAGAGAGGCCAGAAAATTAATAACATTGCTGGCCACCATCTTGACTCCATTTACTGTCTACTATTTTCAAGTCAGCAGACTCTATTAAGAAGGCTGGTGAGACCGTATCTTCCTTGAAAGCTAAAAGAACCACCTGAACTCGTGACTTTACAATGGATAAAATGGAAAACCTTGTGGAAATGTGGTAAATAAGTTTTGTATGCGGTACCATGTTGCGCACTTTGTTTACATTCCACAAGTTGCCGGTTAGTGTCTTTCCCGTTTCACTCTCCCTCCCTTCATAAAGTTAAGATCACCAACATTATAAAGTTACGTACATACATACATTAGTGTACATTATAATGGCTTAAATTAAACTACCTAAATGTTTAACTTCATAATTTTTACTTTCATTAAACCTTTTACTGTACTATGATGCACTCTCGCTTTGCTTACTTTCAATGGAAGTTCAAATCAGGGGTTAAACTTGTTATAATCGGTTCGCTTAACAAAGTTTCGCTTAACGAAGCGTCTTTTTTAGGAATGTAACCCCCTTCGTTAAAGGGGGTTGCCTGTACAGTGGAGACTCAATACTCAAACGTCTAAATAGTCAAACTTTTCAATACTCGAACGCAAAAGTTCTATTTAATACTTAAAAAAATACCTGATAGTCGAACACACGTGGTTGTAATCAAAGGCTCCCTGGCCTCTCCCTCCCCTCCTCCACCAGTTGTGCTGCCACAGTCATCAGAATAACATTCTTGTGCATTCTGTCTGTAGTTATTAATTTATAAACTTACATTAACACCAAAAGCTTATTAGTGGTGAAAATATCTGGTAATCGAATGGCCACACATATGGTCGTATACAAAGCTCTATCCTCTCCCTTTTCACCTCTGCCATTGTCCCGTTCTGGTACCATTATTACCGGTAATACTGGTATTCCGGTATACCAGATATCGGTACGCATCCTTAGTCTTGCTGCAATCTTGAGAAAAACAACATTCTTTTGCATTCTCAGTTGTTTTTCATTTAGAAACTTATGATGGCACCAAAGAAGCTTATTAGTGGTGAAAACAAGGAATCTAGTGAGAGTGCAAGTGTTAGTGAGCCATAGCCTTCCACTAGTGGGTTCATGAGAATCACACCTGTAGAAAAGTTACAAAGATATTTTAATGGATAGTGTGACTGGTCCTCCGACAACCTCCCTCCTCCTCCCCTCCCCTTCTATGTTATCCATCACCAGCCTTCACTTACGGTATGTACAAATCAAAATTATATAAAAATCCCACTGAAATTTTTATAAAGTTTAGGTTTTGCTAAGATTAGAACGAATTACCTGATTTATAGCTATTGATAGTCAACCATTTTGATTCTTGAACAGCTTTTTGGAACAAATCAAGTTCAAGTATTGAGTCTACTGTATGCTATTCATTTTTTCATCATCTTTTCATCTAAATAGGTAACTTGTATGTTTTTCCAACTATGTTGTTTATATTTTTTTCTGGTGATTAATTGTCATTTATTGTAATACCCAGGTCTTTCTCTCCTCTTTTGTTTTCTGAATTTCTGCTGCTCCCATAGTGTAAGATCTTGTATGTCTTCTATTGCTTTTCCCTAGTTCCATCACTTTGCACTTTTTAGAATTTAATTCCACTGCCCATTTCTTGCTCCACATATGTATCTTATTAAAATCCTTTTGTACCATTTCACAATCCATGCCATTTTCCACTCATTTCAGTAACTTTGCATCATCTGCAAATAAACCTATATATATAACTGTACACCTCATCAATCATATCATTGATATACACTGTGAACATAACAGGGGCCAGAACCATTCCCTGTGGAACTCCACTCATAACTCTGTGCCATTTTGATTCCCCACCTTTCATCACTGTTCTCATTTCTGTCTTTTAAGAAGTCTGTTATCCAGTCCAGTACTTTTCCCTGTCAACCACCTTTGTTTTTAATTTTTTCCATAGCAATCTTTGATGTGGTACTTCAAAAGTTTTTTTTTTTTTTTTTTTTTTTTTTTTTTTTTCCTTCCCAGATAGACACAGTCTGCCCATCCATCCATCTCCTGAATTATATATATTGCTCTACTGTAGAAACTTAATAAGTTTGTAACACAAGATATTCTAGATCTGAAACCAAATATTCCTGTTATCTCATCTAGTTGTTGCATCCATCCGTCTAACTATTTTTTCAGCTATTTTCACAACCACACTTGTTAGGGACACTGGTCTGTAGTTCAATGGTTCTTCTTTTTTTTTTTTTTTTTTTTTTTTACCTCCCATAGAACTTGGTACAATGTTTGCCCTTTTCCAGTCTAGAGGGACTTTTCCTTCTTTAAAAAAAATATACTATGATGTTATGTAATATCTCTGCCAGCTGGTCATGACGTTCCCTCATATTTCAATTTGACACCCCATCTGGTCCTAGAGCCTTATTGACATCCAAGGTTTTCATAATCTTCCTGATTTCCTCAACTTTTACATGGATCTTCCTCATTTCCTTGTCCCTGAGACCTGTTTGTGTTCCTTCAAACTTTTTTTTTTTTTTTTTTTTTTTTTTTTTTTTTCTCTTTTTGGGTGAATACTTATTTCTGCCTGCAATCTTGCATCCTTGTATGTGACATGATTAACTTTTAATCTATCTATTTTTTTTTTTTTTTTCCATTAATAAAGAGCTTTGGCTCATTTCTGCATTTGTCAGCTATATCTTTTCTCATAATACCTTATTGTTTGGATGTATTCATTTCTTACTACCTTAAATTCTTCCCAATTATTAATTCATGCTGCTTCCTTTTTCACTTTTGCTAATTTACATCTTATGCTGTAACAGCCTTCCTTTCTTTCCCCCTCACTGATTCTAATTTGGTAACATATCTTTTAATCACCTCATTATAAATATTCATAGATATATCCCACTTCCCTTGTACTTTGCTTGCTGTATTTAGTTGATTCCACTCAGCTCTTGCAAAGTATTCATTTAACTTTCCAAAATCTGCCTTCCCATAATTATATCTTCCATTTTTGTGAAATTTGTTCTTAATTACTGCTAAGCTGCTGTCTAGGCTGAATTCAATTAACAGATAGTCACTTTTCCCTTGAGGGCACTAATAATCTATTTCTTCAATGATGTCAATCTCTTTTGTAAACAATAGGTCGAGCCTCGATGCTTCCTCATTTCCTCCAACTCTTGTAGTTTCCCTAATCCACTGTGTTATAGTGTTAATCATTATAAAGTTTAGTAGTGTATATTCCCATGACTCTTCTCCTTGTGTGGTCCAGGTTTCCCAGCATATCTCTTTGCAGTTGAAGTCACCCAGTGTTACATTCCTGTTTTCTTGCAATATTTTTCAAAAAGCAATTACAGGCAACCCCCGTGTAACGAAGGTTCACACAACAAAATTTTGCTACAAAGAAGGTTTCATTTTACTACCATCTGCTCATTTAACGAATACCAAACTCGCTTTAACGAAGTTTTATCCAGGTAATTTTTTCCAAGTTTGAAAGCCCCGCCGTATCACGCAAGCCGACAAGCGTTTGAATACACTAGCAGCTGCAAATACTAAGGCCTGCCTCAGGAGAAATCCTGGGACACCTGTAGAATCAAGATCAAGATCAAGCCTCTCGTGGACAACACGCACCACTCACTCCCATAACAGCGTCAGCAGCAGCTCGTCTTCACTCGCTCAACTTCCCACCAAAACTCCTTGCAATGTGGCCTAGCATTCCTAAGAAGACCAGGAAGTCTCTTACTCTCGAAGTGAAGCTGGATATTATTCACAGACACGAGAGGCGAGAAAACTATAGCATCGCTGGCCACCATCTTGACTCCATCTACTGTCTCTACTATTTTCAAGTCAGCAGACTATTAAGAAGGCTAGTGAGACTGTATCTTCCTTGCAAGCTAAAAGAACCACCTGAACTCGTGACTCTACAATGGATAAAATGGAAAGCCTTGTGGAAATGTGGTACATAAGTTTTGTATGCGGTACCATGATGCGCCCTTTGTTTACATTCCACAGGTTGCCGGGTAGTGTCTTTCCCGTTTCACTCTCCCTCCTTTCATAAATTTAAGATCATCAACATTATAAAGCTACGTACATACATACATTAGTGTACATTATAATGACCTAAATTAAATTTAACTGCCTAAATGTTAAACTTCATAATTTTTACTTTCATTAAACCTTTCACTGTACTATGATGCACTCGCGCTTTGCTTACTCTCAGTGGAAGTTCAAGTCAGGGGTTAAACTTGTTATAATCGGTTCGCTTAACGAAATTTCGCTTAATGAAGTGTTTTTCAGGAACTTAGCCCTTTTGTTAAACGGGGTTGCCTGTACCCTTATTGTGTGTGTGTGTGTGTGTGTGTGTGTGTGTGTGTGTGTGTGTATTTATCTAGTTGTATTGTACAGGGTTCGAGCGGGGCTCATAGTGTCCTATTTCCATATATCCAGTTATCAAATTTTTCCTTAAAGTTATGCACATTTTGTGCTGTAACAACTTCATTATCCAATGCATTTAATTTTTCCATCGTTCTGTGTGGAAAACTGTATTTTCCAATATCCTTCACACACTGCCTCATCCTGATCTTCTTTTCATGTTCTCTTGTCCTTCCATCGTCTTCTGTCAACAGCACTAGCTCTTCATTGTCTATCTTTTCAATGCCATTGACTATGTTGTACATTGTTATTAGGTCCCCACGTTCTCTTCTATCTTGTAAGGTTGGCAGTCCCATTTCCTTCAGTCATTCTTCATATGCTAGGTCCTTTAATTCCGACACAATCTTTATAGCAGTCTTCTGTATCCTTTCCAATTTTCTTACATCCTTTTTAGAGCTCAGAGACAATACCACTGCTGCATATTCCAGCCTTGGATATATCATGCTTGTGATGATTTTTTTCATCAAATCTTTGTCCTTGTATTGAAATGCCACTCTTATATTAGTCAACATTTTATTGTCCTGATGTGGTTGAAGAAGAAACACTGGGGGCCTTTCCCTGTGTTTATTTGTAAGATACAAAAAGCGTACTGAAGGCTTGGTAGCTTGGTAGCGAGTAGATGTGAGGAGTTGCCAGCGGCTAGAGTGAGACTTGTAGTCGGTAGCGAGCAGAATGAGGCTTGTAGCAAGCGTGAGGATGTAGAATTACAGTCTAGTTAACTGGAGTCTGACTGTAGACTGTAGATTGTAGAGGTAGACTGGGTGTGCAGGACAGGATAACCAGTCAGACAAAGAAGAGAAGTGGATTGCCAGGCGGAACGTGAGTCTATCCCTGAAGCTATGTTGGGACGACTGGCGTGGCGTCGGGTTTCTGCGTAACAATACCCAGCCACAGCACATCACATTACTCCGCATTAACAAGTAGTCTGTCTATCATATTATATGATAGTCCAAATATCTTGCTCATGTGTTTATCAGGGTGCAGATTTTCTTGTATGATCATACTCTAAGATCTTTTTCCTCTTTAACCTGTCCGCTGTGGACGACGACACGGTGTCGTTGGTAAAAAAATTCCGAAGACTGCGGACAACGCACGTTATGCATCGGCAAATAAAAATATTCGTAGAATATTCCCAATGCATTACCGAGCTCTCAAATTTTGACAGAGTCATTCCTGAAGACTGCCCGTGCTTTATGTCCATGACCTTGGACATTTTACAGTAATTCACAACACAATACTCCTTTGTTTCACAACTTTGTTTCACAACACACAAGACTCATTTCACTCATCTGTTTCACTGTGCTCATGTCACTCATCTGTGACAACACATCCCTTATCTACCTTACTATATACGCTATCGCTCATATTATTCTGAGAGAGAGAGAGAGAGAGAGAGAGAGAGTATTACTGTCATGTGGTCATTTATCTTCTTGTTTTTTATTATTTTTGCATTCGCATATAATCATTACGAAGATGCCTTGACAATTTGAGGTACTAAAACATTATATACATGCAGTAGACAAAGTAAAACATAAATGGTGACCAATATGACAACATCATCAGCTGGTATTTACCGCTCACAACAGTGGGCATAGAAAATGCCTGGCTCAGACACGTTTTGGCTTATAGTGCAAAACTTTACATATACAACAGGTACTTAGAACCCATTTTTCTTTGGTTTTGGACCACAAGGATTCCATTTCCGCAATAAAAAAATTGCTCAAACCCGCCGCACTGGTGGTACATGTTTTGAAAAATAGTGCCGCAGCGGATGGGTTAATCTTCATTATTTCTTCCTCTCCCATTCATACCGGTCTTCTTTTACTCTTTCCTAGTTCCATTGTGTGACATTTCTTGTTATTAAACTCCAATATCCTCTTCCTTCTCCACTCATAGATCTTGTTTATATCTTCCTGCAACAGCAGACAGTCCTCTCTGGTTTTGATAACTCTTAGCAGCTTTGCATCATCAGCAAATAAATTTATATAACTGTTTACCTCAATGTAAATGTCGTTTACATAAATCTGAAACATAATGGGGGCTAACACTGACCCGTGTGGCACTCCACTAGTTACTTTAACCCAAGATGAGTATGCATCTCTGATCACAGTTCTCATTTCCATATCCTTCAAATAATCTCTTGTCCATTCTAGCAAAGTTCCTTGCAGTCCTATGTTCTCTAGTTTCCAAAGTAGTCTTCCATGGAGGGACTTTATCAAAAGCCTTTTTAATATCCAGATATACTGTGTCCACCCATCCATCTCAGTTTTCAAGTCCTGCAATAACTCGAGTAGAAGCTCAATAAGTTTGATACACATGACATCCCTGTCCTGAACTCAAATTGTCTGTTTGATATGACTTGCTTCTCTTCTAGAAATTTAACCCATTTTTCTTTGATAATTATTTCACATAACTTCCTCAAGACACTTATAAGTGACACTGATGTGTAGTTTAGTGGTTCAGTGTCCTTTCTTCCTTTAAATATCGGAATTACGTTGGCTGTCTTCCATTCTAGTGGAACTTTGCCGTCATTTATTGAACTTGTAATTTTTTCCAAAATTGGATCCTGTAGTTGCTCTTTACATTCTTTTAACACCCAACCTGATACACCATCTGGCCCCATTGCTTTTCTGACATCCAACTTATCCAATAATCTTCCAATATCCTCTTTGTAATCTTTGGCAAACCCATGTCCTATCAGGTTCTGTAAAATCATCTGCATTGAATACCATTTTGAAGCTCTCATTCATTATTTCACACATTTCCTTCTCTGGTATGTCTCCCCTTCTTTAATTATTTTTTCAACTGTTTCCTTATTCTTTGTTTTGCCGTTTATAAACTTGTAGAAAAGTTTGGGTTGACTTTGCTTTTATTCAGTACGTCCTTCTCAAAGTTTCTTTCTTCCTCTCTCCTTACTCCTATATGTTCATTTCTGGCATCTTTGTACTGTCGTCTGTTATTCTCATTTCCCTGCTTTATGAGTTTCATCCATGCTTTATCGTTTGCTTTTTTTTTTTTTTTTTTTTTTTTTTTTTTTTTTGTATGCATCCATCATTGTATGAAGCTCTTCTCTCTCTCTCTCTCTCTCTCTCTCTCTCTCTCTCTCTCTCTCTCTCTCTCTCTCTCTCTCTCTCTCTCTCTCTCTCTCTCTCTCTCTCTCTCTCTCTCTCTCTCTAAACAGGTACAAACTTTTTTACTCCTTCATTATATTTCTGTGTATGTGTGCATGAGTGTGCATGTGTATGTGCATGCACCATGTGTGTAGTAGTACTTATTTAGATAATACATTACACAGATGATATCAACTGTTAGTGGTAACAGGTGTGCAAAATGTGAAGAAAAAATACTCTAAATAAATAAATCCCTCTGGTAATTTGTGCTTTTGGATAACTTGGATTGGCCTTTCTCCTGATTTGTTCAACTCATGCGGGGGTTACTGTAGTAAGGTATTTGAGCGTAGGAGTAAAGGTGAAGACCTAAAATTGAAGAGCTTAAGGGAAGGAGGAAAGTATGTTAGAAAATATAAAAAGAAAGTGTTTAACCTATGTACTCCGCAATAAGATTCTGGTGGTCATACTTATAGTGTGCAATTTTTGGTATAGAAAAAAGATCCTCAAAAATCATCTTCATTGTTATAATATAAAAAATTGCATGGCAAAGTATGTTAAGATTGGGTAGAAAGAAGTCTAGGAATATATGAATTAAGAAAGAAGATGGATTTTTTGTGAGTAGTAGGGAGACAGTAGAAGGAATGTGGAAAGACATTTTGACCTTTTCATGAATGTAAAGACAATAAAGGAAGCAATAGCACATAGCATGCATATAGAGGTAGGTAGAGAATGAGTGGTTATCTAGAGAGGAATGAGTACACAGAAAACTGCAGAAATGCTGGAGTATAGTGGTGAAGTGGTTGTAGAGTGGATGTTTTATGGGATCTGGTATGGAGGCAAAGAGAAGTACCAGATGAGTGAAAGAAGACAGTTATTATACCTGCTTATAAAAATAAAGATTGTAGGAATGAGTGTTATAGTTACAAAGTGTATAGAATGTTGATTGAGAGATTGAAGACAGTGGCCGATGTAAAGGTCAACAAGGAAGGAGGAGGATTCATAAAGGAAGACTGTTGTGTGGATCAGATTTTTTGTACTTAAAATGATAGTAGAAAAGTAGATAGAAAAGAATGAAAATTTTCTGTCATATTCATGGATCTATAGGAAGCATAAGATAGAGAAGTTTTTAGGAAGTTACTTGGATTTATGGTATATAGTAGATTTATGCAGTAAGGAATTAAGGCATCTTTATAAGAGTATATGTGAGAATAGAGGAAGAGCTAAAGAGTTTCACTCTAGATGTAGGAGTGAGTTAGGAGTGTAATGTTAGAATTGTATTTTTATATTTTCATGTATGGCATTACTAAGGGAAATGAAAGCTCAAGTAGGAAATGTTGTAAGGTTGGAATAGAATGGAGTGAGATGGGCCATAGTATATCATGTTTGTAGATCACTTATGCAAGTGATGAAAATTATGGAGTGATGGAATGAGTAAAGAGGAAGACACTGAGATAATACGGGAATATTAGGATGAAAACTAAGTTTGTAGAAAAATGGTATGTGCTGGTAGGAGAGAAGGTAATTTAGAATGTGGAAGGCAATTTGGAAGGTGGAAGGCTAGAGTAAAGATAAACATGTGGTATTAGTAAAGGTTAAGTACTTTAACAAGAGAGAATGAAATATTTTGTAAAGCAGAGGTGGAGGCTTTGCTGTTATAGTTACTGTTTTTGCTGATAGCTAACCACCATAACTTTCATCACATCTCTTTATTGCGTACTCAAATTGAGTAAGCACAGAATGTCTATGAGGCACACATTGACATATCTCTTACTTTTCCCTCAGATTGCTGCAGAAGTGGCTGCTCCACTGGCTAAGACTGAAGAGATTGTGATGGTAGGTGGTGGAGATACAATGAGCAATGCCATCACCAAGATGTGTGGGGAGCTGCCACCTGCTGTTCATGCCCTCACAGGGGTTGATCTCACCAAGGTATGTCCTTCATACTGCTCTTGACAGTTTGCACATTCAGATTGTTGATTGCCTGATTAAGTAGAAACATATACGTGCATGTAATGTTTCATGAAAGTATGATGATTTATCCTAGTATATCACATTGATGCCTCACACACTCTTATAGTACATTTTTTCCCCCTTTCAAAACTGGAAATATCTGCATCTTTCACAAAGACTTTCATGAAAATCTCATGGCATTTTCAAGATGAAGTTATGCAGTAAGCATTATAAGGAACAACTAAAATTAGCCTCTTGTATAAGACATATATTGCTGTGAAGGCAATTATCAAAACAGTTTTGAGTAACACCAAATTATTGCATTGGACAAAATGCAAAGATGTGGGGATATTATCACTTACCTTTTTAGAAACAAACAATAAAGTGAATATAAGGGAAATACCAAATGATATGGAGGTAACGAACAGAACTTAGAGCTCAGTAAATGACTGGCTTGGTTGTTGTGTAGTGAAAAATGCCAAGCTAAGACAATGGAATGATTGCAGGATCTCTATTGCTTGTTACTTTGTTCAAGGGAGATGGGCATATGTCATTAAAATGATAGTGTAATAACAGTCAAGTTCATCCTTACTAGGCAGAATGCTTTTCAAGAGAATTATCCAGATCATGCCATGAATTGTCTTCTTGGTCTTTATTTATTTATTTATTATTTATTTATTTTTTTATTTATTTATTTATTTATTTTTTATTTATTTATTTATTTTATTTTATTTATTTATTTATTTATTTATTTATTATTTTTTTTTTTTTTTTGTAAAAAGGGGAAGGAAGACTATAAAATATCCTAAAATCTGAAATTAAAATTTCATGCATGGTAGTTTTACTAACTATTTATCACCTGTAGTCTGATGGCCTCAGCCTTTGCTGGCATTCACAAGTTGACTCCAAACTAAATGTATAAAACTCAAAGTTGAAGGTAAGATTTAATTTTCTCGTAGGAGCTAAAGTGAAAGCTGTTGTCTAATTATGCAATACTAATTCTTTTATATTGTATTTGATTGATTTAGTTTCTTGATTATTATGATTTATGATAAAAAATAACTATAAAGAAGATTGAGAAATAAAAGTTATACCATATGCAGTGGGTGAACAGACAGTGTTTTGTTGAGTGATGGCTTTACATTGTCTGCTCTCCCACTGCATATAGTATAACTTTTACTCCCCTGTCATGTTTTTTAGTTATTTTTTTATCTTTGTGCTTTTGTATTTATATGTTTTATATTTAATTTATGATTATTAATTAACTATAATTACTGATCACCTAATATCTTTAGCGAATTAATATTATCGGTGAAATACGTCTTGTGTTAAGAAGGCCTGCATGGCCTTCACATTATTTTTTACCTAATACTTTATTCACTCTGAAAAACCTCCTGAAAGGGGTAACCACATCAGGAAAACATTCCCTTTTCCCTTTTCAAACACTCCTGTCTTTCTGAACGAAGCTTTCTCTCTCTTATACTAGCACTTTTTCATCTTCCAAATTGCTTTTCCTTTCCTCGTATGACCTTTTATTTCACTCACACGTTTTCTTTACAAAATCTTCATAGTTCATCCTCTTAATTTGAATGAACAATTTTTTTTTATTTTTCCTTCTCCATGGAATTCAATTTTGCATCCTTCACTTAATTTGCATAGGTATACTGCATCACTCTTATAATATATGAGAGCACTTGAAAACATGTTTTCAAATGCTCTGTTCCATTCTCAAATTTCTGATGCACACATGAGTCAGTTTTGACAGTTTACCTAAACCTCTTTTATCTATGGACACATTTTATTTTTATTATCCTTGAAAGTGATCGTTTAACATCCCTTTCACAGCTCTCTCTCATATTTCTTAATTAATCTCACCACTTTTACATAACACTGTCTTCATATATTTCAACTCTCTCATCTCCTCCATCCTCTCCCATAAATGCCTCACAATTTATCTATACTGGCACACATATATCTACTTCCTCTCTCCAAAAACCATGGGCTATTCTGCATACTGTTCATAAACAGTTTTAGCTAGCCATTGTAGCTCACAGAATTTATAAGAGTCAAATCTTTTTATTGTCTTAAGTTGTCAGTCACCTCTCAATCCCTCTCTGCTGCTAGAACACACACACTTACAGTTTTCTCAACTTTGAATTTATGGAATGAAATAGATTCTTGACATTATTTTCTTGATTTCAAATTGTTTTGACTTCATATCATTACTTTGGGGATAGTTAGATAGTGTATTCAATCAAAAGAAACATGATATTATGATAAGATTACAGCTGACAGCCCAACATGTGCAGGCTGTACAAGGCAAGGTTGTTTGTGTTTAGGAAAACTTATTACAGCATATTGCTCTTGGCAGTTATTTACAATAATAGTTTATTGCCTAATGGAAGGACATTATTTACTCCTAGTTACTGAAATTTATAGTTATATTTATAAAAAAAAAACAGCTGGGGATTGTGTTATGATATGTACGGTTATATTATCATGATGTTGACAAACTTCTGACTCTAAGAAGTGCCACTAAAACAGCGTGGACCCTGTTATATCATTTATTATCACTAACAGTATTTTATGGAAAGTTGGAAAAGTTTATAATAGATTTATGAATGAAATGTGCTATTTTGTTTCGCTATTATCAAGGGACTTGGCTATGATGGTTTGTAGAATACCAGCCCATGACTTCATTTTTCTTCAAGTTTCTATCTCTTATACACAACACTATATGCTTAATTTGTTACTTTCTGAAAATTTTCTTTGTTCTCTATGTCACACTATCATTGGCAAATAAATGTTGCCACCGCTCGTCCCACTCAGTTCAGTCTCAGAGATGAAGAAAGAAAATAGAATAGAGACAATAACTTATAAAGAAAGAAAAATATTTTCATGAAAATTGATGCACTCCTAATATATGTTTTGATGAAGAAATCCATTCATTACATCAAGAATAATCAAAACAGCTTGCCAAGACAAGGACAAGGCTTGTGTAGAGAAACTTATTCCCATCCAAACCTTTGGTAGTACCAAGGGTGCAAAAGACAATGTCTCTATTGCAGCCAACACAAGCAACAATTTTATTAATCTCAACTCCTTACTGCTTTAGGACAATGATGCAAGTCCTTTCCATCTTGCTTATGGTGACCCCAAATATTTTTGTCCTGTCACTGAAAAATGGTTAATATTTTTACTATATAGGCCAACAGTCTCTCCCTGTGGTCAGTCACAAAACTGTAATCACTGTGGGTGGCAGAATGGTGGTGGTTCATTCCCTTCCCTATGATCAGTTGGTGTAAATGATGCGGGGGCCAGCATCCTGCATGTTAGCAGTAACCAGACTATACATTGGAACATGCAAATGATTTGGTGGTGCCATAACATTGTATTAATTATTGATAGTATAGCATGCAAATGCCACTTCTTTTTATTGCCTGCAAATTTAAGTATGTATAACTCAGCAGCCCACGTAACACGTTTTTCAGTGTAACGTATCTTCCAAAAGAATGACCTCACCCATGTATACACATACGCATCGATCACTTCCTTTTCTATTTTTAGGAAAAGTCCATTTTTACCACTACTTGATCCTTTGCTTAACTGAAAGAAAAGCCACATTTGTCAGGAAAACTAAGAAAATGTTGGTGTTGACTTAACCTCTTATTTACAGGTGCTAGGGAAGGTGCCAGGGGCCACAGTCACTCAGCCCACCTCTGCCCCACGAGTGGCAGCACGTTAAATACGGTATTACTCAAAGAACATTTTCGTGGCAAATGGCTTTCCTTAGACAAATATTGTTCCTTTCACTGCGAGCAGGTTGATAAAAATACAAGCGACTCACACCCCAGTTATGAATTCCCCAAAACTACTGCAGTGCAATTATTATAAATGCTATGAATATCTTGTGTATATGTATATATATATATATATATATATATATAGTGGAATCTTGGTTACCGAATGTCTCCTGTTTTGGGCAAATGAGTTTTTAAACAAAATTTTGGGCTGATAATTGCTTTAATTGCTGTATCATTTGATATTAAAACAAAGCTACTGATTTAAGATATTAAAAGGTCAAACAAAAGCAGCCATTTATTACTAACTTACAGCTTTCTGTAAATATTTCATTTTATTTATTATTTTTTTATTTTTTTTATTTTATTTTATTTTTTTTTATTTTTAGGAGACAGTGTAAGACAGCAATTCAATCTTTGAAATACTTAAATTAAATGTAACCCCATTGAAGAACCCCAATGTACACAAACAGTTTGCAGCGCTCAGGAGTAATCCCTTACTCACCTGTGGCTCTCTCAATGACAAACAACACCATCACTTTTTTTTTCACAAGTGCTTTTCCAAGCAGCAAAATGTTTAAGTGTTATGATCACCTTCATTTTGATGGTAAGTGGATTACCCCTCTTAATGTCACTCAGGGTTCTCTCACTACAGTAGATTGGTGACAAAAAGAGTACCTACACAGTCTGAACAGTACTTGCTGATGAGTTCTCTGTCACTAAGTTCATTCAGTACATCCTTTCTAGATCATTTCAGAGCTGGATATGTGAAGCAAACATCGCAGCAGTGGGAGTGTCCGTCATAAGCCACTAAGACAGGGTGGACAGGTGTCAAGGAATAGATTAATCCTTTTTACATTGATTCCCATGGGGGAAATAACTTCAGTTTTTTAACATTTTATATTTTGAACAACATTCAGGAACTAATTGAATTTGAGAACCAAGGTTCCACTGTGTGTGTGTGTGTGTGTGTGTGTGTGTGTGTGTGTGTGTGTGTGTGTGTGTGTATACCATATATGCCAGATTATAAGACACAAGCTATCAAAATCATTCTCATTAAGTAGTTAGTAATTCCTCTTGCCTGACAAGGAGTAAAAGTAAAAGAAGAAAAAAAAGAAAAAGTTTGCAAACTAGCTTTTTGTTTTTTCCGCGGGGAATAGGGAGTTATGTCACCAGGGAGGCACGCACGTGCAAATCGACTCACTTTCTAGTTGCCACAATGGAAGTACACATTGACATTTCTCTGTCTTACTGTGTGTTGTACAGCCACACCAAGGAAAAAAGTCTCTACATCCAATAATGTCCAATAAATAAGTCGAGCTTGGAGCAAAAACTGAAAAAAAAAAAAAAAAAAAAAATATATATATATATATATATATATATATATATATATATATATATATATATATATATATACACACACAGTAAGGTCCCGAGTTACGTCAGAGTTACGTTCCTGAAACATGACGTAAGTCGATTTTGTACGTAACTCGAGTTTTTGTACTTTCAAAGCATATTATCGAGTTTTCAACCAATCATTTTTTATGGTTATTCAGGTAAGTAAAAGGTTATATTGTTATATTGGTATATTATTTACAACTATGTAGGAATATGAAACACAAGCTTGTTTTTGTTGTTGATTAGGACCGCAAACGCGAAGTACTGATGACGAGGTCGCTGTGCGACTGATACAGGATAACCTAGATGGGCCCTGGTGGCCCTTTGTTATCCTATTATTTATGTTATGTTATGTTATGACTGCATGTTGCCAGAGGGGTGGACGCCTGAGGCCGCCAAGAGGGTAGGCAGGTCGAATGTTGTGACGCCCAGGGTGGACAGCTGGGAGCGTAGTGCAGTGCGGTGGGAGTAGAAGCGTGGGCAGCGGAGCAGGAAATGCAATAGGAAAGGGCAATAGGGATCAGCAGACAGGCGCAGACGGTGCAAGTGAGCTGCAAGTGTCGTGTGGCCCAGACGAAGGCTCCGGAGTTGTTATTGTTGTGATAGGTGCGAGAGCCTCAAGGTCGTCAACCTCCCGTTGTCATGGTAACGGGCTTCCCATTTTCTTCTTCACTCCCTCACACACAGCTGCTGCCTCCTTCTCATGTCTTTTAATTATGTCCACTTTTTCTTGTAGCGTAATGGTTTTCCTTTTCTTAGCATCACTGCTATCACTCAGGAGTTTTCTTTTTGGTGCCATTGAGCAAGATACTAAGATAGTCAGCAAACGCAGATGTAGGAACACTCTTGCCAGGGGCGACGGTGTGGTGGAACTGAGGCACGAGAGTGTTATTGTATTCAAGCGTGAGGTGGGCGGTGTGGCGGATAACCACTATAGTCCGACACAAATATGAAGGCCGCTGAGGGGGAAGACCTATCGGGAATTCCCCGGTTGCGGCGTCGCCAAACGTCGCAGCCCCAATTATAGGATTAACACTGAAGTGTGGAGAAACGCCCATCTCTCTCTCTCTCTCTCTCTCTCTCTCTCTCTCTCTCTCTCTCTCTCTCTCTCTCTCTCTCTCTCTCTCTCTCTCTGGTTACTACTTTCTCCTGTTTCTTATTACTATATAGTTCTCTCATGCACGTGTGTGTGTGTGTAATCCTGCTTGCGAGTCTTTCAACAGTTTACGTATTGGTTCTCCTGTGACGCGCATACACACACTCTCTCTCTCTCTCTCTAAAATAGACAAGTAGACATGCATCTCTTTTGTTGTTTTATTTTATTCTTTTTCCACACCACACCCAGAGTTAAGGTGCATTTTTTTTATAGAGGTTTTACCCTGTAAGCATAATCCTCTCTCAGCTATTTAATCAGACAGTTCTTCGTCAGAAGTGTCCTCCACATTGATAATAAAAGAATCCTCTAAGCAGAACTTGTTGACGCTGTAAATAATTAATTTCTCTTGACTATGAAGGTTGCGATGGCGAGTAGCGCGGACGAGATATTCACCTTCCATCCTAAGCGACAGGGAGGAGAGGAGTGACTCGATTTGACCTGGGGATTATCAGCGGTCAGGGAGGTTGACCTCACCCATGTCCAACCTTGAAAAGTAGCAACGCTGGAGAGCAGTGGTGCTACATTTTGTGGTATCTATACAAAATCATTGTCTTCATTACACTAAAACAATATTCAAAGCTCTCTATACATCCTTATTAGAAATTTAGAGGAATACACTTTTATGACGGTTCATTAAGATGTAAGTTAATAATGAAATCGAAACATGTGCTACGATGCTTGGCGACGCCGCAGCCGGGAATCCCCGTTAGGTCTCCCCCCCTCAGTGGCCTTCATATTTGAGTCGGACTATAGTGACGCCTGGCGGCCAACAATAACAATAAACACCGCGCTTTACGATTTATAAATTTTCAATTTTTTAAATCTTAAATTGCCTTATAGTGGACTGACGTAAGTGCGAGTTTGATGTAACTCAAGACCGACGTAACCCGGGACCTTACTGTATATATATATATATATATATATATATATATATATATATATATATATATATATATATATATATATATATATATATATATATATATATATATATATATATATATATATATATATATATATATATATATATATATATATATATGTGTATATATATATATATATATATATATATATATATATATATATATATATATATATATATATATATATATATATATATATATATATATATATATATGGCCCAGCAGTGAAAAGTGGTTCAGTTGTTTGTTTACATTTTTCTGGGACTGAGATGCTTCAAGGCAGAATTTCCAAGTAGCAACTGGCCTATATGAGCTACTCTGTTGTTTATGAGTGGTCAAAGCTGTTTGAAGAGTTTCTCATAGAGAGCAATAAAGGCCAAAAATAGTAACAAAAAAATAACAACGACTTGCCGGGGGTGAAGGAGCCGCCATATTTATTTACAGTTGACAAACGCAATGAAGGCGGTAGCGAGCTTGTGTGTGACGATGAGCGGCAACAAAAGTTGACAGTCTTAATTAAGTTGACGGAAAAGTGCTAGTGTGATGCTGCCTTCACTGTTGTGTGTACATCCCACCAACCCTTGTACTTCTTATGAACCATTTTTTTTTTTTTCCAGATTATACATTTAATGTGCTTTTATTCATTGTTTTCTTACCCATTTGGGTTTATGCAATATACAGTATATATATATATATATATATATATATATATATATATATATATATATATATATATATATATATATATATATATATATATACATACATACATACATACATATACAGGCAACCCCTGCTTAACGAAAGGATTACGTTCTTAAAAAAACCTTTGTTAAGCGAAATTTTGTTAAGCAGATCAATTATAATAAGTTTAACCCCTGACTTGAACTTCCATTGAGAGTAAACAAAGCGAGAGTGCATCATAGTACAGTGAAAGGTTTAATGAAAGTAAAAATTATGAAGTTAAACATTTAGGCAGTTTAATTTCAGTCATTATAATGTACACTAATGTATGTATGTAAGTACGTAACTTTATAATGTTAATGATCTTAAATTTATGAAGGGAGGGAGAATGAATCGGGAAAGACACTAACCAGCAAGGCTTTCCATTTTATCCATTGTAGAGTCACGAGTTCAGGTGGTTCTTTTAGCTTGCAAGGAAGATACGGTCTCACCAGCCTTCTTAATAGAGTTTGCTGACTTGAAAATAGTAGAGACAGTAGATGGAGTCAAGATGGTGGCGAGCAATGGTTTTAGTTTTCTTGCCTCTCTCGTGTCTATGAATGATATACAGGCAACCTCCGTTTAACGAAGGTTCACAAACCGAGATTTGGCTACAACGAAGGTTTCATTTTACTACCATCTACTCGTTTAACGAACACCAAACTCGCTTTAAGGAAGTTTTATCCAGGTAATTTTTTCCAAGTTTGAAAGCTCTGTTGTATCACGCAAGCCGACAAGCTTTTGAATACACCAGGAGCTGCAAATACTAAGGCCTGCCTCAGGAGAAATTCTGAGACATCTGTAGAATCAAAATCAAGATCAAGATCAAGCCTCGTGGACAACATGCACCACATAACGACGTCAGCAGCAGCTCGTCTTCACTCGCTCAACTTACCACCAAAACGCCCTGCAATGTGGCCTAGCGTTCCTAAGAAGACCAGGAAGTCTCTTACTCTCGAAGTGAAGCTGGATATTATTCACAGACACGAGAGGCGAGAAAACTATAGCATTGCTGGCCACCATCTTGACTCCATATACTGTCTCTACTATTTTCAAGTCAGCAGACTATTAAGAAGGCTGGTGAGACTGTATCTTCCTTGCAAGCTAAAAGAACCACCTGAACTCGTGACTCTACAATGGATAAAATGGAAAGCCTTGTGGAAATGTGGTACATAAGTTTTGTATGCGGTACAATGATGCACCCTTTGTTTACATTCCACAGGTTGCCAGTAAGTGTCTTTCCTGTTTCACTCTCCCTCCCATCATAAATTTAAGATCATCAACATTATAAAGTTACGTACATACATACATTAGTGTACATTATAATGACTTAAATTAAATTTAACTGCCTAAATGTTAAACTTCATCATTTTTACTTTCATTAAACCTTTCACTGTACTATGATGCAGTCTCGCTTTGCTTACTCTCAGTGGAAGTTCAAGTCAGGGGTTAAACTTGTTATAATTTTACTTTCATTAAACCTTTCACTGTATTATGATGCACTCTCGCTTTGTTTACTCTCAATGGAAGTTCAAGTCAGGGGTTAAACTTGTTATAATCGGTTCACTTAATGAAGTTTTGCTTAACCCTTTCCTTCCGGCGCTTAAACTATTTTCCTGTTTGCTATGACGGCTAAAAATAGTAAACCTAGAAATTGTCAGAAAACTGTTTGAATACTAATAATTATTTTCTCTTTGTTATTCTGAATACAATGATGTACTTTGTAGCTCGATGTGACCTCTGAAAGTTCAGTTTATGCCTTATCAAGGATTCCTCCTCCTCCCGCTGTGATCCATCTTCCAGAAACAGCCCGGAGAGCAATGACACCGCACACACACACACACACTCTCTCTCTCTCTCTCTCTCTCTCTCTCTCTCTCTCTCTCTCTCTCTCTCTCTCTCTCTCTCTCTCTCTCTCTCTCTCTCTCTCTCACACTTAAAAAGGCCTTTGATAAGGTACCACACCAGAGACTGATCTGGAAACTTGAAATGGTAGGAGGAGTGCATGGCAGTTTACTAAAATGGATGGAAGACTTTTGGTAGGAAGAGAAATGAGAACAATAATTAAGGACAGACCATCAGAATGGGGATTGGTGGAGAGTGGAGTTCCACAGGGATCAGTGTTGGCACCAGTAATGTTCGCAGTCTACATAAATGACATGGTGGATGGGGTGTCCAGTTATGTGAGCCTATTTGCAGACGATGCAAAATTGTTACGAAAAGTGAGATGTGACAAAGATTGCGAACTACTCCAGGAAGACTTGGACAGAATATGGAAATGGAGCTGTACATGGCAAATGGAGTTCAACACGACAAAATGCAAGAAAATAGAGTTTGGCAAGAGTGAAAGAAGAATCAGGAGTATGTACAAGATAGGAAATGAAGACATAAAACCAGTCATGAAGAAAAAGACCTTGGGGTGACAATTACCAATGACCTATCGCCAGAGAGACATATAAACAAAATAATTGGAGAAGTATTGAACTTATTGAGGAACATAAGAGTGGCGTTCGTATATCTAGATGAAGAAATGATGAAGAAAATAATTACTGCAATGATAAGACCGAGGCTTGAATATGCAACAATACAGTGGGCTCGAACTTAAAGAAACACATAAGGAAACTAGAGAAAGTACAGAGGGCTGCAACGAAAATGGTGCCTGACTTAAGAGATTTGACTTATGAAGACAGACTGAAAAGAATGCAACTTCCAACCCTGGAAAACAGAAGAAAGGGAGACCTGATAGCAATATACAGAGTGATGATTGGCATGGAAAAAATGGATAGGGAAGATCTGTGTATGTGGAATGGAAGAATGTCGAGAGGGCATGGGAAAAAACTAAAATGGCCACTTATAGGAGAGATGTGAAAAATATAGCTTCCCTCATAGAAGGGTGGAAGCATGGAATAGTTTAGGCGTGGAAGTGGTCAGCATAAGGAATATTCATGATTTTAAGAAAAAGCTGGACATTAATAGATATGGAGGCGGGACAACACGAGCATAGCTCTTTTCCGTATGTTACAATTAGGTAAATACAATTAGGTAAATACACACACACACACACACACACACACTCTCTCTCTCTCTCTCTCTCTCTCTCTCTCTCTCTCTCTCTCTCTCTCTCTCTCTCTCTCTCTCTCTCTCTCTCTCTCTCTCTCTAAATTAACATGAAAGAATGATAGGTAATATTTTTTTTTCACTTTCCGAGTCCTCACTAATGACTTCGCCTTCTTTAGTTTCTTCGTCTAAATATTCACGGTCACTGTCTTCAAACTCAGAAGCACTGCTAAATACATATGTTCTGTCCTGCTCCATGTTATGATCTGAGATCCTTCACTCTTATCAGGATGTCTCTTCGCACTTATCATGGTGCTTTCCACCCGGCGGGTCGCTGGGGTTGCCAAGTGTCGCCCGGAGAAAGGGAAAATAGCTTAGTTAGCGCTAAATTTCCAGAGCTATAGTGACAACACTACATGTAGAAACATGCCAGACACTTTCACTCACCACCTGACTCGAGAAACCGCACTTGGAGCTCAAAATTGAGGCGCGAAAATTCTTGATTATGGGTATGATCGACATCGCTACGGACGCATTGATGCAATCGTATATATATGATTGCCGGAAGGAAAGAGTTAACGAAGGTTTTTATAGGAACATAACCTCTTCATTAAGCAGGGTTGCCTTTATATATATATATATATATATATATATATATATATATATATATATATATATATATATATATATATATATATATATATATATATATATATATATATATATATATATATATATATATATATATATTATATTTATTTATTTATATATATATATATATATATATATATATATATATATATATATATATATATATATATATATATATATATATATATATAGGTAATGTACATGCATGTGTGTGGCTGCTGAATGAATTCCAAGGTACTGTGGCACTTAATGTTCATTACAGGATTAAATAGTTGTGTTTTATTCTCAGTATATTAGACGACCCTTTAATATGGGACCCTCAAAATTTGGAAAAAAAAACTTGTCTTATACTCCAGCATATATGGTGTGAATGTATGTATGTGTGTACATATGTACCGCATTTGGTGGCTCATAAGACGCATGAGCTCATAAGATGCACCCAGTTTTGACAAACATTGAAAAAAAAAAAAAAAAAAAAGGTAAATGAGCAGATTTAAGCTCTAAACATTTGAAGACTCACATGCATTTAGATCATTATTAGATTTTAATATTTTGCATTTAGAAACTTCGATCTATGCCAGTAGGCTACACACCACTCCTGCTGTGACTTGTGAGATGTAAACATGTACCTGGCATATGGTGTTGGTAGTGACTGTGAGAGAGTCAGAGACTACAGGGATAATGATCGTAATTTTTTTATCATCATCTTTTTACATGTATACAAGATAAGAATGTTAAAAAGATAGGTGCAATTTTAATTGTATGAAAGTGTATCTTACCTTAAGGAGTAATGGCATCAGACTGAAAAATGCAGTGAAGTTTGCCTGTGTCAAGATTAAGATCATCTACACTGATCGCGTTTGTTTTGGTTACTAGTAAGTATGACCTATTATATATTGTTTCCTTGAAAGAAAGATTTATTTTGTGGTGTAGGACCTATCATCACTTTGTTTAAATCTGCGGAGATGTCTGGGGGTTTGATTTTTGAGTCTCAGTTGCCACCAAATCACTGTTTCAATACTAAACCTTGGCCTCATAGGATGCAGGATCATTGCCTGAAACAATTTTCGAAGAAAAAGGTGCGTCTTATGAGGTATCAAATATGGTATATATATATATATATATATATATATATATATATATATATATATATATATATATATATATATATATATACACATACATACATACATACATATACAGTAGAGACTCAATACTCGAACGTCTAAATACTCAAACTTTTCAATAGTTGAACGTCCACATCCATGGTTGTAAACTTAAAGGCTCCATGGCGTCCCTTCTCCCCCTCCGCCATTTGTGACTTGTGGTGCCACTGTCATTAGAATAACATTCTCCTGCATTCTATCTATAGTTTTTCATTTATAAACTTACATTAACACCAAAGGCTTATTAGCGGTGAAAATATCTAGTACTCAAACAATACTAAATTTGGTCGTTCAGAAAGCTCTGTCGTCTCCCTTCTCGCAGCTACCATTGTACCGTTTTGATGCCGTGTTACTGGTAATACCAGTATTACCGTATTAGCAGTATACCGGTATTACCATAATACCTGTGTACCGGATGGTGGTGCGCATCACTAGTCCTACGCAGTCTTGAGATAAACAACAATCTTCTGCATTCTGTCGGTAATGTTTCATTTAAAAACTTTTGATGACACCAAAGAGGCTTATTAGTGAGAGTGCAAGTGTTAGTGAGCCACAGCACTCCATTAGTTGATTAACAGGAATCACACCAAGAGAAAAGTTACAAAAGACGTTTTCATGGATGGTGACTTAACCTCTGGGGACCTCCCTCATCCTCCCCACCCTTCTCCCCTCCTCTTCTAAGTTATCCATCACCAGCCTTCACTTACGGTATGTACAAAACAAAATTGTAAAAAAATACATTGAATTTTTTATAAATTTGAGGTTTCACTAAGATTGGAACGAATTACCTGATTTATAGGTATCAATAGTCAAACTTTTTAATACTCGAACAGCCATTTGAAACTAATTAAGTTTGAGTATTGAATCTCCACCATATATATATATATATATATATATATATATATATATATATATATATATATATATATATATATATATATATATATATGTGTGTGTGTGTGTGTGTGTGAAAAAGGATATGGATAGATTGATGATTAGATAAATAGATATTCATCACTTGTAACCTTAAATAGTATCACTAACGGAAAGAACTCTTGTCAGGAAGACCAAGATGGTGATAACTTTACCTTTTATTTGCAGGTGCTAGGGAAGGTGCCAGGAGCCACAGTCACGCAGCCCACCCCTGCTCCTCGAGTGGCTCCAACATCTGTCTAAGACTTGGCACAGCTTCAACACAGTTACTGTTTAGTTATGTAAGGTAGAATCATAAGATGTAAGAGTAATTAATTTTTACAAGCAACAAAAATTTTCACTTCATATTTCACTTTCCTTTTGCATCACAAAATATTATCAGCAAAAAAATAATCATTAAGCAGCCTTCATGTTGAAGCTATGTATAAGGTATCTGTGTGCACTTTTCAGTAGGGTATGTATTAATCAATTGTCAAGTTTATAATATTCATATGAAAATAGAATCTCAATGTGAAGACATCAAGATTGCCTAAGTATTTTTATAAGAACTTAAGATATGTATGCAGATCATATGATAGCTATAATAATAATTTCCTTAAGAAAGTTTAGTCTTCAACAGACTGTTTTAACCTTTTTGAACTCAAAGCATTGTACCAGTTCTGTCTGGTCAGAGATAGTTCAGTAAAGCAGAACATCTTTCATACAAAGCTAATAATTGTTATGAAAAGTTTATATACCTAGAATGTAATTAAAAATGTTGTCAGTGATTTTGATTTGTTTTTATAGATTTTACTTTCACATCTAGCCTTGAATATTTGTATGCATAATTTATTTGTTATATTTTGCACATTGTCTCATTGACCAGAGCTGACTGTGATAGTGCCCAGGTAAACACAACACTGGCAACATGACACAGGTGAACACAGCATGGATGATACACTCCAGCCAAACTTTAGACAAATACAGGGTCTCTATAAATTCAGAGATCCATGAAAGACCTCACTCATTCCTATAACAGGTTCACAAGAGCTGATGGCAGTTGTAGTGGTGGATCACACTTTGGTCACTGAAGAGCATCCAGTTCTTGGCTGCCCCTCATCACTTATGGCTGTGATGCCTTGCAAAATAAATAATTTCATGCAGTGATTTTGGTCGTATTGTTCTGATGAATAAAAACCATAGAACATTAACCTCTGTTTTCTACTACATTAACACTAATTTTATTTACTCTCACACACACACACACATTCCATGACTAATCTGGTTCCAATCAGTAATTTAGCATTAATTTTGGCAAGTGTAATTTCTAATTTTCCTGATCCCTACAATAACCTGCCACAGGTGTGGCTCTACTTGCTGCATAAATACTGTTGGTGTTACTTACAAGAATATTAAGAAAGCTACAAGAAGCTACTAGGCCTACATGTGGCTGTCCCTAGATGATATATGCCTACTTAGTTCCATCTGTCATCCTCATTCAAAAATTTGTTCAATCTTTTGAAACTTGCAAACACAGGGAAGCCATTACAATTTATGTTCCATTTATTATCATAATCTGCAGATGCCTTGCCCTAGCCATGGTTCCACTAAATAAAAGAAGTGCATCTCATATAAAGCAAACATCATATATGATCCATAAAAGATAAAGTCAAATGTGGAAAAGCTTGCTTGATTTTCAGTTGATTTTAAGACTTTCTTTAATAATGAATTTGTACTAGTGCACATAATATTTTAAAAAGGTAGGATGATTGGAGTTTTCAGCTAAGTGTATACTAATCTAACTCATTTGCATCAAAGAAAATCACTAGTCTGGCATCCTTGAGATCCCAGTAATGTCAGATTAGTATTGATGTAATTGTGTGATCATATATATATATATATATATATATATATATATATATATATATATATATATATATATATATATACATATATATATTATAGGCATTTTGTAGTAATCAAAGAATTTTATATATATATATATATATATATATATATATATATATATATATATATATATATATATATATATATATATATAGGAGGCGGTGGCGAGTGGATAAGGTGGTGAGCGTGGGATCGGGCAGACGCTCACGCCAGAGTTCGAATCCCACCACGTACAGCCTTAAAACACTTTGCCATTTGTCGAGTGGTTTAAAGTTACCTACATGTCACCATGATACCCAGGCTCTAGGTGGTTACACTCAAGATGAGCATGGGTGGTGATATGGGCCACAGTAAAGTCCCGGGTTACGTCGGTCTCGAGTTACGTCAAACTCGTAGTTACGTCAGTCCACTATAAGGCAATTTAAGATTTAAAAAATTGAAAGTTTATAAATCGTAAAGCACAGGATTTATTGTTATTGTTGGTGGTTACCCGCCACACCGCCCGCCTCACGCTTGAATACAATAACACCCTGCCTCAGTTCCACCACACCGTCACCCCTGGCAAGTGTTATCCTACTTCTGCGTTTACTGACTCAAGTTCTTAGTATCTTGCTCAATGGCACCAAAGAGAAAACTTCTTAGTGACAGCAGTGATGATAAGAAAAGGAAAACCATTACGCTACAAGAAAAAGAGAACATAATTAAAGACATGAGAAGGGAGGCAGCAGCTGTGTGTGAGGGAGGGAAGAAGAAAATGGGAAGCCCGTTACCATGACAACGGGGAGGTTGACGACCTTGAGGGCTCACATACCCATCACAACAATAACAACTCCGGACCATTCGCCTGGGCCACACGACACTCGCAGCTGACTTGCACCGTCTGCGCCTGTCTTCTGATCCCTATTGCCCTTTCCTATTGCATTTCCTGCCCCGCTGCCCACGCTTCTACTCCCACCGCACTGCACTACACTCCCAGCTGTCCGCCCTGGGCGTCACAACATTCGACCTGCCCACCCTCCTGGCGGCCTCAGGCGTCCACCCCTCTCGGCAGCCTGCAGTCCTTCGCGTTCGTGGCCCTAATCAACAACAAAAACAAGCTTAAGTTCCATATTCCTACATAGTTGTAAATAATATAACAATATAACCTTTAACTTACCTGAATGACCATAAACAATGATTGGTTGAAAACTCGATAATATACTTTGAAATGTACGGAAACTCGAGTTACGTACAAAATTGACTTACGTCATGTTTCAGGAACGTAACTCTGACGTAAACCGAGACCTTACTGTACATATATATATATATATATATATATATATATATATATATATATATATATATATATATATATATATATATATATATATATATATATATATATATATATATATATATATATATATAATTCTTGTGATCACTACAAAATGCCTATAATATATTCTCAGGTTATCTGCATCTCTAAAGGAGAAAGCATTACTTCTCAGTAACTCAAATCTGGAATAGCTTTTTGACTACAGCTGGTAACATCATGACTACAGAATGTGATAAGTCTATGGATTGGAATAGTGCAGCACTTAATTCCTACCTCTAGCAGAATATTTTGGGTAACTGAAGCTATACACATCCTTCTCCACGCTTTATAATGGGTCACAAAGAAAAACAATTTCAGAATTTGTGTTGGTTTTCTCAGGTCTAGGGGTTAGTGATCTAAGGTTAAAAGAATAATGTCAAGGAGGCAGTATAGAAGACTGAAATGATAATATATTAGATCATAGATTACTGTTGGAAATTAAGCCAGCAACAACAAAGAAATTCTTTGAATTTATTAGAACCAAGTCTTCTGCAGGAATGGATTGCAAACATAATGCACTAAAAATTTTGAAAGAAGACTAACAACCAAAATGCATCACTCATTGTCATGAAAATCTAGTAGTTACTGCTGCCACAACACAGCTGAAACTCACACTGCTATGTAAGTAAATGGCTCAACTCTTTTCCTCAGCAATCCATATCCTATGTAAATGACTATCAGTGGCACTTTAAAATTGTGTTTGTCTTAATTTCTCTTTTAATTCTTATGAGAGAGATTGAGCAGCCCACACTATTTTACTGTAGTGGCAATTGGGTCTGGCTGGTGGCTGTGTCAACATTCTCTGTATGGGCAGCAGAGTGAGGCATGATTTGTATGCAAAAATATAGTGAAACCTTGCTAAAGCTGATAATATTCAAGAATATTCATAAAATTCGCAAATATCAAATACCAGACATAGTGTGCATAGTGTGTGTGGGCAGATTTTTTTTTTTTTTTTTTTTTTTTTCTTCCATGCATTGTTGCAATGAAGGTGAATAGTTGCCTGCTGTAATAATATTTCAGCTCCAGTTAATCATCATCATATCTAAAATGTTTCTACAATCAATACTCAAGGCATGTTTTACTGTAGCAGTTTGACTGGTTACAACTAGTCTTAACCAGCTATGTCATGTCTGAAAGAGACTAAGATATATCAGTAGTCCATTCCCTCTTCCTGACAATACTCGTATGGTTGGTAGTGCTATTTGTAACACAATTAATAATTTTGCAGTTTAGGTGTAAAATTTAATAATTTTAGCTCCATGGTATGTTTACAATTTTCAATTTGTATTTCAGTTTCTTATACTTTTTTTTATTACAACCTGCAATCACAAACTCTAAATTACTCTCTTTCTGGACTAGGCAGTCATTGTGAGTGCATAAAAATTGCTCTACTTAATGGCATGTGCCATTGACTCAGAGACTAAGGAAGAGAGGATATCACATCCATCCCTACATTCGGAATATTATCAGCAGCTAAATGAAGCGTAGAATTGTTAACTGCAGTAAGCTAATTTACTAAACACTGAATTGCTTTATGTTATGAAAGAGAGCTGCTGTATGTCTTAAGAGAGAGAGAGAGAGAGATTTTGGAGTATGAGTGGGAGGGAGGGAGGCCTACAAGTAGTGTGAAGAGGTGAGAGGCAGGGACGTGTCAGACAGTTGGATGAACACTTATGTAAAAGATCATATTTCCTCTGCCAAAGCACTTAGGAGACTCACAATTTGTTTAATCGAGAAGAAAGCTTTCATGATCATAATCAGGAAATTTTTGTAAAAAAAACCAATGGATGTTTGCATGTATTATAGGATGGATCTTTTCATGGTGCAATGAATAATTGGATGGTGTGAGTGTCTTGTTATAACCTAGTTATAACACTGAAGACTGCAGTATTGATAAGTTTTGTTTTATCCCATGAAAGGATATGAGGCCTGCTGATATATATTAATTGCACACACTTTACTTATGTCTTTTTTGAGCAATCATGAAGTCACAATTGTAGCTGTCCCACTTTATTTGAACATCACAAAAGAGTATGTGAATTCATTGCAGCCTAATGGGAAAATTAGCAATTAAAGAAGGTACTTAAGTAAACTCATTCCTCAGAGGAAGGTAATTGTAAGCTTGAGAATGTGAAAAATACAACTTGGGTCAAGGATGCAAAAAGAAGACATGCAAAAAGAAGACAAAAAAATGAAATGAATGAAAAAAAAATGTAATAGATTGAAGTCAGATGTTGCCATTAGGAAAACCAGCTAGTCTTAGTTGGTTTTAACTGAGACAAGAGATGGTCTAATCATAAGTGGTTATGTCCAATCAAAGTTGCCACTAAAATATACCTGAGATTAAAACAAAACTGTTGTCTTATGTTGAGAAGTAATGAGGGTTGGGATTTCACCATATACATTTAATCACAAGTTGTAGATGGGAAACAAGATTACAAAGATATTTGGCCATCATAAAAGAATATGGTAGATATAAAGTATTCTAGGATTAGTTACATTTATA
This sequence comes from Portunus trituberculatus, assembly GCF_017591435.1. NCBI lineage: Eukaryota > Metazoa > Arthropoda > Malacostraca > Decapoda > Portunidae > Portunus > Portunus trituberculatus. The sequence continues at coordinate 22,233,976 of NC_059300.1, forward strand.
TCCAACATCAAAATTGTACACTGAGTTAGGTAATGCCAAGTTCTAGATTGCAATTTTCAGAAATATATGTTCAGGAACCCCATGAGTAATGGTTATGACTTTTCTGTATACCTCAGTACCACAGCAGTATGTACGTATATCAGGTAAATGTATGTTTAGTTTCAGTCAGATATACCTACAGAGTCCAGGACAACCCAACACTCATACCAACTGAAATGCATACAAAAAAATTTTCGCTATTGTATTACGACCCAAACAACATTTTATCACTTTGGAAGGCCTGTTAAAGCAAAGTACACCCTTTAACCCATAAATTCCCGTGAAAAGCCCACATAGTATAAAAAAAAAGCAAGGATTCACTGTATAGTGAGTGAAAGGAAGCAGAACTCATTATTTGAATTGTTCATAAGCATAAACATTGATTTATTGTAAAAGGAAATGTGACATAAATTTGTTGGAATGTATTCTATATTGAATATATAGAAATTTGTATTTTTATTAGATTTTTTTGCCCATCTTTTCATATTTGAACTTGTTTTTCTACTTTAAACTTATTCTTTGTTGATACCAGTCTTAGTTTAGTATTAGATTTTATATATATATATATATATATATATATATATATATATATATATATATATATATATATATATATATATATATATATATATATATATATATGTATGTATGTATGTATGTATGTATAATCACTATACACATCAATAAATGATGTCACTTTGTTGCTATGACATTGATTTTGGTCAGCTAATCTTGTCATTGATAAGTAGTTAGTTGCTAATATCATATTACAGACTTTTAATCAGCAAACCGATTACTTACCTGCAGTATTTCATAATTGCATCAAGTTCCTGAGATGTTAAAGTATTTCAAGAACACAGACAGGTGAAGAAAACCTGTAACTTAACTGTTTGCAGCTGGAGAAAAAAACATGTGTTGTGGGCCTAGCACTTGTCCCCATCTCTTCCTCCCTACTGCTGCCATTGGACTCACTGAACTAGAGTCAAATCTTAATACTACTTCACTGCCATCCCCATCACACTTAGCACGGACACCTGATGAGAAGGTTAAGCAGGTGTCAAGTGTTAGCCTGTGTTGGCATAGCTATAGTTTAAACTTTATGTACAATGTAGATGTGTTGAGATAAGATTTTTTTTATTTATTTTTTTTTTTTTTAAGTTTCTGAAGTGCAAAGAATGAATGATGATCTGTATATTCATATAGTGTCCAAAGACAGTTTTTGTGGAACTACAAAGTTAGTCAGTATGAATATCTGAGATGCACTCTTAACTTAGTAGTGGAATGGCTCTTTATAATGGGTTTATGAGGTATGTTCAGTGTTTATATATATATATATATATATATATATATATATATATATATATATATATATATATATATATATATATATATATATATATATCAGATATATCAGTTACTGCACTAAACCGTGGAGTGGCATGTTGGCTTAAGTATTGCTTTTGGACCTCTTTTTTTTTTTTTTTTTTTTTTTTAAGGGGAAGAGAGTGGGCAGGATGATGGAGAAAGCTTGAAACTGAAGTTGTACAAAGATTTTAGGGATTTAGCACTGCACTAAATCACTTTTAAAGTAGAACATAGTTTTTGTGAATGAAAAAAAAAAACATGAATAGAAATGGTACAAAACCACTCAGGCAAACACAGGCCAAGACTCACCAGATAGAAAAAAAAAAAGATAATAATGATGAATACAGATAAATAACATATGCCAGATTAGAGGTCCACAAGCAGTGCATTAGCTTGGTAGTTTTTGCAATGAAGTCAAATTTTGCCAGTATGTATTGAGAAACTTGTTTTAGTAGCATTAAGTTATACTGACATTTTAATTATAGTCACAAAATCAAAATATTTGCAGAATGGGTGATAAATTAGAGGGTAATTCTGCCTTAAACAAGTTTGTCAACAGTGTATTTTCTGCTGTGAGTGCATTATTGTAGGTACTGGTATGTACATAAAGCTGCCCAACTGCATCTCGGTTTAGTGAGGGCACAGTAAATGGTCTCTGCATTGCTGCACATTTTTTTTCTTTCAGGTATTTGTATACAACTAACTGATTACTCTGAAAAATATAAGTTATAAAGTTATACTTAAATGCGAGTATGTAACTAATTGGTTAGCATGATAACATTTTTGTTATGTTTATGGATATTATAATCAGCCTTGACTTAGTAAAATAGCTACATTTCTCACCATGCTGGGATTTGCAGCCAGAATAAACACACACTTACACATTGTATCTACTTTTATGTGCTGGAATCTAAGAAAGTTATGCTTGATATATCAACTAATGTAGATTTTTACCAGGCAAATTTATTGCACAAGGCTAAGCTGGTAACTGTCTCAGACTGTCTACCTTGCCTACATCCAATCATTCTGATATAAATTACATATGGTTGGGACAAGATAATCTGTGTGACATTAAACTTTGCTGAGAGAGAGAGAGAGAGAGATAAACACACACACACACACACGGAGACGGGACCACACGAGCATAAAGCCCAGGCCCTGTAAAACTACAACTAGGTAAATACAACTAGGTAAATACACACACACACACACACACACCCGGTAGCTCAGTGGTTAGAGCGCTGACTTCAAGCCAGATGACCGGGTTCAATTCCCGGCCGGGTGGAGATATTTGGGTGTGTCTCCTTTCACGTGTAGCCCCTGTTCACCTAGCAGTGAGTAGGTACGGGATGTAAATCGAGGAGTTGTGACCTTGTTGTCCCGGTGTGTGGTGTGTGCCTGGTCTCAGACCTATCCCAAGATCGGAAATAATGAGCTCTGATCTCGTTCCATAGGGTAACGTCTGGCTGTCTCGTCAGAGACTGCAGCAGATCAAACAGTGAATTACACACACACACACACACACACACACACACACACACACACACACACACACACACACACACACACACACACACACACACTGACGAATCCCAATAGTGCCTGTATCAGATGTGGCGTTATTATTATTATTATTATTATTATTATTATCATGTATTATAATTATTACTACATTAACAAGTTTTCAGATTACTAATGTGTATTACTTTTGAAATATTTCCTTATATATATATATATATATATATATATATATATATATATATATATATATATATATATATATATATATATATATATTGGGTCATATACCTATATTTGTGTAACTCAGATACTGCAATTAAGAATTAGAATATGCCATGAAAAATAACTGTAAGTGCATGATTTAATTTTTTCTGTATTAAAGAACCCAAACCAGGTTTTAAATGATTAGAGAAACCTATATTTGAATTCTAAACGTATATTTATTGTCAAAGAGAAATAAACGGTAAATGCCTGAATTTATGATCTTCATTGCAATACCTTATATTAGTTAAACTTTATAATCTCTACTGTTATTATTACAAATTGTTCTTATTTTCACACACACACACACACATACACAAAGAAAAATGGGTTAAATTTCTAGAAGAGGAGCAAGTCATATCGAACAGATAGTTTGGGTTCAGGACAGGGCGGTCATGTGTATCAAACTTATTAAGCTTCTACTCCAGGGTTATTGCAGGACTTGAAAGCAAAGATGGATGGGTAGACACAGTATACCTGGACATTAAAAAGGTATTTGATAAAGTCCCTCATGGAAGACTTCTTTGGAAACTAGAGAACATAGGAGGACTGCGTGGAACTTTGCTTGAATGGACAAGAGATTATTTGAAGGATAGAAAAATGAGAACTGTGATCAGAGATACATACTTATCTTTGGGTAAAGTAACCAGTGGGGTGCCACAAGGGTCAGTGTTAGCCCCCATTATGTTTCAAGTTTATGTAAACGATATTCACATTGGAGTAAACAGCTATATGAATTTATTTGCTGATGATGCAAAGTTGCTAAAAGTTATCAAAACCAGAGAGGACTGTATGCTGCTACAGGAAGATTTAAATAAGATCTATGAATGGAGCAAGAAGTGGAAATTGGAGTTTAATGCCAAGAAATGTCACATAATGGAACTAGGAAAGAGTAAGAGAAGACCAGTATGGAACTATTTGATGGGAGAGGAGCAAATAACGAAGACTAAAGGGGAAAAAGATCTGGAGTGATCATACAAGAAAATCTGAGCCCTGATAAACACATAAATAAGGTATTTGGACTATCATATAGGATGCTGACTAATATAAGAGTGGCATTTCATTACATGGATAAAGATATAATGAAAAAAATCATCACAAGCATGATACGCCCAAGCCTGGAATATGCAGCAGTGGTATGGTCTCCGAGTTCTAAAAAAGATATAAGAAAACTGGAAAGGATACAGAAGATTGCTACATAAATGGTGCCGGAATTAAAGGACCTCACATATGAAGAACGACTGAAAGAAATGGGATTGCCAACTTTACAAGATAGAAGGGAACGAGGGGACCTAATAACAATGTATAAAATAGTAAATGATATTGAAAAGACAGACAAAGAAGACCTGGTGCTGTTGGCGGAAGAGGGTGGAAGGACAAGAGGACATGAAAAGATCAGGATGAGGCAGTGTGTGAAGGATGTTGGAAAAATATAGTTTTCCATACAGAACGGTGAAAAAATGGAATGCATTGGATAATGGAATTGTTGCAGCACATAGTGTGCATAACTTTAAAGAAAAATTAGATAAATGAAGACATGGAGACAGGACACTATGAGCCCCACTCAAATCCTGTACAGTACAACTAAGTAAATGCACACACAGTGCAGCCTTCATGCCGTTCACACACAGCTGAGCAGCTCGCAGAGAATAACTACAAAAGGAGTTGGAGACTGGCCTAGATGTATGTACAGTGGGGGAGGGGGCCATAGGTTCTCCTGTCTCCAAATTAAGTAAGTATTGGATCATATATGCGGAAAGAATAACAAGAGGGTGATGGAACAGAGTAGTGCTGCCAGGCGTATGGCGGAATCAAAACATACGCCATCATGTGAAATCCAATGGTACATAGAAACTCCTGTTGGTCTAAGAAAACTAACAGATGATATTATGAACAAGGATTTCTCGAGATTCAGGGACGAATGAGGTAATACAAGAAGGCTAATCAACGTAGAAAGGGAATTAAGGTATATGAAGGAGATGATGTCAAGCCTAATGGACAAACAGGACCGACTGATAGCATAAAACATAGACCTGAAATTGAGATTAGCAGAATGTGAGAAGGTCAGTGCAATAAATCAGGGACTGAAAGAGGAGATACAAGAAATAAAGAAACAAAATGACGTACTAAAAGCCATATGCTAAGTTTACGAAAGCTCCTTAAGGAGCTTGCAGGTTAAAGTGCAGGACAGGATTGTGGACAGTACAGAAGGTGGATTGGGGGAAAACAAGCTGAAGGAACTACAAAATGAATGGAAGCAGGAGCAAGAAGAGGAAAAACTAGAATTTTCAGAGGTTGTAAAGAGCAGAGGTGGGCGCGTTACTGGATATCGGGTAGTTCGGTACTGTTCCCCCGGACCTCGAAACACAGATAGTCTGTACCTGTACTTCCGCGCCTAAAATATTTTCCCTTGGTCCGGTATCGCACCTCTGTACCTCTGGTACCATACCCAAACTATTAAAGGGCGCCCGAAAAATCTAGTCCGCACCTCAAAAAATAAAACAAAATACAAGTCAATAATACATCAGAGCTCCATATATATATATATATATATATATATATATATATATATATATATATATATATATATATATATATATATATATATATACTGTAGTAGGTCAAGGTCATTGTCATGTCAAGTTGTCCAAACTAACCCATCAACAAGGCTGGAAGAAGAGGATAAGGTATACAGTGATTTGTATATGATGAGTGATAAATGTAAACATGTAAATATCTATTGTAAGAGTTGATCTTTCTATGTGAAACTAACGGCGAGTAATGAGACAGAAGCCCTGAACCAGGACCTCGAGGACAGGAATGAATGAATAAGTGAGCAGATTGAGAGAAACACGAACCGGGGGATTGCCACGTGTGAACCCACCCTGAGGCAAATACTGAGGACTTATATACCAGGTAAGCGCAGCGGTCTGACACACCCAGTCATCAAGCTGGCCAGACCTGTTAGACAAGCTAGACTCTCTCTCTCTGCTCTGCAACGACCCAGAAATGGTGAGTAACTAGAAAGACCTGGAAAACAGTGAAGTGATCGAGTGGGTAAGAATAGTGATCAGTGACGAAGGTTTGATTGGAAAACTTTGGTACTGTGTTATAGTGTGAAGGAGGAGAGTGAGGTGTCAGGAGAGATGTAGGAGCACCACCGTGTGATGGGGAACTTAAGTGACGCCGGACAAGGCAGATGATGGTGCCCGGCCTGTGATCACCCCCATTCAGGTCCCGTTTTTTTCCCCGTGACCAAGTCATCGGGATAGAGTTGTCGGTTGCAACCACCAACATAAGGAAAGGAGGAGCGAGGAAGTGAGAGGATTTATTTACAATTAGCCATCCAAGCCTGGGGGGCAACGGGTCAACCAAAGGAAGGAGAGGGACGTGTGGAGAATACAAGGGAATAGACGCAACGGAGGATCATCGTTTGGAAGGAAATACGGGAAGATTGATTGTGACAGTAGTCAACAGAAGGAAGGAGAAGGACGTGTGGAGAAGACACGGGAATAGATGCAACAGAGGATCACCGTTAGGAGGGAAATACAGGAAGATTGATTGTGACAGTGGCTAGGTCGCCCTGCTAGATTGTGCAACTACTATATTGTGGAGAATATATGGATGTACATAGTATGAATCTGTGGGTCATTCATCCTAGATAGTTTTCCCAGTTTTTGCTATCTCAAAAATTGGGTGGTGGCAGCTAAATCAGAAGGATAAAGTAAAAATTTTGTATATATATATATATATATATATATATATATATATATATATATATATATATATATATATATATATATATATATATAACAAAATGGGGATTATGTATTTGTTGTAATGTATTGTATGTATGGTTAGCAGTAACTGGAAGTCATTGTAACATTATTATTATTATTATTATTATTATTATTATTATTATCATCATCATCATCATCATCATCATCATCATCATCATCATCATCATCATCATCATCATCATCATCAGAGAGAGAGAGAGAGAGAGAGGAGCACGCTTAGACCTGAATGAATGACGTCACTCAAATGGCGGGAAAATATGCCTGACTGCTCAAAACTGCCAAAAGTAATGCTATGGAGTGCGGACTGTCGTCTTTATTTATTTTTTTTCCTTGAAAATCTCAGGTGTGGAAGAATGGATTCAAAATTTTGCTTTTCTGCACCTGTATGAGGTGCGGAGGTACAGACTTAAAATTTTGTCTTTCCCCACATGTCTCAGGTGTGGAGGTACGGACTTAAAATGTCACCTTTCTGTACCTGTTACTTCTGCACTTTTGAACATTTTTCCGCACTTCAGACCTCCACACCTCGTTTGGTGGTCCGCAGGTACAGAGGAGCAGAGGTCCGGACAGAAGTATGGAAGTGCCCAGCTCTGGTAAAGAGACAAAGTCAGGAGAACACAAAAGTCGCCGTAATTGAAGTTATTAAAGAGAAAGAAGATCTGATGCGGGATACTATGGACAAGAAAAAAGGCTTCTTGATTTTTTGGATGAAGGAAAAGAAAAATCCAAATAAAATCACGAGAGAACATGAAGAGAGAGGATTGGCCAAAACTGTTATCAAAAGAGTACAAGACAGCACACAAGAATAAGACAAAGAGGTGGAGGAAGTGATCAGGTTAGGAAGATACAGGAGACCAATGAAAGTGAGAATGAGATCCCAAGTGGATGTAGAAGAAATTATGGCTAGCAAAGGGAAGCTGGCCAATGATACTGAACACAAGGATATATGGATAAAAAGAGATATGAACTTAGAGGAGAGGGAAAAGGAGAAAGTGCTAAGTGAAGCTAAGGAAAATAACAAGAAAAGGACAGAGATAGAGAAGAAGAATTTTTACTGGAGGGTTCTGAATATGAGACTAAAGAAGTGGTACCTAAGGAAGAAAGAGGAGGTCATGGAGGAGGCAAGAAAGTAAGAGTGACTTATACTAATATAGATGGGTTGTTATCAAGCATATTGGAAGTTAGGGATTATTTGAAAGAGAAAAAAGGCTGATGTAATGTGCATTGTTGAGAGGAGGGATCCATGTCAACATTAAAGAGGAGGGATATAATACCTGGAGGAGAGACAAGAAGGATAAAGGGGGAGGAGGAGTGCTAATAATGGTTAGTGATAATAAATGTGTGGAGGATGTGCAATATGGTGAGGACAAACTGGAAGTAATGGGAGTAACAATCAAAACAGAAGATTTGAAGAAGAGAAAAATTATAGTTACATATGTTCCACCAAAGACTAATACATGGGGATCAGAAGAACATAAAGATATGCAAAGAGAGGTGATAAAGTGCTTAGATAACATGATAAGAAGAAATAGAAGAATACTTTTAGTTACAGACTTTAACTGTAAAAAAATAAACTGGAGAGAGATGGAAGTAATGGATAATGCTGGGCAGTGGAGTGAGAAAGTGTTACAGTTGACTATGGTTAATGCAATGGACCAGTGGGTGGAGGAGTCAACAAGGTACAGGGGAAGAAGAACCATCGTTGCTTGACCTTGTTTTCACAAATAAACCAGAGCCCCCTCCAATCATACAATACCTTAGTCCAATGGGAAGAAGTGATCATGTGACATTAGAGATGCAAATTCAGGAGGAAGATGAGATAAGTTACAGAGAGACTATAAAGGAGAGAGATTAAATTATGCAAGAGCAGATTTTGAAAAATTAAGGATCTATTTTGCTGATATTGAGTGGAGTAATATTATGTACAGAAAGACAGTACAAGGAAATATGACATATTCTTACAGAAATATAATGAAGGAGTAAAAAAGTTTGTACCTGTTTATAGAGTTCAGAAAAATACATGCTTGGTACAATGCTAGATGCATACAAGCAAAAAAGGCAAAAGATAAAGCATGGAAGAAACTTATAAAGCAGAGAAATGACTATAACAGACGGCAGTACAAAGATGCCAGAAATGAATATATTAGAGTAAGGAGAGAGGAAGAAAGAAACTTTGAGAAAGATGTAGTGAATAAAAGCAAAGATGAACCCAAACTTTTCTACAAGTTTATAAACGGCAAAACAAAGAATAAGGAAACAATTGAAAAAATAATTAAAGAAGGGAAGACATACCAAACAGAGAAGGAAATGTGTGAAATAATGAATGAGAGCTTCAAAACGGTGTTCACTGCAGAAGATGATTTCACAGAACCTAATAGGACATGGGATTACCAAGGATTACAGGAGATTGCAGTGCACAAAGAGGATATTGGAAGATTATTGGATAAGTTGGAAGTCAGAAAAGCAATGGGGCCAGATGGTGTATCAGGATGGGTGTTAAAAGAATGTAAAGAGCAACTCTTGGATCCAATTTCAGAAATAATTACAAGTTCAATAATGAAGTGAAAGTTCCACTAAAATGGAAGAAAGCCAACATAATACCAATATTTAAAGAAGGAAAAGCAACTGAACCACTAAATTACAGACCAGTGTCACTTACAAGTGTCTTAGGGAAGTTATGTGAAATAATTATCAAAGAAAATGGGTTAAATTTCTAGAAGAGGAGCAAGTCATATCGAACAGACAATTTGGGTTCAGGACAGGGCGGTCATGTGTATCAAACTTATTAAGCTTCTACTCAAGAGTTATTGCAGGACTTGAAAACAGAGATGGATGGGTAGACACAGTATACCTGGATATTAAAAAGGCTTTTGATAAAGTCCCTCATGGAAGACTACTTTGGAAACTAGAGAACATAGGAGGACTGCGAGGAACTTTGCTCGAATGGACAAGAGATTATTTGAAGGATAGGGAAATGAGAACTGTGATCAGAGATACATACTCATCTTGGGGTAAAGTAACTAGCGGAGTGCCACAAGGGTCAGTGTTAGCCCCATTATGTTTCACATTTATGTAAACGACATTCACATTGGGATAAACAGTTATATAAATTTATTCACTGATGATGCAAAGCTGCTAAGAGTTATCAAAACCAGAGAGGACTGTCTGCTGTTGCAGGAAGATATAAACAAGATCTATGAGTGGAGCAGGAAGTGGAAATTGGAGTTTAATGCCAAGAAATGTCACATAATGGAACTAGGAAAGAGTAAGAGAAGACCAGTATGGAACTATTTGATGGGAGAGGAACAAATAATGAAGACTAAAGAGGAAAAAGATCTGGGAGTGATCATACAGGAAAATCTGAGCCCAAAAACACATAAGCAAGATATTTGGACTATCATATAAAATGTTGACTAATATAAGAGTGGCATTTCATTACATGGATAAAGATATGATGCAAAAAATCATCACAAGCATGATACGTCCAAGGCTGGAATATGCAGCAGTGGTATGGTCTCCGAGCTCTAAAAAGGATATAAGAAAATTGGAAAGGATACAGAAGATTGCTACAAAGATGGTGCTGGAATTAAAGGACCTCACATATGAAGAACGACTGAAGGAAATGGGACTGCCAACCTTACAAGATAGAAGAGAACGTGGGGACCTAATAACAATGTATAAGATAGTAAATGATATTGAAGAGATAGACAAAGAAGACCTAGTGCTGTTGACAGAAGATGATGGAAGGACAAGAGGACATGAAAAGAAGATCAGGATGAGGCAGTGTGTGAAGGATATTGGAAAATACAGTTTTCCACACAGAATAGTGGAAAAATGTAATGTGCATAAGTTTAAGGAAAAATTAGATAAATGGAGATATGGAGTCAGGACACTATGAGCCCCGCTTGAACCCTGTACAATACAACTAGGCAAATACACACACACCGGATTTTATAGTGGTAACCAGAACTAGGCACGACTTTAATTTTCTCAGATACAACTTTGACTTTGCAACTTTTGCATTTGGATCTGGTGGAACTTCAACTTTGCACCTCTATTTTTGGGTGCCAGTATGACTTGCGACTTAGCAACTGCAACTTTACTCCCATTGCAACTCTGCTAAATTACAAAGTAAACATTTGCACTATAACAGTAACATTCTTTTATAAGGCAGAGAAACATGTTTTTTTTTTTTTTTTTTTTTTTTTTTTAGTTAAAACATAACCTTTACTAACATTTGCAGGTCATCCTCTAAAGGGCTATCACACTGGACTACCCAAGGGCTCATAAGGATCCAAAAGAGGCCACGAAGATCTATGGATCCTTATGAGCCCTGGTGTAGTCCTGTGTGGGTATCACAGGCGTGGTAGCTGGCCGGTCTTCCTCAAGAAAGCACAAGTAAGGCGAAGGACAGCAGGTTGCCAGGAGGGGTGGACGCCTGAGGCCGCCAGGAGGGTGGGCAGGTCAAGTGTTGTGATGGCCAGGTCGGAGAGCCAGGAGGGTAGTGCAGTATGTTGAGAGTGGAAGCGTGGGCATTGAAGCAGGAAATGTTCCATGGCCTCAGCGGTAGTCCTACACCAAGGACAGAAGGGTTCACGAGACAGACGTAGATGGTGCAAGTGAGCACTGAGTGTGGTGTGGCCCAGGCGGAGGCAGGCAATGGCTGATGTGCCTTGCGCTACTTCCCGTGACTGACTGACTGTTTGAATCTTGTAACGGCGCTCATCCTCCCCCGCTGATGGACGCCCCCATCCCTCACCCCCTTACTACCTGCGACCTGCACTCCATCTGTTAGAAGCTAAGCCCCCTAATCAATTCCTCCAGCCTGTTCATTGAACCCATATATCTTTATAGAATCCTTTGTTCAGCCTGTCGCCGTCTTTCACTCATCGCGGGCCACCTACTAGCTCTGCACTGCACCACTACCGCCGCCGGTTACAACCCAGCTGTTCTTAACCCACTGCCGCCGCCATGTTCCACCAGTGTCTTGGCACCACCACTGCATTTCGCCTCACTCTCTACATGGCTTCATCATCACAGTTTCCACACCGTCGCTAGCTCCATGCCCAACAGACATCCCAACAACAGGCACCACTCCAAGCTGCCTGTTGAGCCTCACCCAGATGTTTCCAATGGCGCATCGCCATGCTGGCCCATGTTGTGCTGCCCTCTGCCTTGCTCTACACCATGCTGTAACTGCAAGTCCTCCACTTCCAGTCTTACTCTACCAAGCTCCATGACACAACATGTCACGCATCTCAACGTCCAAGCTGCCAGAGCCGACCCAACATACTTATACCATCTCAAGCTGGTCAAGCCCGATGCACCAAACAGCTGCAATCCTCACCACACTATGCTGTCATAATCAACACAACCGCTGCTCAACCATCACAGCTACCACGCTTGACACCCTCATCAGCACAACAAATTCATGGCTCAGCTGATGGCACGAGACACTGCAAAGGCACACCAGCAGACCTGATGCACAAACATGGAAGCCACACCACATACACTGGGACAGTAACAGCAAAATCTCGTTACTCCTCCTTCATCACTAGGGGACAAGTATTGTAGTATACCCTAAAACTCACCCATTTTCTTCCATACCCATTCTGTCCCATGTTCTCTTCAATCACTCTACATGTCACAATTTACACATTTCTTAAAACTATGTCTACTTACTGCTCGTTTCTTTCGCTTTCCTTCACAAGCACAACACACAAATCTTTTTCCTCTTCATTTCTTCACACACTTGCACCTAACAGACAAATACGTACGTGAACACCAGTACCATAATGCCATATGTAATGTTGCAATATCATGTATGTGTTCTGTTAGTTTAATGACCTCTGTGATGGTTTTTGTCAATAAACCATCAGAAGGCAGGTGAGCATGGTGATGGACAGACGGAGTCGCTCTGCACTCCGCTGCCTTGCCCGGCCACTCCTTGTACCATGTATTTTCGCTGTATCACGCTAGTGAACATGATGGATTATAGTGACTCCGCGAACAGTGTGGGGAAGAGGACAAGAGACTTCTCTCCCTCAATGTCCCCTGACAAGAACCTAACAGACAAGAAGGCCGCCCTCGAACCCATGCGTGACCTGCTCAGGGACTGGGGCAGCAACGAGGAGCTATCCTCGCCAGGCGCCGCCTCCCTCCCTCACTTGGACGGCTCCCCACTCGCCCTGTCCTCGGCCATCAAGGAAGAGGAGCACCATCAGCAGCAAGAGGATGACACCCAACCCTGCAGATGGAGGTAAGGCCAAACCTCCAGGGAGAGTACATCCTCACGCCTAGGGATGAGGCCTCCGCGGCGCTCTTCCGCTGCCTCGCCGAGGTAGGGAACAGAGTGCTGCTTCGTGAGCCCAGCGAGAGGAGGCACAGGGTGGTGCTGGAGCACTATCCGCTCGACCTCCCCCTCGATGCTAAGCGCCTGACCTCCTGGAGGAGCAGGGAGCCCACGCAACAGGTGCTAGTCATGTTGGTGGGGCCGCCGCCCAAGAAGCTGGACCTCGGCAGCTGGGATAGATACCACCTGCGCCCATACAAAGGTGAGCCTGTCAGGTGTTTCAAGTGCCAGCATTTCAACCACCTGGAGGCGCGGTGCAACCACGCTGAGAGGTGCGGCGTGTGCAGCCAGCTCCACGCCACGGAGCTGTGCATTGACCGCCTCAAAGCCAAGGAGGCGACCACGCCCAGGTGCCCCAACTGTGGGAAGGCACACCACACGTGAAACCCGCGGTGCCTCGAAAGGCTCCGCAAGCTGCCCCAGTCCCATCGCCAGCAGCCGGAGGGACCCCGGGATCCGCCAAAGAGGCGACAACGGTGCCGCCGAGGGGCACCATGGGGCCTGCTCCATCAACAGACCGAACAGCAGCTGGGTGCCCAGCTCGGGCGGCAGCGGCAACAACCCCTTCAGGAGGCACCACGCGGGCAGCAGCAGCTGCAAAAGCCCCAGCAATACCCATGTAGCCGGCGCCAGCCACAGCAGCAACAGCTGCAGCAACCCTCCTCTCCTGCCCTGCCCCTAATGAGGTCAGCGTGGGACCAGCGACAGGTCCCTAGGGACCCTAACCCCTCATCCTGGCTCGCCACAGGCCACAGGTGTCCCCTCCTCCCCCCCCCCACCAACCCGAACAAGGGAGATTAGGACCTCGCCCCGCCAGACACACCGGCAGCTGGAGCCAAGGAAGAGGCAGGTGGCATGGTACGCCACTGCCACCGCCTACCAGCCGCTCGACGCCTCCCTGCAGTTCCCCAGGGCATACAGTGTGTTGCTGCACTGCATCAGGCTGGGTTTCTGCACGAAGGAGGAGCTCTATGACGACTTCGAGGGGCAGGAGTGCGAGCACTGTGGGAGGCAGAGTCGCTACCCGCTACTACACTACCTCCTGTCATGCCCCGCCACAGCCGCCCTCAGACCACCGCCGCCCCTACCCATCCAGCCTGCAGCCGGCGGCCTCCTCAGCAGACGTGAAGCCAGGGTGGCCCATCTCATCTGCCACACGCCCACGGAGGCGATGCTACAGGTGCTCAGGGCGGCACGTCCTCCCCACTGATCTGGCCTGACTTGCCAGCGTCTCTCTCCACCACAACATGAAGGCAGCGGCACCACAGCCCGCTGCACCCACTGTGACCACACAACACTACAACCCCCACTGGCGGGCTGATGCCCAATTTGTATACCATTTGTATATGTAATGTATATAAATTTATACAATAAACCTATAAATAACTTGTCAACAAACAATGAGAAAGAAAGGTACTCATTTTGTTGCTTACTCTTAGGAAAAACCATATCACCTATAGTCTGACTGGGCTTAATTTACAGCTGTGGTGGGGCGAGGGTAGCTCTACAGTGCTGCCACGTTTCCAAAAAATGCGATGTGAAATGGAAGTTATTGGTATACAAGGCATCGCAAATACCATCAATTCAGATGTATAAGATTTCAACTTGTGTATATAGATGGCTGAATCAACAGTAACCATCATATGCATAAAAAAACTATATAGTACCATACAAACATGGCATACATATTCAACAGTGTTGCTGATATCAACTGTAGTAACTTATAATGGTACTTAGCATATGTTTAGAGTGTGTAATAATATCAGCGTTACAGATATAAGATAATGAGCATGGAAAAAAGAAATAATCTATTATCCAAAGTAAAAAAAAAAAATAGTAGAAGTCTTGTGAGTGGCGGCAATACTGATGAACCCAGCCTGGCCTGGGTTCCCAGGCCAAATAGCCTCACCTTGTAGTACCAGATGTTGCTATAATTATAAAATAAAATGCTCACTTTTACTGGCTTTTACAGTAATTTCAAGGATGAGGCATAATCGCATTCATAATTCGTAAGCCAAGCTAATGTGTAGTTTCTATTTTTACAAAATAGTAGGTATATGCCAATACCTAAGTGAAAAAAAAAAGCATTATTCACTTGCGAGCGGCAACTCTTCCACACCCAGGTGGTGGCCTTGACACATTGCTGGTGGCAACGTGACTGATCTCGTGCCACTCACTTATATATATATATATATATATATATATATATATATATATATATATATATATATATATATATATATATATATATATATAAACGACTTACTAAAGAATCAAAGGTAAGCAGAGAGAGAGAGAGAGAGAGAGATTGATTGATTGATACATTTATTGTTGAATTAATAA
Organism: Portunus trituberculatus; assembly: GCF_017591435.1. Taxonomy (NCBI): domain Eukaryota; kingdom Metazoa; phylum Arthropoda; class Malacostraca; order Decapoda; family Portunidae; genus Portunus; species Portunus trituberculatus. The sequence continues at coordinate 22,249,657 of NC_059300.1, forward strand.
ATAATTACAACAAAGGAGGAGGTTAAAGTATCATAAAAATAACTTTGGACAGTATACACAACAAGAATACAAGTATTTTAATATATAAATACACATATTGCACACCTTATTGCCTAAGACATCCTACAGTCTGGGAGCAAACTGAGGATATTTCCTGAGTATATCCCCGAGGGTGGCAGAGTCTAGGAGATGGTCAATGAGGCTGTACAAGTCATGCGGAGGCCTAAATTTAGCAATGAGAGGACATTCCATGATATAGTGGTGCAGAGTGTGTCCCCTTGGTGTAGCACACAGCACACACCAGGAGAAGCACTGACTTCCTAAAAGTAGTTGTAGCCTAATCTGAGCCTCATTGCCACCCTGTCATGTGATGCAGTGTGTCTCCCGTAGGTGTAAGCACAGCTCTGGGAGACACGTGCATAGTGAAAACTAGTGCTACTGCCCCTATGGCAACAAAGCTCCAACTGATCACTAATGCTACTTTGTACAAAGTCCTTAATGCTACTCTTAACATAACCCAGAGTGTACTCAGTGCCAGGGTCCACTGTGTCATCTTGTAAGGCACACTGAGCAAGGTGGTCTGCTTTTTCATTTAACGAGATACCCACATGAGAGGGTATCCAGATGAAATGGACCGTGGCACCGGCACCTTCTAGGGCGTGGATGAGATCAAGACACTTACTTATTAACTAGATCACAGTCCATGGGGGAGGTGGATTGAAGGGCATACAATACAGCCTGACTGTCAATAAAGAAATATACATTCTTATGGAGAGGCGCCGCAATGTGGAGCGCCTCCAGTACAGCATACAGTTCTGCTCTAGTGTAAGACATGGGTGCAGGGAGCTGCCTCAGTATCAGTGTAGAGACTGGCATAGATGTAGTCACGGATGAACAGCCCACATCCAGACCTGCTGCCATTGACTGACCCATCACAATAAACATGAATAGCCTGAACATGTGGGTACTTGGACAATATAATCATGAACATGTCTTGCAGCACATGAGGGAGCTAGTCCATCTTGGGCTGATGCAGTGAGTGAATGTCAACACTGACACGGTGAGGGTTCCAGGCGGGTTGCAGCAGTGACATAACAACGTTAATACAAGCCTCAGCTACACCTACACTTGTCAGTACTCCCAAGATCTTCCTGAGGTATGGTGTTGTAGGAGTGCAAGGATCATGATACAGGGGGGCCAGTGATCCCTTCAGAGAGTCAGAGCCTGTGCATAGCATCCGACTAATTTCCTGTACCCTACACATAATACTCGGCAGGTGCAGTTCAGCTTTGAGGACTTCAATCTGTGCAATCCTGGGGCATCCCAAGATTATCCGCATGGCTTCATTCTGTACAAGCTCCAGGGGATGGAGTTGGGTGGCACTAAACTGTATTAAAACAGGGGCGGCATAATCAATAAGGGACCATATGACAAATATATAGAACATTCTTAGGACTGGAATGCCCACCCCCAGGCCCCTGTTGGCTAGCAGCCGAAGTGGTGCTAGCCGTGGCAGACAGAGGTCTTGAACATAGTGGACGGCTTGAAGATACTTCCTAAAGCTCATCTGAACACCCAGGTACTTGTGTATGTGAACTCTAGGGATGGGAATGTTATTCACAGTGGGCAGCTGAGAGACCTTCCCTTTAGCTTGAAATTTTGTTTTACATTCATTAATCACTAATCCCATTTGGACACACAACGCTGCCAGTTGTGACAAAGCAACCTGGAAAATCCTGGGTGTGGGGCATTGGAGGAGTATGTCATCAGCATAGATGAGGACCTGGGTGCCCTGCAGAAAGGAACAGCATGCAATTTTGTCCATTAAAACATTGAAAAGCATTGGACTAAGGACTCCACCCTGTGGTGTTCCAAGCTCAAAAACTTCCTCAGAGGAGACTGCACCTTGAAACCAAACCTGTGCTGTTCTATTGTACAAATAGTCCCTGATCCATCCTAATAATCTACCTTTGACAACTTTGAGAATGAGTTCCTCCATAATAACATCTTTGTTGGCCCTGTCGAAGGCACCCTTGAGATCAACGAAAGCTCTGCAGGTAGCATCTTTATTTATAAGACACTCAACAAAACAATGACTTGTAGAGTGACTTTTTAGGAAGCCATGTACATTACCAGAGAGTACATGGCCCACCTTGTATATAAGTCTGTTCAATATTACCCGTTCCATCATCTTACACAGACAGCTGGTGAGAGAAATAGGGCGAAAGGTGCCATCACCTTTGGGTATTGGGATGACGATGGCTGTTTTCCAAGAGCAGGGAAGCTTGCCTGCAGTGAAAGACATGTTAAATAAATCCAAGATAGGGTTGTCTACCTTTACCTCCAGGAGAGCATTGAGGATATCATAGGTGATGCCATCCTAGTCTTATTTAGGATTGGGTTTAGCACACCGGTATGAGAAGACTGCCTAATAGCTCTTATTGGACTAGATACGGCGGGACTTGCTCCTGTTTGAGCAATATGAAGGGCAGCGATCCTCATAGGAGACACTTAATACCAAGTTATTAATCATTAAGATTATAAATGCAACTATAACACACATAGATAACAGAGACCGAAGGCTTACTGTCTGACAGACAGATTGTATTGGTACTGTCTTTTGGGGAGAGAGAAGGTAGCCAGCCATGAATTAAAAGAAAAATATTAAAAAACTAAATTCTATTGCTACGTCATCAGAAAATTTAACACAAATTTGTCACTCCAATTGGTAGAGGAAGAATGGAGCTGTTCGGAAAAATGTCTTTCATTAATGTAATGTCAATAGTAAGGCCAATCAAATCCCTTTTAATTACGTCTGCGCCAGTCATATTATGATGACTTCCAATAATTTTAAACCTGTGAGAGATGAATGCATTATGTTCCCAGAGTACCATCTCGTTCTTCATCTGAGTAGGTTAGTTGCGTGGCTTGCTCCTGTAAAATTAACGTAACTTTTATATGAACATAGTGTTTATACACATGTATTATTTAATCACTTATACAGTACTATCTCGTTCTTCAACCGAACAGACAGCAGCGATTACCCTCTCTGTGCTGATATACATGCATGTGTTTTTTAGCCTAACGTTTAGTGAAAATAGGAGAAAAGTGATGTTATTACATTGGCAGTGGTGATGAAAGAACGCATGGTAGGGGAAGGTGTCACCATTCAGTACATTTATCTCCATAAACAGTGCATTGTATAGGCCCAAGCACTAGTTAAATTAGTTTTCTTATGGAACTATGATGTGATCGAGTTGCGCGTGCCGCCGCCAGGTGTGAAGAGTCAAGTGTAATGAGGCTGTGTGAAGTCGTGGGTTATACTATATGTAATTATTTTTTTCTTGTATTTATTTTGTAGTGAGTGATGTACCCTCTTCTAGTGAACTGGGCTGTAAATCGAAAATGACGTGATTGTGGGGAGAAATTTCTCTTGATGTTATTCCATCAGACTATTTATTTATTTTTTCTCTCTCTTCTAATTGAATTTATTTAAATGTATTGTGAATTATTATTCATGTGATAACAATTTAGATTAAACCAATGCCTTTAAGCTCAGCTACCGCTACCATTTGGAAAATAAAAACTAAAACTGAAAATCTTCATAATCTTTTTCTTATATATTTTACCCCGCATTACATACATGAACATGTAGCCTATATTTACATGTGTACATACATGACCTTGTTCAGTCATATGTTTGCCCCAAAGACAGCTTTCCACCTCCCATCCAAGTCCACCAAAGCTGGAAAACACTGTATTATCTCATTTGTGTGTATGATGTACCGTCTAAATCTTCGTGCCACGGTATGTCACGACTATTACGAGTCTTTTTAAGATCATAAATAGGCAGCCTTGAAACATGGACATAAGACGAAAAATAAGAAGCGTAACTCGGGCATTCTCATGTATTTTCAATGGGCGGTCGGTGATATTTTCGGTGTAAGGGGGGTAGGGGCAGCAGCCGACCAATAGCGCGCTAGCTTCACTTTTGTGACGTCATACCGCCTTCTGTTATTCAACCTCCTTGGGACTATCCGATATCCAGTAACGGCTAGCACCACTTCGGCTGCTAGCAAACGGGGGTCTGGGGGCTGGCATTCCAGTCTTAAGAATGTTCTATATATCTGTCATACGGTCCTTTATTGCTCATGCCACTCCTGTTTTAATACAGTTTAGTGCCACCCAACTCCATCCCCTGGAGCTTGTTCAGAATGAAGTCATGCGGATAATCTTGGGATGCCCCAGGACTGCACAGATTGAAGTCCTCAAAGCTGAACTGCACCTGCCGAGTATTATGTGTAGGATGCAGGAAATTACTTGTCGCACAGTTAGTCGGATACTATGCACAGGCTCCGACTCTCTGAAGGGATCACTGACTCCCCTGTATCATGATCCTTGGACTCCTATAACCCCATACCTCAGGAAGATCTTGGGAGTATACTGACAGGTGTAGGTGTAGCCGAGGCTTGTATTAATTATGTCACTGCTACAATCCGCCTGGAACCCTCATCGTGTCAGTGTTGATATTCACTCTTGCCTCAGCCCAAGAGGAACTGGCTCCCTCATGTGCTGCAAGACATCTTCATGACTAAATTATCCAAGTACCCACATGTTCAGGCTATTCATGTTTATTGTGATGGGTCAGTCAATGGCAGCAGGTCTGGATGTGGGCTGTTCATCCGTGACTACATTTCTGCCAATCTCTACACTGACACTGAGGTTTCCAGGCGGCTCCCTGCACACATGTCATGTCTTCCACTGGAGCAGAACTGTATGCTGTACTGGAGGCGCTCCATATTGTGGCACCTCTCCATAAGAATGTATATCTTAATTGACAGTCAGGCTGCATTGTATGCCCTTCAATCCACCTCCCCCATGGACTGTGATCTAGTTAATAAGTGTCTTGATCTCATCCACGCCCTAGAAGGTGCTGGTGCCACGGTCCATTTCACCTGGATACCCTCTCATGTGGGTATCCCGCTAAATAAAAAGCAGATTGCCTTGCTCAGTGTGCCCTAAAAGATGACACAGTGCATGGACCCTGGCACTGAGCACACTCTGGGTTATGTTAAGAGTAGCATTAAGGACTTTGTACCTAGTTGCATTAGTGATCAGTTGGAGCTTTGTTGCCATAGGGGCAGTAGCACTAGTTTTCACTATGCACGTGTCTCCCAGAGCTGTGCTTACACCTACGGGAGACACACTGCATCACATGACAGGGTGGCAATGAGGCTCAGATTAGGCTACAAATACTTTTGGGAAGTCAGTGCTTCTCCTGGTGTGTGCTGTGTGGTTTGTGCTGCACCAAGGGGACACACTCTGCATCACTATATCATGGAATGTCCTCTCATTGCTAAATTTAGGCCACAAGGTCAACATGATTTGTATAGCCTCATTAACCACCTCCTAGACTCAACCACTCTCAGGGATATACTCAGGGAATATCCTCAGTTTGCTCCCAGGCTCTAGGATGTTTAGGCAATAAGGTGTGCAATATCTGTATTTATTTATTTAAGTACTTGTATTCTTGTTATGTATACTGTCTATTGTTATATTTTTGATACTCTTTGCCCAGGGGGTGGGTGGCAAAGTCCATCCTCCTCCTTTATTGTATTTATTTATTAATGCAACAATAAATGTATCAATCAATCAATCAATCACTCCCAGCTCTGCCTAATATACATGTCCTTCCCGGTAAAAAAAAAAAAAAAAGGAGGAATGGTACCGTTAAGGCGGGTTCACACTTGTCAATATGCGACTGGAATTGCAAGCCGCTATAAGTATCGACAGAGCTTTTTAGTTGAAACACGTTCACATATAGCGATTGGGAAGTATCGGTTAGCTGGCGGGAAATGAGTGTAAACAAACAGCTACCCAACAAAATGTCTTCCTCCAGTGATGATTAAATTAAATCACCACCTCTAACAACACCCTGCATGGAGGAAAACAGGTCTTGGAGAGTGGCAGCTATCTCATCGAACGTCGATTTGCGTAAGCTTTTTTGCTGTATTATTAATTTTTAGGTTCCCAGATGTGTCAGAACGTGAACAAATTCGCAAATCGACTGAACAAGACCAACATGTCGGTCTTGTTTTGCGACTGGTTTCTCCAGTACCTAGGCACCGTCCCCCGTCCCCCTT